>NC_041816.1:5048583-5348999 GCF_900964775.1 Scleropages formosus | reverse complement strand
TTAATGTTTGAAATCGTAGGGCTAAAACAATAGGAGGAGTTCACGCAAAGTATGAGCAGTAGAAGTTGCTGCTTTCTTGTGGCCAGTTCACCATTCTGGGTTTTTGCTAGTTCTCTGTGGTACTGACGACTCTGGCTGTGTCATTGCACAGATCACGCAGGAGGACATCCGGAAGACATACGGCGGATCCTCAGGGAGCAGGGGTTATTACTCCAGTGCCTTTGCCAGGTCAGTGGCTGTGGCATCATGGGTCCTCCTGGCATCTGACTCAGTTGACAAAAGGCTGTGATGTTGGCCATTGATTTAGTGTGTTCCCTTGGTCAAACACAATCACTTGGCAATCAGTAATGTATGCTTATATGTTTGTCTTTTTCAAAAGACAAAGCCCAGAAATACTTCACATAAAAGTAACCACTCCTTCCAACAATCAGGACATTATAGGTTATACACAGTGACCTATTGCAGTATAAATACACGTGTCATAACACGACTTGGTTAGTAACAAATAATGCTAATAATAAAATCCCCTGTTGCTATAGTATGATAAGCAATTGTGAAGTATATATGTGATAAGGGAATGAAGCATGCAGTGCTGTAATGATGTCACACAAGGCGGGGACTATGTGGTATTTCTTAAACGTGACCTAAAATTAATTTAGCTTTTTCACTTTTTTAAACTTTTTTTTTTTTTTTAAACAGTATCATTACTCTTTCAAAAGTAAAATGTGAGATTTTTAAGTTATTGGGGAGTGCTTGGAGCAAAAACATGCAAAGACACAACCATTAATGAATCAGGGTTTGCTTTTCTCATCCTCTTCTGGTGTTAAAGCTGAATTCAGCAGTCACAGCATCACAGAAATCAACAGGAGCTGCAAGTGCAATATTTCCTGACCCAGTTTCTCAAATGTGAGCTTGTCCTGTGGCTTATTGTGCGAACCTCTTTTGTCACGACAAGGGGACCTTTATCACCACATAAACAAAAGCCCACTGATATTGGTGACATTTCATTGTGCTTGGTCCTTTGTGTTTGTGGTGATGAGGGAAAAAATTGAACGTTTCAGTGTCTGCAGAAATGTTTTTTTGGCAGTTGAGTTAAAAAGCAACATCTTTCTTCATACCATGTTGACTGGGCCCTGTGTTCTTCCCATAGCTCTACGAACGCATACATGCTCATCTACAGGTTGAAGGATCCTTCAAGGAATGCAAGTAAGCAATTGAAAAACACTGTTTACATTTGGGTCACATTCAAACTTGCAACCTTTGGCTCCAAAGCCAGCGGATCTAACCACTGCGCTATCAGTTGTCCACATCATGTGATTGTTACAAACCTGTTCATGCAAAATGGCATGGAAAAAAAGAGGAAGGTGTACAAAATTGAAATTGGTGGTATACAGTCTAATGCTGGAGATGTTTGATTTTAGATTGTCAGCAGAAATAATGTCATGTTAGTGCCTTCAACTTGCCTCCTGATGGCAGCATTGATAGTGGGTGTCCTTTTCTTATTGCAGAGTTTTTAGATGCGGAAAACTTCCCTGAACACATAAAGCGCCTGGTCCAGAAGGAGAAGGAGGCTGAAGAGCAGGAAAAACGGCAGAGGGAGATTGAGCGCAACACGTGCAAGGTGCTGCTTCTTGCATTTCGCTTATATTGCACAAGATGGGGAAAGTTTCCCCCCCCCCCCCCTCTCTCCCCCGCCAATCCACCAGTTGCCTTCCGTCACCTTACTTGGGTGTGTGTGTGTATATGTCGGCTCTAACAGATCAAGTTGCTCTGTATGCATCCGGTGAAGATGGTGATGATGGAGAACAAGCTGGAGGTACACAAGGACAAGACGTTGAGGGAGGCCGTGGAGATGGCGTACAAGGTGCCCAGATCAATTTCTAAGCATTTGTCATGTTCTGGCAGCAGGTGGCAGCTAAAGGTGTAAATGAAAGACCTGTAGTGCCCTGGAGCAAGGTACATACCCTGAATTGATAGTGAAAATTACCCAGCTGGGTAAATCATTGTATGTAGCGTAGTGTGCAAACTTAAAATTCAGTAATTTAAGAGAAAAGTGCATTTGCTTTATTGGTATGAAAGGCTATTAGTTTATTGAGATAAGAGTCACAATAAATATTCTGCCAACTCCCTTTTTTGAATTAGTTTTGCCCAAATGCGCTGGGGAGGTTCTTAAAGTACCTTGAGGACAGATGTTTTTCCACAGGTAGGGTATTGGGTTCACAAACAAAGGCTTTGCGTAAATGGTCTCACAGCCCTCTTTCTGTGTGTGTGCAGCTGATGGATCTGGAAGGCTTGGTCCCACTGGACTGCTGCCGTCTGGTCAAGTATGATGAGTTTCATGAGTACCTGGAGCGCTCTTATGAGGGGGAGGAGGACACACCCATGGGTCTGCTGCTGGGCGGAGTGAAGTCCTCATACATGTTCGACCTCCTGCTGGAGACCCGTCGACCTGACCAGGTGTTCCAGACCTATAAACCAGGAGGTGAGGGACTTAAGGCTAAAGAATTTTTTATATGATGGTCTTGCCTTTTGTTCCTTGATGGGCCCCCATGAAATAATCTGCACAAGGATAGCGAAGACAAAATTACTTTATGGGGGAAAATTCAGTTCAGTCAAATGCTCATACATTATCAGTAATGACTTGTCCAATGCAGGGTTGTGGTGCTCTTTTGCCTGTCCTGGAAGAATAGGGCATGAGGCATGGTAAATACTGGATGGGACCCCAGTCCATTGCAGTGCAGTCTGTCTGTCCCACACACACACACACTCATACATATATTAAGAGCAATTTGGAGTCACCAATTCACCTGAAACACATGTATCTGCACTGTGGGAGGTAACACCCAGAGGAAATCAACACAAACTTGGGAAGAACATAGAAACTCCATACAGAATGCACCAGAGTCAAACCCACAGCTCAGGAGCTGTGAGAGACTAGCACTACCCCCTGTGCCACCATGTTGCCCTTAAATGGTCATGTGAAATGATGTTCTTCAAATACTGTAGTCTTCCAGGGTTAGGGTTGAAGACTAAAGCTTTTTTTTTTTTCTTCTTAAACTGTGCTGTCACTGGTATGAGGGGTTTACCTACTATACGTAAAATTAGTGGGCATCTGCTGTTTGATACTTAATTGGAGTGCTGTGCAGGTTTACTGCACTGCTGACTGGTTCTCTGCTGTAGAGGTCATGGTGAAGGTCCATGTGGTGAGCCTGAAGAACGAGACCATCGCCTCCCCAGTGAGCGTCAGGGCCTACCTGAACCAGACTGTTGCTGAGTTCAAACAGCTGATTGCTCAGGTATGGTTACCTAGGGAGCCACCTCCATGACGTTGGTTTGACACGCTCGGTGAGAAACACTCAGCAAATTCCCCTTTTTCTGGTGGAAGCAGCGAGCTGTTGTGATGGAAATGTTGACGTTTACAGGCGACGGGGCTTTCTGCAGACACGATGCGTGTTGTCCTGGAGAGGTGTTACAATGACCTTCGGCTCCTCTATGTGCCCAACAAGACGTTGAAAGCTGAAGGGTTCTTCAGGAGTAACAAGGTTTCACTGCGGTTCTAATTTTGCTGCACTAAAATATTAAATAAAATTTAATTCTTTCCTCAAATGTGCTCCTTTAAGTGTGTCTGATGTTATTGTTGGTTCTTCTACCTTGTGTCCAGGTTTTTGTGGAAAGCTCAGATTCAGCAGATCACCAAGTCACTTTCACTGACTCACTTTTGTGGAAGCTGCTGGATCGCCATGGAAACACCATTAGACTGTTTGTTTCCCTGCCTGAGCAGTCACCTGGCTTATTGGCCAATAGAACTTCTTACCAAAAAGTGGGTGATGAATCGGAGGATTCCTTCGGAGGGACTAAGAGCAGCACTAAGTCTGTGGAGGCTATATTGGAGGAGAGCACAGAGAAGCTGAAGAACCTGTCCCTCCAACAGCAGCAGGAGCAGCAGGATCTGGGTTCAAGCAACAGTGACAGTCAGAATACCAGTGATGTCGAGCATGCTGACTCTTTGTCCCAGGAGGTGTCCACGGCGTCATCTGCTTCTGCTGTTGATAACCGGGAGCTGGAAAACCGGATTCAGATTGTTGGTGGAAGCGGCACTGCCTCAGACCCGGAGAACCAGCTCCCATCAGAGGAGCGCTCGGACTCGGACGTAAACAATGATCGCAGCACCAGCTCCATGGACAGTGACATCCTGAGCTCCAGTCACAGCAGCGACACATTGTGCAATGCCGACAGCGGGCCCATTCCGCTGGCCAATGGCCTGGACAGCCACAGCATTACCAGCAGCCGCCGCTCCAAGGCCCACGAGGCCCGCAAAGAGACGTGGGACACAGCTGAAGAGGACTCGGGCACCGACAGCGAATATGACGACAGTGGAAAGAGCAAGGGCGAAGCCCAGTACCTGTACTTCCGGGCAGAGCCCTACTGTCAAGAGGATGGTTCTGGAGACAGCCATAAATGTGAGTCTCCTGACTGGCAGCTTGAAATGTCTGATAGCCATGCATTGGCATGGCTTTGTTGCTGTAAGCATTCTACTCGAGCAAAGACAAAATGTTACTGCATTGTGGTTTTCACTTGATTACACTCTTTCTTAGTTTAACGAATAACCCCATTGATTTGTAGTTTTCAGTTGTTGATTGGTTTGATTATGAATTCATCAGGCAATAAAGGGGTCAAATTGCAAAAGTTTACATCACTGCTTAAGATCTCTTCCCAAATAGCTCATTCTAAAGGTTATTGCCAAAAAGGCAGGAGCAGGTGGTTTAGTTCTCACCGTGTTGTCAAATCCCTGTTCCTGATATAGTACCTTTGAACAGTATGTTTATCCAGAATTGCAGCAGTAAATTAAGTCAGTTGCCTTGGAAAAAGCAATGAATAAATATAAAGATGGAATTTTTCATATCTGACCAGAATTAAACCTTCTGGTCTAATTCAGAGTTAATCCATTTGTGAAATTATTATTATTTTTTTTTTTTTTTTTAAAAGGTATGTGGCCATAATTCTCCCTCGTCTCTCCAGGTTTATTAGTCCATGTCGATAAGAGGATAACATTGGCAACCTTCAAGCAGAAGCTGGAACCCTTTGTGGGGGTCCCATCTTCCCAGTTCAAGGTCTTCCGGGTTTATGCCAACAACCAGGAGTTTGAGAGCGTACGGCTAAATGAGACACTTTCCTCCTTCTCTGATGACAACAAGGTCAGTCTGTCAATGGAAGATGACACTATCAGAACTTAAAAGCCCCAACATGTATTACTTTTTGAATATCACTGTTGGATCTTGTCCTCCTTATCCTTTTTGTTTGGCACAGATAACCATTCGGTTGGGAAGAGCACTGAAGAAGGGCGAGTATCGAGTGAAGGTGTACCAGTTATTAGTGAATGACCCTGAGGTAAGTACGTAGAACCGAACAGATATGGGATTCCACCAGCAGTGGTAGACTTTTTGCTCAGTACCATTTCAGTACTCTGTGGGACTCTGGAAACTGACTTAACATCACTTAATGTAGCAATGATCAGTTACAGAAATGAAGCTATAAGAAAAAGTGAAGTACATGATGTTGCCTATTTCTCTGTTTCCTCCCCAGCCGTGTAAGTTCCTGGTGGATGCTGTCTTTGCCAAGGGCATGACTGTAAGACAGTCTAAGGAGGAGCTCCTTCCCTTGCTCAGAGAGCAGTGCAAGCTGGACCTCAGTATTGACAGGTTAGTGTCACTTCTGTATTAATGGGTTAGCTTTGTATTGCCATCATAGGGTTGGTGTCCTCAGCATTAACAAAAGCACACCTCTCCGTAGATTCCGATTAAGGAAGAAAACATGGAAGAACCCGGGCACAGTGTTTCTGGATTACCATGTCTATGAGGAAGACATCAATATTTCCAGTAATTGGGAGGTCTTCCTGGAAGTTCTTGATGGTACCATTTGTTTTCTTTTATATTTGCTACTCCAGTAGCTCTTAAAATGATTTGTGTATTGCTGGAGATGACATAATTTTATTTCAGGTAAATAACTGATAATATTTCAAAAGATTACTTTCTGCTCTTGCATCATTTGATCTCTCTTATTAGTATACTGAAGGCTGAATTCTAGGTACTGTGCAGGCCGTTTTTGACAGACCAGAGTAGTGTTTGAAAGCTCCCGTGACATTGTTTGTGGCAATTCCTTCACAATGAGAGGCATTCCCATTGATGGCTGCTCCATGAACATACTCACTTTCTCTCCAGAGCCAGAAAAAATGAAGTCCATGTCCCAGCTTGCGGTGCTGACTCGCCAGTGGAGACCTTCCCGCATGAAGTTGGAGCTCTTCCAGGAGGTTGTACTGGAGAGCAGCAGTGTGGATGAGCTCAAGGAAAAGGTCTGCACTCAACTACACGTGTGGAGGCTACCTGTCAGACGTGTGTGTGTGTGTGTGTGTGTGGTAGAATTCTTGTATAATTCAATTTCCATATCTTTTTTCCAGCTCAGTGAACTGAGTGGAATTCCCCTTGAAAACCTAGAATTTGCCAAGGTATGTCAGAGTTTTATATATATTTGGGGAGTAAAATCTTGGACGGGGTGTCCAACCCCTTCCACCAGAGGCCTCTATCATTGTGAACCGTTCCAAGGGTCTTGCATGTAAAAATCAGTGCCATACTGAATCTTAATGCTGACATTAAAATACTTTTTTGTATCATGTAATGCAATAATGTACAGTACTGTACAAAAGTTTTAGGCACTTAAGGGAAGAAAAAGCTGTAAAGTGAGAGTGCTTCCAAAAACAATGATCTTAATTAATAAACTTTCCTACAAAGCTTAGTAACCATCTTATCAACAACCGCTTGGCACGGCGGGCTTGGCCGAGTCCTGCTCTCTGGCGGGCCTGGGCTTCGAGTCCTGCTTGGGGTGCCTTGTGATGGACTAGTGTCCCGTCCTGGGTGTGTCCCCTCCCCCTCCAGCCTTGTAGCTTGTGTTGCCAGGTTAGGCTCCGGTTCGCCACAACCCTGCTTGGGATAAGTGGTTTCAAACTGTGTGTGTATTCTTTCTTTGACATACAAAACCCTTACTGTAATACTGTAACTTTTTGCAAAAGGAATGCTTGGAAATCTAAAATGTTCTTTCCCATTGACACTAATGCAGAAGACGAATAGCTGGCTAAAACAAATATTTTTGTGAAACATCTAAGTGCCTGAGACTTTTGTACAGTACTGTATAGTATGTTAGCATGTAAAAAATTTTCTAAATGGTTTTTGCCAGCCGTACATGAAACGGCAGGTCACGCAGTGGACACCCCTGCATTAGGACCCTTTGAATATGGGTTTATCCCAAGCCTCAGCAATGATACACGTCTCTGTTCCAGAACGTTACCTGCTCTCAAACATTTCCAAATTGTCTTCCTTCAGGGCAGAGGGACTTTTCCTTGTGACATTTCAGTGTTGGAGATCAACCAGGACCTAGACTGGAATCCCAAAGTGTCCACTCTCAATGTGTGGCCCCTGTACATCAGTGATGATGGTGCTGTGGTTTTCTACAGGTTTGTTTCACTTTATCCTTGATGCCCTTTTTCAACAGTCCAAAAATATCCCACTAATGCAAACAAAACTTAATGGAATATGTTCAGGGAATATAAAAGCATGAACTTTTTCATCACTACTGAGTTACCAAGGTTGTATGTTTTTCCATGTAGTTTCCAGGAATAATATTCAGGATTGTGAAAATGATGCCATTTTTGTGCTTGGGTTTTTAACAACTGAAGTTGGATTTTTTTTTTTTTTTTCTTCCAGATAAACCAAATCTATTTGCTCCCTGTGTCATGAGTGGTTTAGCTATGGGGTTTTTGAAGGTCCAAACACTTTCAGGATTTACTTAAGATGCATTTTACATGCTTCAATTTTCTAAATTTTTTGCAACCAGTTGACACATCCAACTGAGAGAGAGCAGGAAAGAGCACCTAAACTGAATAGGAGTTGCAGTCTGGTTCTCCTCAGTGGTGGTGATCAATAACAAGTTGAAGAATGTTTTATTGCTTGAGTCAGTCATCAGTCTTCACCAAATTTTGAAGTTTTGGAGATATTTTTGCTTTCATTTTAAATTATTCTTAATGTATCTTGATAGCCCAGATTTTTACAGAACCTCACTGCTGAGTTGAGGGAAGTCTTTTTAATATTAATCTTGTCACTTAGAGGTTAGTGACTTTGGGCTTACAAACAAAACCAGTTATGGATTGTCTCGCAACACCGTTACTGTTGTAGTGCAGGTAGGAAAGCAACATTCCAGATGCTCTGCAGATGTTTACACCAGTGTGTTTTCTGCAGAGACAAGACGGAGGAGCCCATGGAGCTCTCGGAGGAGGAGCGCAACGAACTGATGAAGAAGGAGAGCAGCCGGCTGCTGAAGACGGGCCAACGGGTTAACTACTCCCCTCGCAAGGAGAAGGCGCTCAAGATCTACCTTGATGGGGGACCCACCAAAGACCCAGGGCAGGACTGAAAAGCCTGCTGCCCCACGAGGCCCATGGGTTTAGTTGACTTGCCCACGGCAGGGCCCTTCCTGGCCTTGCTCCTGCGTCGAACCGTCACCAGCGCTGTGCAGCTGCCTCGCTCTCCACTCTGCAGTCCAGGGCCTTTAGCGTGGCTCGCTATCATATTGTGCACTATAGTGTATTATACTGTAAAGTTTAAAGGGAAGTGCAAAAGCTATTCAATAAAAGACAAAAAAAGAAATCAAACTATAAAGACAAATCAATTGAGCGTAACGTTACCGAGATGGACATGCGTCCAGTATGGTGGTAAGAACAGTCCTCCCTCTTGCCTTCTTTCCCTGTCTGTCAAGACCAGCGGTAGAGCCTTTCCTTTTCCCAAGGGGCACATATACCTCATGAAGATGCTCAAGACCCTGGAGTTCAAGAAACCAGGCTGAAGGTCTCACCAAAGCAAAGTGAGGCCAGAGGGAGTTTGAGCATTAACAATCCAACTCGGCTGTTATCTTCTGTCGACTCCACTCATGCGTCTTCATATTTTCTTTGTGTAAAGAGTTCAGTGGTGTCTGGTGTCCGTGAGACAAAGAGGCCATCCTGTTTTCTTTCAGTTGGACAGTGCATATAGTCAGACCTTTCTGGCAGTGTCCCCTCCCAGTCACATTGAGTCTAAGGTGTTGCTTCAGTCCTCCAGATCGCCTTAGTTCTCAGCCGTGACACTGCGCTGCTCTCGCTAAGGTTGGCCTCATTACTTCTAACTGCTTCTTTGATATCAATTGGGCAATACTGGTACATACTACTTACATTATACAGGCAAAGAGATTGTTTTGTAAATTATTTCACCTCAAACTTAATGAACGTTAGGTCTTTTGAGTGACTTCGCACAGTTTTAATTTTTGTCTATTTAACCTTATATTAATTTAGGTCAGTGTTTACCGGTCCCCCCCCTTTGTTTCCTCTGCAGGACATGAACCCAGCCTGCATAGGGTGAAAACTGCGTCTTTTTTGGGGGGGTGCTTACGTGGGTTTCTGTACAGTGCGCAGTCGCTTTGACGGGAAGCGTGCAGAGGGTCTGACGCAGCCCTCCACACTCCACCCCACACTGACTGAGGAAGGCAGCGAACTCTGGGGGAGTGGCAGTTAGCCCTACCTGTTGGATCCCTGAGGGCATGCCCTCCCACTGGGCTTCCCATGTCGCCACAAGCTGTTCACCGTAGACAATGCCAATATAAAAACTTTATTTTGCGGTTTAAATCTTGTGTGAACATAGTAAAGATGATTTTAGAACAAATTAAAAGGCTTTTTCATAACTGCAGGAGTCTGTCCTGAATTACTTCCTTACGGTCTGAATGTATTAAATCTGTGGATTTTGGTCATTCAGTTATGATCACTGTAAACACTTTACATTTATCCACAGTGATATTTCTCCCATGAGTTGCAGGAATTGGACAAATGTTGCATTTTACACCAATTGTTTTCACTCATGTAGGCATTCACACCTAAATGTTGTATGAAGGGGTTTTTAAATTGCAAATAAATACCACAGATGTTATTTTGAAGTATTTAATTTAAGGAAGGGATTTCCACTGGAAATGACCTAGTGCTGTGGAGCATAGAGCCACATACTTAGGTGGTAGCACACCAAAAGACAAGCGTATACCTTCTTTATTACTAATGACAGTGCATTCATGTTGGTTACTGTCCTTTTATGCCCAAGGAAAACTCAAAACAGGTGAATGTAAAACTTGCGCCGACCTACAGTAGCACTGAATTACAGTAAAACCTGCCCGGGCTCTTTGCCTGGATGATTCGTCCCCAAATGAAAGCAAAGCCATCAGAGGAGAACTTCTTGCTCCGAGCTTCCTAAGGAAACATAATATAGACATCTGAAGCTTTGGCCCAGGGCCGAGAATCCTAGATGGCTCACGTGATTCTCACACAGACTACACGAGGCAGAGCATACCGATGACAGCAAATGCTAAACACGGACCTGGAGGCCTCTTTAAAGGGATGCGTTCGGGGGAGGTAGAAGAGTACAGTGGGGCAAAGCTCAATAATTAGCAGCCGAGTACAGTTCCCGGGCTGGAGTCGGTTCGGACGTGTCCTTCGGCCAGACTGCACGTCGCCTTGAGCGTAGATACGATTCTGCAAGCTTGACGCGGACTTGAGCAGAGTGCTTCATACTATGTAGTCTGCCTCGGAATAGAGCGAGTCGCTCACTTCTTCGCTGGAGGAGTTCTGTGGCCTCAGGCAAAGCGAGCCTCGTCTGTGGAAAGTAACAGGCGTGAGAGTTCGGACCGTGAGCTTCGATTACAGTGTCGTAGCTGGAGGCAAAGGAAACCGAATCTCTCCTCCCCAGTAGATGTCGCTGCAGCAGAGCGATCGGAACGATCTTCGCCGAAATCGCCCAAATTCTTTACAGATGTCTGTTAGCCAAGGCAGAAACTTTTCTATTTTCACTCGCGGTGTACTTCAGCTTTACATATATTTTATGGTTAAAATATACATCTAGCTCGTTATTCCCTCTTTATCTGATGCTGTCGTGCGAGGGAATTTACAAAATTAATTAGCGATTTACCTGTTTTTACAGCATTCTATTATATTAATTTACTGCAAGCACCTTGATCGAAGGAACTGCAGCAGGAGCGGGGATTCAAACCTGGAATTGTGACTGCAGGATCACAGCTCTATCCACACTACCACTAGCACATGCTTGTGCTGTGCTCTGTCCTCTTTGTAAACCTTGCGCCCATGAGGATCTGTTAAAATAACCTCCCATTTACACATTTATATAGGTGGGTACTTTTACTGGAGCAATTTAGGGGACGTATCTTGCTCATGGGTACTACAGCAACGGTTAAGATCTGAACCCACAACCTTCGGATTTGAGCATTAAAAAAAGATGCCCCTGATCTGTCTCAGGTTTACGGAACCCGTCGATCCGCATTGCGGATGCAGAGAAAGATCTGAAAACGTAAGGGCTGCTGCTCATTTCTTATACTGAACAAAACTTGGCGGCTCAGAGCAGCTGTAAACCACAGGGTCCCCGGAGATCCTTTTCACCTTAACTGGGAGAAATCATCGTACGAACAGATCAGAGGCGTGCACCCGGGGCGGAGTAAAGTGCTCTGGCCGTGACTCAGCACGCCGGGCGCAGTGAGGGGAGCTATGCGTCCCGCCCCTCCAATCCGCAGTCCAGTCGAACTCTTCACCCCCAGTACAGATTTATTAATGTGCAGCTCCTTTGTTACCATGTAAACATCTGTCGCTCGCTTGCAGTCAACCGACCTAGGCAGGCGCTACAGATGTTTACGCTGGATGTTTGCAAAGCATGAATACAATGTCGGACTGCGCTACGTGTGAATAGGACCCTGAGAGAGGCGACTGAGGGGGATGGGAGTGTGCCAAGAGGTGGGTAGGACCCAACTCACCCCTGGGGTTGGCACTGGAGACCCCGGCCGCAGGGGCAGTACTCCCGGGGTCCCTCGCCATCCATGTCCCAGGAAAGGAGCTCCATCAGGTGGTTGGAGGGGCCGTGGCAGCGCTCGTGCTCCGTGGGCCTGCCGGTGCAAACGGGGAAGAGGAGGGCTGGTGGGGTCAGGGGTCAGGGGTCAGGAGCATGCGGGACGCAGGAGTTAGTTACTTTCGTCTTGCTTACAATTCATACGGCGGTCCTGAGAAGTGCTGCTGGGTTTTTATCCAACTTTTCGGGGAGTTTCCAGTTCAGTACACAGGAGGTATTACAGCAGCAATTATGTGAGACACACGGTAACACTAATTCTGGCGTTTTAAAGAAATTGTGCTGCTTTCAGATTAGTGTCCGGTTGCTGCAATCGTTTTTGCAAAATTAGTTTCCTATTGCAAAAGTTGAATTATTCAAATGATTCCTTATACAAACATTTTACACAATTCCAGCACAATATATGACTTATATGGATATATATAACACATGGAGCCCCCTAACCCTTGGCAGTGAACAGACTTCATTTGTTAGACTTTCGAACCAACCGATGTGGTCAATTGATCAAGCGCAACGAGAACTCGCAAATATACAGTATCATTCAGAAGTTTGAGTATATTTACTGAAAACTAGTTTTTATACCTGGTTACGTTGTACACCCAGGTCCTCAGTTTGAACCACCATCTATTTTCCTCTTCACCATTTAATTCTCAGCATTGATGCGTGTTTTGAAGTGTGTTTGTGGCTGGCATCGTAGGATAGGTACTTTATTAATCCCTGCAGGGAATTTCATACGCATAGCAGAATAACACACTTCCCTTGTTGTAGAATGAAACACTGCCCACAACCCTGATGGAATGGAGTTTCTCTGAAGTATGCTATGATAGCCATGCTGGCTGATATTCCCATGGACTTGGTCCAGTTCATCAGCTCCGTGATTAACAAAGCAGCCCCACACCATGACGCTGCCACCTCCATGATTAAAATAGGGAACTAAAGAGCAGCAACTCATGCTCTCAACCTCTCTGCGTCCTACAAATACTCAGCAGCTGGACCCAAATATTTCACCTTTTGACTCATCAGTCCATATAACCAACTTCCACTCAAACTCCTACTTTCTGTGGTTTTGGCCCAGGTAACTGGTTTCAAGCAGGTACTCTCCCCTGGTACTATAACTGGGTGCCAAATTTATAGCTCTGGATTCCTGTTCCACAGAGTTTGTTTTATTTTCCAACCTCCATGACATCACTGACTGAATTATCAGTTAACATTAGAATCATCATTACTGAATGTTTATGGGTGGGTTCTTAGCTGGCATGAAAGCCTCCGGACTCTGCAGGCCCACTCGGTCAGATAGGGAGGATAGCTCCAGTCTTTGAGATTTATGAGGTGCCTTGATTGTCATTATAACTTCACTCTTGACAGTAGATGCAGTAGATGGACAGCTACCAAAGCGGGTTGGGGGGTTCGGCGGGGGTCCACACCTCTGTGGAAGGCGCAGCACAGCTCCGGGCTACAGTCGCTCTGGTACTGACAGATGCTGCCCGCCTCTCCCTTGGTGCCATTGTCGGAACACTGGCCCCACAGGCAAAGCTGGCCCGAGCAGCACTCTTCATCCTTCGTGCACGTCTGGAACACACAACACTCAGATATCTATTATACCCCGACCCTCATCTATGAGGGAAGCTCAAGTTTTGAACATGAAGAATAACAATCCTTAAAAATCCTCATCAATCCCGGAAGTGCAGCCACAGAAAGCACACTGTTACTACATGTGGAACCCATCCAGCACAGGGCTTCCTCTGCAGCCTGTTCTTCTGACGTGGCTCCACGATTCTGAACACACTTTTGCTGGGTCAAAGCTCTGCTGAACACGTGGGCTGTAATTATTACAAGCTTGCCCACCCTGTTCTGAATGTGGGTCGCTGTCTGTCTGCTGTTCTCTGCAGTTTCCATCCCTCCCTGCCAAAAGCCATCCCACCCAAGTGTGCGGCTTGTCTGAGAAAAACAAAATATTCTCTCTCTTCCATCTTCATGTGCCGTGAGACAAGAGGAATGAGGAGGTACTGGCGTGCTGCTAAGAAGCCCTTTGCAGTGAAGGAGCAGCTCTCTGGAAGGTCATGTGCGCTTCTTAGAGCCATCCTGCTGCATGCAGGAGAAACTGTCATGTCATCCTGTTGTCCATGACCCTTCTTTCAGTTTTGAACCAAAGCAGCAACTGCACTACGGGTGTTGAGTTTAGAGAAAAAAATTATGAGAAACCGATACAACTTTAGTGTCGGGGCCTTTAGATTTCTTGGAACACCTGATTGTCATTTACTCCTATTCAGCACCTACTGGTCTTCTAGACCTGTTAGGTACACGCTGATCCCATAGTCCTTCTGAAAGACTACTAGTCCTACAGTCCTGTTGGCACCCACTGGTCCACAAGAATTATTGGGAATCCACTGGTCTTTTAATGTTATTGGATATTTTCTGTAGTCCTAGTGGCCTTCTAGTCCTAGCTGATGCCTAATAGTTGTCTAGGCCTACTGGACATCTACTGGTCCTTCAGTCATACTGGATACCCAGTGGTCCTCAAGTTCAGCTGGATAGTCACTGGTCCTCTAGACCTACTGGAAAACCATTGGTTCTCTAACTATATTAGACACTCGCTGGTCCTCTAGTCCTACTGGACACCCACTGGTCCTCCAGCTATATTACACACCCACTGGTCCTCTAGTCCTGCTGGATACCTACTGATCCTCTAGTCCTACTGGACTCCTGCTGGTTCGTTGGTCTTTTTAGATACACACTGGTCCTATACCGCTACTGGATACATACTGGTTCTATAGCTATACTGGACAAGAACAATTTGTCTATGTGACAAATCAGGGAACCTACCGTGTGCAGAGCCTTACATGGAAGACACCTGGACTGCAGGACTTCATAGAGGCAGTAGTTGCCCGGGGGGCAGTCCTCATCGATGAGGCATTCCTGTAGGGAGACAATCCACTGATCAGAATGACATCCCCCAGAGAGATGTGCTGAGAAGGACCCACAACAGGGCTAAGACAGTGGTATTGTTAAAGGGGTATAAAACTATGTTTATGGTCTGAAACCCAAACCCAAAGATCTGTGCTGTTGGAAAGAGCAGCGTTAGTGGGCGGAGTCAGTCCAACGTGAGCGGATAGAGCACGGCAGGAGGAGCTGTCTGGGTCAGGAAATTCCACAGCTGTGATTCTGCAGGAAGACTGGGAGGTTCTTCCATCACGACCGAGGCTGTACCTCGAGAAAACGCCTCCCCCAGGCTTCAAACCACACGTTCTGCAGATTTTATCAGCCCCCCATCTGGGGCATTTATTTGGCACTGCTTTTCTTTGTGAGACGAGGCTGGCTTTAAAAATAACTCCCCGGCGCTATTTCAGTGCATCCATCTGGGGAAAGCTCTGGTCTGGCATGTAAAACCACAGGCTTCGAAGAGATTTTATCAGACATCCAAAATCTATGTCGCTTGTCAATCGGTGAGATTAGAAACAGTCATTTAATGGGAAACGTCACTGTAGCGACGTGATGATCTGCGTGTATAAAACATGTTGCTACTCATCACTTTGTTTGCCGTCCAAAGTCATCGTGAGACATTTCTATTTGTTATGGAAATCTTGTCTCATATCAACAGTGAGCCCCACAGCACAAACATGTGTTTAACTTTTCATATGTAAAATGTTTATAAATATGTCAGATTGTGTGAGAACAGAACACTAACTCTGTATGCTGCTGCCCGGGTTCTGATCCTCCGCTTCCCGTGATTCCTACGGGAAAGGAAAGACTGGTCTGATAACTGGAAAATAGGGTCTGGGAATGTCTGAGTGTATGAAAGTGCATGTTTGCATGTTCTCCCTGTGTCTGCGTGGGTTTCCTCCGGGTGCTCTGGTTTCCTCCCACAGTCCAAAGACATGCTGTTCAGGTTCTTCATAGTGTGTGAGTGACAGCGAGTGTGTTCCATTGATGTATGGATGAGTGACCCAGTGTAAGTAGTGTATCTAGCAGTGTAAATCACCACGGTAAATAAGGTGTGTGGGCTGATAACACTATATAGAGTTCACTGGAAGTCACTTTGGAGAAAGGAGTCTGCTAACTGAATAAATGTAAATGGAAATGTAAAGTGCCGACCACAGTGTGTGATCCACGTGCCAAGAGACTAAACATGACGAAACTCTTTTTCTTATAACCTACAAAACATTTATGGACTACCACTACAGTATGCAAACGAAATTAATTAAAATCCTGGCAAATTCCACAAAAGCTGCAGAAACACCATTGTTCTGTACAGCTGTACCTGCCACCAGGTTTCTTGGTGCTAAAGAACTTACTTTGGAACGACATTAATTTCGGGTATTACATTATAATACACTTATTCATTTAGCTGATGCTTTTCTCCAAAATAATTTACAGTCATAAGGTTACAATTATTTAGCCATTTATACAGCTGGGTAATTTTACTGGAGCCATTTAGAGTAAGTACCTTGCTCAAGGGTACTAGAGCTGGAAATCAAACCTGCAACCTTCAAATCCAAAGGACATAGCACTAACCACTATGCTACCAGCTGTCCCTATAATATTCTTATAATATCCCTATAATATTCTTTCACCAGGCAAAACAGTCTCTTCAGCTGCTCCCTTGTGGTGAATCAATTCTTGTTTAATCTCAGTAAATCTCTACCAGCATAGATACTGCTCAAAGTGTGGAAATTAGAAATTTGGTTCCAAGAGGTACAATTTAGCTGGTTGCACAGGAAATGACAAAAAAAGAAAAAATTATGAACCAAATTTCAACAACGTACTGTGTAAATCCTTCCGGAGCTGTCAGGTGTGCACATGCAGGACATCTATGTGTACTCATGCTAACCTTCAGGGCTCTCTATAATACTATGGGGGGGATGTGTGTGCCGGGTCCTAATGAGTCCTCCAATGCCCCCCCCCCACAACGCCCCCCCCCGCCCCAAAGAAAACCACTGACTCGAGTTTCCTCGCAGACGTCGCGCTGACGCCAGCTCATTCTTCCCACAAAAAGTAGAAAAAACACTCCAAGGCCCCAGCGCTCGTTTTCCATTCCGCCAGTCGGAGCGACTTAGCTGTGGTTTTTACAGGCTGGGGGGAAACCAGAGCAGACGGGGCTGACGTGGCTCATCTACATGGTAAGCCAAGGAGTAACATCTCCCAGGAAAGTGTCCCAGGTTGCAGTGATTCACCGCTGGCATCACGGTGTTTCTACTCACTTTTCTGTCCTGCCGGAAGGGAATGTTCAACACGGAGGAGGAGGCACCTGGCGACGGCCAAACGGAGCGCTCGTTCACGGTTGCTCGTTTCGCCTCGCGCCGTACGAGTCATCGCGCCGATGAAAAACGAGGGGTGGGGAAGCTGGCGAATGCGGCATAAATAACAGAGCGGGGAAGCAGCCGCACGCCACGTCAGTGCTAAACGGCTGCGGACCCTTCCAGAAGGACACTTTCCCCGCATTTGTTCCAGGTGCTTCTGTGAAACAGCTCCCGGTGACGTCACTTAGGGGACATATTGAAAAGAGCGAAAAGAGCCCTGCGCGTCTCGCTGGCACTCGCTGAACACCGTTCAGCCATACTCTGTATTTTATAGTTATCATCAAGTGCCAAAAGTGCACTGAGGTAACAGTAATATAGCAGAAGCAGTTCTCATAACGAATAAAATCTGGCATTAAAAGCACCAAAACTCCTGGAACTTACAGTTATCATCAAGTAAATATTACACTTCCCTTTCTGTCTTTAGTCCCAGGCCAGTAACGCTGACCAACCGTATGACGGGAGCAAACCCCCCTACTTGGGACATTTACATTTATATTTTTAAAAGTCTAATACCAGGGCATTCGACCTTTTCTGGCCAAGGGCCTCAATAGTTACTGAGAACGGGTTCGAGGGCCACACATGTCAAAATCACAAGAAGTGACTTATTGATTCTCACATGTCTACATGGCAAAATTATGTATTTTATTTACTCTATTTAGGTGGAGAGTGTTTAGGTGTGGGGTGTATTGCGACACAGGGGGTTGGACCGGGTCCTGCTCTCCAGTGGGTCTGGGGTTTGAGTCCCGCTTAGGGTGCCTTGTGATGGACTGGTGTCCTGTCCTGGGTGTCCCCCCTCTCCCTCCAGCCTTATGCCCTGGGTTGCCAAGTAGGCTCCGGTTCCCTGTGACCCCGTATGGGACAAGCGGTTCTCTGTGTGTGTGTGTGTGTGTGTGTGTGTGTGTGTGTGTGTGTGTGTGTGTGGCCAGGTCTTACTCTCTTGTGGGTCTAGAATTTGAGTCCCGCTTGGGGTACCTCGTGATGGCCCGGTGTCCCACCCTGGGTGTGTCCAGCCTTGTGCACCTGGCTCACCGTGACCCCACTTGGGACAAGCAGCTTCAGCCAATGTGTTTGTGTCTGACTATAATTATAATACAATACTCACATGACTAAAATCATGTGATTCAATAGAATTAAAAGTATTTAGGGTAGGTATAGTGGTTGTTAAAAATTTGGTGTTTTGTCAATGATGTCTGACTTTTAGATTAATTAAATCACTTGTTAAATATTTTTGGAACTGATGTCTTTTTGAAGATGTCTTACTGCAATGAAAAGAAAACTCTAGAAAGAAGAGGTCTGGAACTCTATTAACCCCAGTGAAGCGGGACAGTAGATCTTCGCTGCGCCAGTAACTGAGGATGGTCATCTCCGTCAGGCCTCCAATGCCCTGTCATTAACAGCCAAACTCTCACAGGCTTCAGCTACTGCGTTGCCATGGCGACGTCTGCACTCTGTTGTCGACTTCAGTGCTGAGACACTAATGGGGATGCACTGGTCATCACCTCCCCCGGATGACGAGACAGAGCAAGTCAGCGAACGAGCTGTTTCCTCTTAGCTACCAGAGGTGTGAACCTCAGCTCCTGGGGGGGGGGGGTCGTGTGTCCTCTGGCGTCCCCAAAAACCCGTCCCACTAGTCCATTTTCACGGTCATCTACACAGAATCACACACGTACCTGGTACTAAATGAGCTGCCGGCATATTATCCATATATCGTTCAGTATGTTAAACCACGAGCAATGCATGGAAAATAAATATGGCTCGAAGAGATCCAACTTGGTGAAGTCAAGTCGGGCCGGATCCGGGAGATCAAACACGAGTCCGATCGGAGCGTTGAGAGCGTTTCACAGAATGAGGAATATTTCACACGCTGAGCCACAAGGTTCCCCCAGCTGAGCGTCTGCGTTTCTGTGACTGTGTGAACGGCCCTTGTGCTCATCACCATCTTAGCGTGTGATGAACAGGCGATTTACACCAGTGTGGATTTACAAATGTAAGGGGGAGGAGAAAAGGTATATTCTTTGGAACTAGGCGCTTGGATGCTTCTAGGACAGGGTTCGTTACCACGGTAAGGCAGGCGGCAGACGCTTTCACCGACTGCCATCATGTCGGCACACTTACGCGATCGATCTCGTTCCCTCGGCCGTCGGGCTGGACCAGGATGCTGGAGAAGTGTGTGGCCACCGTGTTGTTGTTCATCGCCTAGAAAAAAAACAAACGTGGATCTTGGTGTAAATGAGTGTGTCTAGGAGGGGGGGGGGGAGTGATCAGTAAGCCTGGTTATAGTTGTTATTCTTGGATTTTATGTTGAGTTAATCTTTAAATCATCCAGTCCACAAGTCTTTGTCATCACTCAGTGATGGAAATTATCCACATGGTCTCGTTCTGCTTCATTCGCACATCCGTCAATCCATTATCAATAACCACTTGTCCAGTGTAGGGTCCTGGTCATCTGGGGTCTATCCTGCCCCTCCCCCCCATCTTCAAGCAAGCCTAATATGCCCCCCACTATTTGTGCACAGCTCCTCTGTTGCAAATGCTTTGCAGGTCCCCACCTCGATACCTGAGAGCTGGTCCCACCCCTCGTTAACAATGCGTCAAGGTGCGCGTGGCAGACGGGCAGTGCAATGCGGATGCTGCGCACCTCATCGATCGTCTCTGCGGTGCGACCCGATTCATCTCCACCTTTTTCCTCCGGGCTCCTCTCCTCTTGGGAACGAGGAGGAAGGTCATACGGATACAGCATCGATTTGGCACTCTCGTTGTCCATCTACGGAACAGAGACGTCGGTTAGAAACGAATGCACGTCCCTTCATGCGTGGGTCACAGAGGTCACCTTTCCCCTGACCTCTCCCTCCCCCCACCCCCCTGCAGTCACACTTCCACTAATACAACACATTATAATACATAACGTCACTAACATGACCTATTGAAGACAGCGCAGCTCACAGGACCTCCACCTGAAACTGTACACCCCACTGTATGTTAATGAGCATGCTAATTAGCCCTGATTTGCATGTCATAATAACTGCACAATAAATTGGCACTTTGAAGGAAATTTGGTAGATGGTGTGATAGACTACCATATATCTGAAAGCATAAAAAATATATTATGGAAAAAATAATAGTGAGGGAGACAGAAGAAAAGGATGGATAGGTGATGGATAGATGGTGGAGAGGTGATGATAGATTATGGATTGGTGAAAGATATGGATGGATGGATGTTCCTACCTTGTACACGGCTTCCTCCAGCTTGTGCTGCGTGTCCTCCATGAGCTTCTCCACCTCCCTGAACATGTCATTCAAGGTCGCGTGTCCCGGAGTCAGGCTAGCCCCCATCGACGAGGGGTTCGGCCCCGAGTCCGCGGGGGGCGACGCGTCCTGCACGTGCGCGCGGACACGGTGGAGGTGGTCCATGTGGAGCAGACCGATGAGCAGCACGGACACCCCGAAGGGTGAAGAGGAGCATCTCCTCCTCATCGACATCACCCTCCTCGCCAGCATCAGCCCGGACAGCTCGTCTCAACTACCAGCTTTAAACACTGACCTCGGAGGAAAAAGCGATGGTGAGAAAAGCGGCAGAGAAACGAGCACAAGGTAATGGTGTGTGTGTCTGTCTGTGTGTGTGTGTGTGTGTGTGTGTGTGTGTTTGTGAGTGTGACGAAGTACCTGCGAGTCAGAGCCGCCGGGTTCTGCTCTCTTCTGTCTCCGTTCCTCGGCGCGTCCCCGCTGCAACCCCGCCCCCTCCCCGTGCGCGCGCGCGCGCGCCCCGAGCGCTCCCTTCTTTATGTTAATGAGGGAGCCGCAGTGGGCGGGGCTCCGAGCGCAGCGTCTCCTCCCGCGGCGCAGTCCGCGCAGAATCGACCCGTCAGTGGCCTCTGGCGGCTGCGCTTCCCACGCCGTTCCGCTGTAATAACGTCGATATTAATATTAATAACTCGTCCCGCTCTGAGAAACTGCGCTCGTGTTATGAGACAGGCTGCGCAGCGAAATTACTGTCCTGCTCAACTGTAGTTACTGGGCTATTATTATATATTTTTGTTAACAATGCACTTGATGCGTGGAGTTATTTATTTTAGACTTATACAAGTTATACGCTCACAGGCATAAGAGAAATATAATTATTAATATGTTGCACACATTTCAAACCCACAAAAAAAGCAGTTATTTGTAAAATTCCGATTTTGACGCACTTTCGCCCCCTTGTGGCTAAAAGTCTCAGTCACTGCAGTCAGCAAGTCTTCGCTTTCAGTCATTCAGTCTTTTAACTCATCTGGTCTTTTCCACCTCTCAGCCACGTGATATTTTAACTTCTTCAGTCCTTCAGTCCTTCAGCCTTTTTCTTTTTCCAGTCTGTCGGTCAGTCATCCGGTCATCCAAAGTATTCAAGTCATTCAATCATCGCCTCCCAGAAAGCAAAGTAATACAGCTGCATACTTGTTGGAATAAGATGTCACAGTTACTGTGAATATTATATAATACACTATGAATAACATATGAATATTTTCAAGATATTTGAACAATTTCTATGGGATTAGCAGTGTACAATTCCTGCTTCCACACTGCACAATACATGGGACCTGTGCCTGCAGCTGTAACACTCAGCAGGTTCAAGGCAGCAGTACCACAGTGTGACCCCCCCACCCTCACCCCCACTGTGAACCCAGACAGTGTGAGCGGTGACCTTACCTTGTCTTCAGTAAACACCCCGAGCCGACGGCTGCCTGCCTTTGAAGATTCATCGTGATCCTTTTACGGTGGTCACTGGGGCCATTGGATGTCAAACTGGGCACGTTCTTTTTCACCTCGTTTACTCATCCACAGCGTTTTAAGTTAACTTTTTGGCAGTGACCAACTGTTTATGCACCACATGATATGGACGAGTAAAGGATGCCGCTGGAATATGAGCAAAAATGTAAGTATCTTTGTGATAAGTATGTCTGTACTAAATAAATGTGTTTTGTATACTAATAAATTTGTCATATGCATCAGTTTAAATGTACACTAACACTGTGAGGACTTCAGTAGAGCAATTTTCAAATCATTGCGAGAGTTTTGTTCAAATGTAATGCCTGTCAGGGGCAATATTACTATAATATATTGTAAATATTATTATGTGCTTTCTAGCATTTAATGGGTCAGTCATCCGTTGCCACTCTCCTTTCATCACACAGATGGTTGACTAGGGATGGAGCTAGGTTCTGTGAAGAGCTCCTGTCATTTACAGTATGCAGAGACCATATAGACCGTTACTGTGTTTGAGTAAAAATACCATGTTAAATAGCACATACTCAATGCACCTTAGACAAGGCATGGTATCAAGACAATATCATGTTGGTGTTTCAAGTAAAATGATCAGCAATTTCATTGTGCTCTCTTGAAAGCTGGACTTCATCTTTTTTGGGCAAGTGTGAACCCTCTAATTTGATTTATTCTTTGTATTTCCAGATATATCAACATCACATTCAAGTGCTGTAGTCAAATATGTGTAGTATATTTTTGTGAGTCTTTACAAAAAGTGTATTTCATACATTCAGTGAACAATTATACTTAATAATATATGGCATAATATAACATATAATTATATGTGACATAACTGTAATATATAAGTGTAAAATATTTTTTATTTAAAAATTAAACCACAAAACATGTTTTCCTGCTTGCCTGCATCAGTGTCACCTGCAAGCGCTGTTATTTCTCGTGTTGTCCTTCAGGTGGCGCTGTTGTCGCAGTAAAAAAAACTGTACAGTACCGCCTTAAACTTGTGAATATTTCATGTTGACGAAGGCTGGTTCCAGCGTCCTCTGGCCAGCGCGTACTTTTTAATTAGAGACAGCGGTCTAAAATAGTCCTGGAGCCAAAACTATGCTGGGAAGATGGACAGTTGTTTAAAATGGCTCGTGGCAGGTGAATTATTAAAATCGGGTAACAGCGACTTCAATTTTTTTTTTCTCTGTGGCTGAGCTAGTATGTCTGTGGAAGAGGTGTAGAGTGGTTAATGTAAGGTCACTGGGTGTGTGGGTGTGGGTGTGGAGGTGCGCGGTCAATGGGAATACGGTTTTTGAGTGTATGGTCAGTGGTTGTATAATCAGTGGGTGTATGGTCAGTGAGTGTATAGTCAGTGGGTGTATAGTCAGTGGGTGTATGGTCAGCGAGTGTATAATCAGTGGGTGTATAATCAGTGGGTGTATAGTCAGTGGGTGTATAATCAGTGGGTGTATGGTCAGTGAGTGTATAGTCAGTGGGTGTATAATCAGTGGGTGTATGGTCAGTGAGTATAATCAGTGGGTGTATAATCAGTGGGTGTATAGTCAGTGGGTGTATAATCAGTGGGTGTATGGTCAGTGGGTGTATAATCAGTGGGTGTATGGTCAGTGGGTGTATAGTCAGTGGGTGTATAATCAGTGGGTGTATGGTCAGTGGGTGTATAATCAGTGGGTGTATGGTCAGTGAGTATAATCAGTGGGTGTATAATCAGTGGGTGTATAGTCAGTGGGTGTATAATCAGTGGGTGTATGGTCAGTGGGTGTATGGTCAGTGAGTATAATCAGTGGGTGTATAATCAGTGGGTGTATAGTCAGTGGGTGTATAATCAGTGGGTGTATAGTCAGTGGGTGTATAATCAGTGGGTGTATGGTCAGTGGGTGTATAGTCAGTGGGTGTATAATCAGTGGGTGTATGGTCAGTGGGTGTATAATCAGTGGGTGTATGGTCAGTGAGTATAATCAGTGGGTGTATAATCAGTGGGTGTATAGTCAGTGGGTGTATAATCAGTGGGTGTATGGTCAGTGGGTGTATGGTCAGCGAGTGTATAATCAGTGGGTGTATGGTCAGCGGGTGTATAATCAGTGGGTGTATGGTCAGCGAGTGTATAATCAGTGGGTGTATGGTCAGTGGGTGTATAATCAGGGGGTGTATGGTCAGTGGGTGTATGGCCAGTGGCTGTATGGTTAGTGAGCGTATAGTCAGTGGGTATATAGTGAGTGTATGTAGTGAATGGCTGTGCGGTCACTGTTCCCCTTTCTGTACTGCTGAGGAGGAACTCACTGTTTCCAGTCTCTGTGGTCATCTTCCAGTATTTCTGCTTTCACAGGGCATCAAAATTAGCTACCAGGAGCAAGAAAAGAAATATATGCACGTGTGTGTGTGTGTGCATGTGTGTGAACAGTGGTGATAGTTCACAATACAGGAATCTTCAGGTTACACCTGAGGTTCAATCAACTCTAGCAGTGGTAAATCAGCTCTTCAGAGTGTTAAATCAACTCTGAACAATGTACTCGCAATGAGGTGTGTCAGAGAGAGGCAGAGGCTGCTGACCTCTTGCGGAGCTGATGCTCTCCTGATGTCAGTGTGCAGTAACACCCCCACAAGCAGCACGTGAGCCCATCGTGTGAAAAATCAGCGCTGACTGCGAAACGGCTTATTAATATTAGTATTATTAGTGTGTTCAGTTGTCACGTGGACGCAGCAGTGACACGCGCAGGGAGTCGAATGCGTTTTTGTGATCGATCAACGAGTTTTTTTTTTCCGTGTCCATCGCATCGCTGCCTTGACGTCCGTGGGGGGTCGGGGTGGTGGGGGGGGGGGGGGGGGAGGGGTCTTACAGATTCTGTACTGTACTTCTAAAAGTGGTTGATCATGGTCCATGGAGCAGCTGTAGATATTTTTGCACCTCCTGGCTGGAGGGTCAGTGCTGCAGCACCCACCTCCCTCGGGTTACACTTGACTGCGCTCAATTACCGCGCTATACCTTATGTTTCCTGGTAAAATGTACAGCTATCAGAAAGAAGGCAATGAAACATTTCATTCATTCAAAAAATTCATATATAATAAAATAGATAATATATAATAGCAAAGAACAGCAACACGGCTGACGCGACTGATCTGTGTAATATTTGTCGAATAGATTTTTAATCCGGAAAGAGTGGCGAATTCTGCAGAAAAATGAATTCAATTAGATTTTTCGAAAATACTGAGAAAGAATTTAGCGGAGCGGAGGCGCGAGGATAACCGGCACGTACAGGCGAAGCGCTGCGAGTCGCCGATTGGTCGTAGACGCGTCAGTCAGAGCATCCGGCGTTTCTTATTGGTCCGCCTCTCCTAAAAGCGCCGCCTTCTAGAATAAAAATAAATAAAAAAATAAAAAGCACGCGAAAGGCAGCGGAGTCGGTACAACGTGGACTAGAGTCGCGCCGGTGCTCCATCGAGAACGAGCACCGCACGAGCGCTGCGGTCGTCGGACACGAGCGAAATCGGGAGAACGAAAAAAAGAAGAAGCCGGGGTGCGGGGGGGGAGGGACAGTCTCGAGGACAAGGTCCTCGCCCCGCGCAGCTGAGACCGGCTTGCGACGCGTGCCGTCAGTCCCGAGCTCCCATTCGCTCCCTGGGCACACGAGGTAAGTGGCACTGGTGGACAGGCAGGTGGACCGGTGAGGTGTGAAGACACACACACACACACACACACACACACACACACACACACACACACACACACACACACACACACACTCTCACTGAGGTGCTGCTGAACTCAGAACTGCGATCGATCGCCGGACGCGGAGCTGTCAGTGTACTAACTGCTGTTACAGAATTGACTGTCATCGGCGTGCGTGCTGTTACTTTTCCACTACGTCACGTGTGCTGCCGTTTCCATTGCGCTACTTTGTGTTACTTTGTGCTGATCGAAGAGAGTGTGTCGTTTCCCCGCGATCGGATTCATTTCATTGCTGTCAGTTCCGGTCGGTGTCGTTACGCTGTCATTTTTGTCAGTCTGCTCCAGGTACCGGCTGTAAACTTGTGTAATAGATACATGATCTATCAATAATTCACCGGGTGGAGATGAAAGGCACAAAATGAGCTGAAATTTTGAAAAATTTAACGCGTGATAAATTGTGGAGATGTGTCTCACAGCAGTCAGAGCTGGAAGGCAGAGAAAAGGCGGAGAGTGAGTGAGTAAATAAGTGAGTGAGTGAGTGAGTGGATGAGTGAGTACATAAGTGAGTAAGTAAATAAGTAATTGTATGAGTAAATGAGTGAGTGAGTAAAGAAGTGAAAAAGTGAGTAAATAAGTGAGTAAACAAATGAGTAAGTAAACAAGTGAGAGAGTAAAAAAGTAAGTATGTGAGTAAAGAGACGAGAGGAGAGAAGAGGAGAGGAGTAGAGAATTGGAGAGGAGAAAAGGAGAAGAGAGGAGAGGACAGGAGAGGAGAAAAGGAGAGAAGAAGAGAGGAGAAAAGGAGAGGAGAAAAGCAGAGGAGAGGAGAGGAGAAAGGCAGAGAAGAGGACAGGAGAGAAGAAGAGAGGAGAGGAGAGGACAGGAGAGGAGAAAAGGAGAGAAGAAAAGAGGAAAGGAGAAAAGGAGAGGAGAAAAGAGGAGAGGACAGGAGAGGAGAAGAGAAAAGGAGAGGACAGGAGAGGAGAAAAGGAGAGGAGAAGAGAGCAGAGGAGAGGAGAGCAGAGTGCTGGTCAGTACTGCTGTCATGTCTGTAGGGACTACAGCTGTAGTGCAGAGAAACAGAGCACATAGAGAACGGGAAGTGGGCTCTCTGTGGTTTGGGGGGGTCTGGTTATGGGTTCTGCAGTTCAGCAGTCAGTTGCACAAATACATGAACCTAAAGTGATGCTTAAACACCGGTGATGATATTTCAGCCGGACGTGTCATATGGGGAATGCGACATAAAACCAGCAGCCCGGTGTAGTTAAAACTGGAGGAGGTGAAAAATGTTCTTGCTAGAAAAAAGTAAATTTAATCCTTTTAATCCTTTTTTAGGTGAAGATACAGCAGCTTCGGTAGAGACAATAACTCATAACAACATTTAATTTAATTGCACTGGCTGTCAATCAATGCTATTTATATGCGCCAATAAATAGCCAGTCTTTGTTTTATTAATTGGCATCTCGTCCTGGGTGTGCCCCCTCCCCCTCCGGCCTTACGCCCTGTGTTGCCGGGTTAGGCTCCGGCTCCCCGCGACCCTGGGACAAGGGTTCAGACAATGCGTGTTTTCTTAATGCATTTTCAGTTTTTTTCAATATATAATCCTCTGTAATGTGCATCTAATGTCACTTTTTTAAATCAGAACTATTTTATTCTGTTTGTGGTAGAATCTCTTGCATGTGAAGGTACAGATTTTTACGGCAAAGGTCGATTGAATCTGATTTATATTTTCTATATCGAGTTCAACCGCTGCCTCGGGTCACGTGGCACCCAGGGAATGAGAGAGACCCCCCCGGAGTGAGCGCAGCGCAGGAGTCAGAACACCTGCAGGCTCCGCTATGAAACCAGCATCACCTTTGTCCCTGAAATCAGAGCCTTTAAAATAAGAAGCTTAGACTGAAATGAAAGCTTCCACCCACAAGGAGATTTTGAGCAAAAATATGCTTATGCTTTTGTCAAAGGAATATGAATTCAGATGAAATTTTTGCCAGTCATGTGAACGCTGTGTGTTGCAGTGGTCAGAGCAGACAGCTGTGGCCCAGGAAACACACACACACACACACACACACACACACACACACACACATACATATATGTATATATTTATACCGTATATACGTGCATATTTCTATATTTTTATATACGCACATATAGATATGAGTGCTATGTAATTAAGTTAGAACGCTAAATGATTTAGACTTTTTCATTTGTTAATGTAGATTTTTTTTATGTGGCTTTTTTATTATCCAGCAGATAGTGCACTACATTTAGAGTGTTGGTCACCCTTTGTGTGTGATTTTTGCTGCTGTAGACATGGTGTGAAAAACAACGTTACACAACTCCGGTCTCCTGGTTGGAGCCGCTTAGTCACAAGGAGAGTCAGCACCTCACCGCAGGGGAAGGTGTCATATGAACATCTGTCCATGGAGCCAAAAAGCAGCGCGATAGAGCGGACGAACACTGGATTTCATTCATGTTACATTTACACTTATTTATTTAGCTGATGCTTTTCTCCAAAGTGACTTACAATGTTAAGGTTACAGTTTTTACAAGCTTTACCCATTTATACAGCCGGGTAATTTTACCGGAGCAATTTAGGGTCAGTACCTTGCTCAAGGGTACTACAGTCAGAGGTGGGGATCGAACCTGCGACCTTTGGATCCAAAGGCAGCCGCTCTAACCACTTGCAGTAAAACCAGGTGTGGCTCGTGCTACAAGTGCCCTGAAACTCTCCTGAAGGAGGGTATTAAAACACGGTGGAGACAAGCTGCATGGTGGTGTCTCTGTGACACCCTGCATGTGACTTTCCCAGAAAGAATCAGCCCGACAGGAAAGCGTTACAGAAGTCATCTGATCATCGACACCCCTTTCCTTGTCTGTCTTAGCCTTGGATCTCAGAATTGCTTATTTAATCAGCTTAAAACTACAACTGCACTGATTTTGCACAAGCACTTTTTGTTAAATAAGCTGCATCACAGAATGAGCAGTGTTCAAACGTGACGACCGCACGCGGTAGGAGAGCACAGCTGCAGAGCACATACATCGGAAATGAAGGAAGGATACAGCGGTAAAGAGGCCAAACGCCTCCGTGTTCCCTTTGCAGACACAAGGCTCATTCTGCCTCGCAACCCCATGTAGGGCTCTGCGACAAATTTGAAAAATTAAGCTGGATCAAATGGAAAGTTTGGAATTTCTTACTCCGGATAACTCCTTTATATCTGCCGGTCTATTGTACAGTTCAGAGGACGATATTATTTTTATTCTGATGGTGCTAAAGAAATAGGACCTGTAGCTGATGTTCGGTGTAAAGGTGACACCGTGTACTCCGTTTGCCCAGACTGAGCTTGTCGTTTTCAGAGTAGACAGCTTTAAGAACTGTAGCACTGCACTTTTTTAAAAGTACACATCTCTTCATGGGCTCTATTGTAGATCACCGCTGCACTCGCCCATGTTGCCCTATCATGACTTATACGAGCGCTGTTTGGGTACGCACCTCCCGGGACGCTCAATCATAGATTTTGCTTCGTTTACGTGCATAAAGCAACACCCCCGGGTTCCAGAGGAGTGTCATTTGGGCATCACTGCGCTGAGGGCACCCAGAGCTGATGTGGCTTTTACCTTGGGCTAGGTGTGAAGGGCTTCTATGTTATCCGACCCCCGGACCGTCACCGAGCTTGTGATATTTGAGTAGGAGATACAATTTACTGCCCCGTGTGTGTTATCTCAATGTGCCTACACACCCTTTAAAGAAGGCCGGAGTCTTTCTGTGATCCCCAGAGCAGTGAACGAGAGAAGATGCTCTACAAGGAGGCACTATCCATCAGATGCTTGCAGGGGCTGCTGTTGGACCTACAGCTGACCATTACAAATTGCCCAGGGGTACATGGTCAGCGTTTGCAATGGTTCTTGCATGCACTGGATGGAGAATGGACATTTACCCATAACGGGTTACCAGTGTTGGGGGTGTGGGGGTGCAATGGTGCAATGGGTTTGGCCTGTGCCTGTTCTCGGGAGGGTCTGGGGTTCCAGTCCCACTTGGGGTGCCTTGCGACAGACTGGCGTCCTATCCTGTCCTGGGTGTGCCCCCTCCCCCTTAGGCCCTGTGTTGCCAGGTTAGGCTCTGGCTCACCATGACCCTGCTTGGGACAAGTAGTTTGAGTCAATGTGTGTGTGTGGTTACCTGTGATTCATGTGTTTCTCTCAGTTATTCATACAGATTTCTCAGTTCTCACATCTGAAGTGTTTTGGTATTGTGGTCACTTTGCCATTGCATCCTGTTTTAAAAAGTGTGCAGGCTAGATGAGGGTGCTGAGAGGCTTCGAGAAGCTAGAGTATACAAGCTATTTTGATGTCCAAAGTAATTAGCTGACTTGGTGTTATACTATATTTCCTTAAATGCTGACTCCGATCGTCCGCATTCTCGTTGTAAACCTCACCAGCGATTAAATTATAGGGAAAAGAGTTCAGCAGGTTGCTTCCTCCAAGAAGTCCATTAGATTGACATGTAACCCAATGATTAGCAACTGCGGGTCGTGTCCTGCGTCCTCAGCCTTCTTGTCCACAGTCGTACAACGGCCAAATGTTAATTTCTCTTTCTTCTGCTTCTTAGGCAGAAATAAATCCCAAGTGTGTGGGAGCGAGGAAGCTTGCACAAGGAGACTGCGCGCCTTCCTCTAAATGTAGCTAACAAATTATATACTTGTCTTTGGCCTTTAGAGCTACTTGTTCAGTTTTTTTTCAAGCCATAGTCTTTCCCAGTTACTGCGCTTCATGGCAGTTTGACGTCAAGAAAAGAACAAAATCTTTTTTCATTTTGTTTTTGACCATCCTTGAGTTAGACTGCAGTATAGACAAAAAAATCAGTGCCCCTGGAAAATAAAAATTTCCCTAGAGGTCATCTGGTTCCGGTGAAAGTCTTTTTTTGTAAATTCTTGAGGGAAATGAAAATCCTGAGTTGGTTTTGAAACAAAACAAGCGGTGAAGGGGTCTCTTGTGAATTCTGTAGCAGCTGTTGGAAGCACACAGCAAGGCTGATAAAATATGAGTTCTGCTGTAACCTGACACCCCTGATCATCAAAAGCTCCAGATGTCCCTGTGATAGATGTTTCACTTAGGTCAGAACCAACAGCTTCTGGGGTTTAAAAATTATACTGCTCTCTCTTGGGTGTGGTAACTGGTGGGAAGAAACTTGCTTTACAGCTTGAGTGCTGGAGTGGAATGGACCATGAGCAAACGTGTTGGCGATACGTGTGAGCTTAGTCTCATTCCCGTGAAGGTAACCAAGTGCGTGCTAGAGCCAGGCCCAGGCCCTCGGAAGCAGCGGCTATGGTCATTGCTGGGTTCGCTACCCCAGAGGAGCACAGACCCAATTCCACTAACAGACTATAATTCATAGACACTGAACTGTCATTCATTTTAAATTTTTCACTCAGGTCTACTTGTTAGACAGGATCTGGCCCGTGAGTTCATCTTCGGTGTTCTGGAACAGGTCTTTGAACATTTTCCTTCCTGTTTCCAGTGCCATTCTTTTCAGTCAAGCGCTATGGAAATGAGCTGGTATTTCCTAAGGGGTAATACTGGGACAAAAGGGGTCAGAGATTGCTAAGGAAACCGGCTGCTGACTCTTCATCAGGTGGTGCCGCCCTACAGCTGAGGCACCTGGCAAGCCCATCTCCCTGGTCCCATCAGGGAGTTCTGCCCTAGCACAGCCCAGCACCAGCTCTCCTAAAGGCAAGAGTGTTTTTTTTCCAGGGTACGCAGTCCCAACAGGCTTTCGCAAACTCTGCTTTTAAGGGAGCAAGAGGGAGGAATAAAATTCCTCCATGAAAGTTGTTGTTTTTCATACCTTCAAAGTTCAGGCTGATCTTCAGCTCATTCCCAGGCACCGAGAACTGAGAATGGAAAAGTAGGACTCTTCTCAAGAAATCTGACATCTGGATTTCTGACATCAAAATCTGATTGTCTTCTTTTACTTAGGACAGATGGGGGTTCTCAGGAGTGCCTGGACTTCATCTCTTAATCGATGCTTCTGTTACTAAACGCACTCAGTGTTTGAAGGAGCCGCCAAATCTATTTGTTGTAGTTGTGTTAGCGGAATTGAAGCAGCAGGTAAACTATGCCATGGAATGCCCTGGGCTGTTGTATAGCCATGTTTGAGTTTTCATTGTAACACTGACATGAATTCTTGAAGATAATGCTCTCCTATGGAATCCTCCTTGCAAGGTTGAGGGTCACCCAAGAAATTCCTGCTTAAATGAAGCACCTTGGCTGGAGCACATTTGTGCAATCATGCACACGTTGTCCTGAAATGAGAGACCTGTCTATTCCGAGCGTGTTACCCCCCCAGCCCTGGCGATCCTGACATTCTGTAATTCACACCGGAGTGAGCGACTGCTGAAACGTGGAGCAAGCAGAACTGCTCCCTGTCATTTAAAGGCACCACGTTGGGCCAGCAGTTACTAACTGGCTAAGGAACTGGATCTGAAAACAAAAGACAAACGTAAAGCTCGTAAATAAGCAAGTCGGGATGGGCAGAGTTAAGAAAAAATCCAAATGCGACAGACGAATTCGTTTTTACGTTTCTGGACAACGTCATTTTTAAATGCGTTTCAGGCCGGTGTCCAAAAACAGGGTGCAGTTTGAAAAAAAAAAGATATTGGTATATGTTACATTCGCAAATTTTAGGTCACAGTTTCAACTATCGATCTTATAGTCCAGCATTCCTAAAGTATGTCTCAGTATAAATGCCAATAGCATACAAAGTGTAAAATGATACATGGTTCAATTGTTGTGTAACCCAAGACACCACAGTATGTTTAGAGTTACAGTAGACTCCTAAAAATGTGGGAACAATGATAGGTAGCATTATTATATTACTTAAATATATAAACTGTTTTCAGTTGTCCTGGAATGTATCATAAAATTAGGTTGTGCTCTGAAGATGATTAAATATAACAGCAATTGGTGCCAGCAGTGGGATGTGCTCTTAAAATGAAGTGTCTGGAGATGAATGGTCCTTCAGAGGAGAAAGATTAGGTCAACACACTCAGCATGGAGGACTGACGCCCAGATATCACCCAGCTGCTCTACAACTGGCTACTGCGCAAGCTGAGCATTCTTTCTAAACTGCGATTGACAGTGTAAAAAAAAGGGAAAAATCTAAGAAGAATCGTTTTGTTTCTCATCTCCAAGGAACCTTCCTTCGCTTTGACTCTGATCCAAGTTGTACTGGCCTGCTTCCCTAGGATTCATGGAAAGCTGAATGCAACGCTTTCAGCAATATACGAAAAGGCCCGGGGTCCAGCGGGCGCTCGAAAACATTGTTTGTGCAAAGTGGCGTCCAGGGCTCCGGTGGAAGCGGAATGCTTCCTTATCAGGCAAGCGAGGATTTCCTTCCTGGTTTTATTCACACTCCCAGGCAATTACCAGTGCTACGTATAATTCTCAGCCTCCTCTCCGTTGGTCCCCCTCTGCCTCCGCCCTCCCTGACATCAGCTTCCTTTATTTGACTCGCTCCTTTTGAATAATTCTGCAGATCCCAGGAACTCCCTCTCTTGTTGTTTTATCTTTTGTCTTGTCCAGGTCAATACCGTCCTTGTTTTGTGATGGGCTTTGGGATTAGAAGTGGAAGAACTATCAGCGCTGGGTGTTGCCCCACTTTAAGTTGCTCGATCAAATCCGCCCACGAAAAAAGGTCACTCTGGAGAGGTTATTATACTGTAGTCTATAGGGTATAGGAGTGACCAAAATATGTACATTCCATTCTCTGGGCCCGCTAGTGAACCCAAAGCCACATCGGCGGTAAAGCGTCCCTGGAAATAACCTCCGAGATTTGCAAGGGACCCATAAAGCAAAAGATAGCAGTTTTCTTTTTACCGATTATATTAATCGAATGCCTCGTAGTGATCGCAATATTGGTTGGACCTGCTGTGGAATTAGCGTAACCTTTTACTTAGGGGAAGTTATTGTCTTTTCTGCACAATAAAGGGAACGGTCTTGGTTTTGTAGGTCCTATGAAGGGTTGTTCTGTTTCCACATCTGCTCTTCCCAGTCCTGACCACTGCTGTGTTGTCCACTCATAGGGGCATACTTCTCATCCCTGAAATTCCTCAGCTGGAAGTTCCCGACATCAAAGCAATCCAGTGGCATCTCTGATATTAAACATCATATTCGGTCCTGCACCAAAGGACTTGTCCCGAGTTACGTCTGAGCACAACTTGATCGCAGGCTGAGGTGTTTAGATCTTGATCCGTGGGCGGTTGTTTTTAATAGTGACATCAACACACTTCCTTTGAGTTTAATGAGGCATAATATAGACCATGCACACAAATAACCAAATAAGGAAAAGAGCAAAGTTGGGCTGTAAATGAAATTATAACACGATACCATATGATAAGGGATAATCTTTTTATGCTCTGCCGCTAGATAAGATAGCAGTGCTGGGAGTTTTTATGTTTATGACTGGCAGGACTGTGGTTAAATGTGGAGATGTGGAACTGGGCGAAGGAAGAAGGAAGTGCAGTGGGTCGCCATGGGAACGCTGCGGTCAGCTTCATTTCCTCACATCTGGCAGAACACGGTGCCGTGGCGCAGTGGAAGCGTTCCAGTTGCTTTTGGTTTCAGTGGCCTTTCCTCACAGGGCTCTTATAAACCCCAGCTCCAGGTCTCCGTAACCCCCTTCGTAAAGTGGGGCTCAGGGACTTTAAGGGAGTCCTGAGAATTAGCTCACGACCCGAGCGGATCCGCGAGATCCGAACCTCATTTCCGGCCCTTTCTAAACTGTGCGTGTTTACAGGCCTTCTTCTTTCCATTTACTCATGCGATGAAGTCATGGTTTTTCTGGCAAAGAGCAGAGCCGTGTCGCACAGCAAGGCGTGCCGTGTGCCATGCGCTACCTTTTCATTACCCCCACTTGACCGATCTAATTGTTACCCGCAACCGTGAACAATCCCGCGAGTCCGGACGAGAGCGCTGCGCTGAACAATGCGCCCATCGGCGTTTCGGTGACTTAGGATCACTAAGTATTTCTGTGCTCTGTGTTTTTTAATGTAAAGTATGCCTTTTTTGTGATTCTAGGCGCTACAGTTGTATTCGTGTAGCTGCAAGCGGGAGGAAAAAAGCAGGAAACTGAACCTTTCACCTTTACTCTGGAAAGTAGAAGCTGTTAATGTCATCTGGAAGCTCGAGTCGTTCTTCCCATTTACCACGTTACGTCACCAGTTCTAAGGAGAAACCGGTCGGACTGTGGACTGATCTCATGCGTCACGTCAGGATGAAATTCGGAGTTTGTCACTTGTACGGGAGCAAAGCTTTGCCGTAAAGCCATGCGCAGCTCTCTGGTTGCACGCTCTTGTACTCCGAGCTGTTTGCGTGTCTCTTCGAAATATGTCGAGCCCCTCTTTCACAATTACCTTTCCTAGTTAATTCAACAGGTGTGTAGATGTGTTGCACAAGTTTATCTCATGCGAGGCAGCGATCCTCCACCCCCCGCCCAACACGAAGGTCAGCGGGGTGCGGCCTCCGGCCCTGCTGGTTATGTCGCTCTGAGCCGAGCTCATTGGCTGTCCTGAGCGCCCCCCCCCCAACCCGTTTCCCAGAGGCCGTGGGGGGTAGATTTTTCCACAGGGATTGGCGGGGTTTATTTAGCGCCCCCCGGAGAATGAGCTGACGCAGGCGCTCGGAGCACGCTGGGATCAGGGCTTGTTGTCGAGGATGTTTTCAACTTTCTGAGCGCGACTGACAAGCAGGTGTGTCTTGTGAGGTCAGCGCAATGTGAGGCCCTTTTTCGAGAAATATAAAAAGTGGCAGCCGTGTGCTGATTTTCCTCTATTTCAGTCTAAATGAAAACTGCGTTTGTGTTTCACCGCTTGTTTTCGAAGAAAAATGATGTTATGGCTATAAGCGTGAATGCATCACACGTGTTGATTTCGTTCCTCGGGCGCTGTTTCGGGTTTGTCAGCTCACTTCACAATAGGCAGAAGTTGATTCGCTCACAATATTTCTGTTTTCTCTCGTGAAGAACAATGGGTTTAAATGAAAAACAGCACGAACACTGAAAAAGGGTGTTGCGGTTTGATTGGAGCCTGGAGTGACATCTGCGAAGAAAGATTAAGGGACAGCTGGCAGTGTAGTGGTTAGTGCTCCTGCCCTGGGACCTGAAAGTTGTAGGTTTGAGCCCTACCCCTGACCATGGTACCCACCCTAAATTGCTCCCCTAAAATTATCTAGCTGGGTAAATGATTGTAAGCATGTAATAACTGTGACCTTAACATCACATGGTGCTTTAGAGAAAAGTGTTGGCTAAACAAACAAATATAAGATAAATTGTCCTTGTGATACAGACCATAGCCTCCTGTATCTTATGTTACAAGTACAGATTCAATACTGGGGCAGAAAGTGGTGTAAATAGGAGCACAATCACTCAGCAAGCGAGGGACCTGGGTTCGAATCCTCCTCTTACTCCAGTACCCTCAAACCGAGATGGTAAAACGGGTAAAAATCACCCAGCTCTATAAATGCTTAAATCACTATAAGTAGCCTTGGAGAAACGCCACCAGCTAAATTCCTTAATTAATAGATGATACCGAAATTGATTTTGAAAGTCACATAAATTCTGAGTAAATGACGTTTTTGGCTTCGTACAAAACGAAGTCACCGTTGAGACGACAGGGACGCTCGAACGGTAGCCGTCGTGTTTTGGCTGCTAGCGCCGCTCTCCAAACGATGCTAGTTTATCAGGTTTTGTGGACAGAGGGGGCCTTTTTTTTTCTGACCGCGCCCCACATCTGTCTATCAGCGACTGCCGCACGCCGCAAGCTGAGAAGCCGTCGCGCGGCGTGAAGCTGAATTATGCACACGATAGCCGATACTCCCCGGGGCCCACTAGCGCTCGCAGAACGGCGGCGGGTCGTCCTTAGTGGACCGGCACCGCCGGAATGGACCCGTGCTTCTCCTTCGTTCACTTCACGTGCTTCTGAGCTCGCTGACCAGCTAATTTAAATTTCGCAGGGTTCGTATATCAAGTGCTGCGGAAATATTGTTGTGACCAAGATTGCCTGTGCCGCTTCTTCGGAAACGTGCAAGTTCGAGCAGATCGTCTCCCTCGATAACTGGGATTTGATATTCAAATGGTGAGGGGGACAGGTTTCGTGAGGGCCTCTAAAGGGCTTTATCCCTCGGCCGGTTGTATTTTTAGACTTCCTGGTGTTTCAGAGCGCTATTTCGTGCGCGGATTCCCAGGTCGGTGGGTTGGAATCCGTGATGTTTTTTTCCACTGGCAAGCATTTTTAAGTGTAGCCCACTGCGGACACGAGCAGTGGCGCACCGCTTTTAGCGGGACTCAGACATGGTCATTGGACCCATGTGGCCTAGACTTGAAACCACATCCCAGAGAACATGTGGCACCTGTCACATGCGAGCGCACTCCACTTTGTTTTGTGATTTAGGTGGAAGGCTGGAAGTCACTTACAATGATTTACCATTTGATACAGCTGGCTAATTTTTGCTGGAGCAATGTAGGGTAGGAACCTTGCTCAAGGGTGCCGCAGTAGTAGGTTGGACTCGAACCTGCACCCTTTGGATCAAGTTCGGCAGCGCTAACCGCTAGAGAGGCAGCGTTTGATTTAGCTCTGAATCACAGTCTCTACTGCCCTACTTTGACAGCCCACTGCCATTATTTGTGGAATAAAGTCCATCTTTGCCCTGGTTCTAAGCTATCGGGCACATCCTGCCAAAAATAAGCACTTGTGTTTGCCACCCGCAGCTTGCACAAGCGAAACACGCCGGTTCACGCTATCGCTAGGTCAGACAACGTCAGCGGTGAAATGCAAGGAGGCGTCAGACCGAGCGGAGCTGTCGGGTGCGATTGAGCTGTGAGCTCGAGCCTTTCTCGTTCCTTCTGCCCCCAGAACATGTAGTCCAGCACGGCAGCCTCGCGGAAGTGTCAGTGCCATTCCTACCGCGCCTCTGCTCTACCTCTGAATCGTCGTGGCCTTCCGCCGCATGCCTTCACACGCTAAAGAACGCGGTTCGCTCGCGATACACGTGCAGCCCGCGGTCTAATCAGAACCCTTGATTCCTCGCCAGCCCCTCTGGAAACCTACGCGGCCCTAATTCCGAAACGTCCGCACTCATTCGAAGCTGGATCTTTTCATTCAGTGATTAGAAAATACTTTTGGAATTACCTAGTGATTTTTTTCCCTCCTAAACATAATAAAACATGCTCTCCGCCGCCATATTTTTAATTCCATATAAATCCTTCATCAGAGCACCAGTATTGGAACATTGATGCCCGGAGGCAATGAGTGATGTAGTTTTAGTAATACGGGTTTATTGTAGTAACGTAATCTAGCTGGCGTTTGAACAATACCCATCATCTTTTAAGTCCAGGTAACGCATGTTTTAAATAAATGAGCTTCTTTCCGTTAATTGTGCTTCACATGACATCTGTTGGATGACATCACACGCAATATGGTTTCTTTCACCAGCGCCGGTTGGGCATGCCAGGAGGAGACGGACCGCGGGGGTAGCCTACGAGCCACTGGAGAGGGCCACATAAGAGGAGGAGAAGGAGCGGGCCGCGGGAAAGATGGGAGAGACGGAGGATGAGAAGAGCTCCCAGGCTGGGCAGCTCTTCGAGAACTTCGTACAGGCCTCGACCTGCAAGGGAACTCTGCAGGCCTTCAACATCCTATGCCGGCAGCTGGAGCTTGACCCCTCAGACCACAGGAACTTCTACAGCCGGCTGAAGGCCAAGGTCACTTCCTGGAAGGCCAAGGGCCTGTGGAGCAAACTGGACAAGAGAGCCGTCCACAAGGAGTATAAGAAGGGAAAAGCCTGCATCGGCACCAAGGTGAGGGACTCGTCACTCATTTGCTCCACGTGCTGCATCCTTCTGCAGATGCTTGTGCAGAAACGAGGTAGAAGCGTAGACCAGAGTCAAGGCCAACCAACACGTGTGTGGAGCATCAAGATTTCTCTTTCCAGAAGGGAAAGTTAGAAAGCTTGTGAATCGACAAACTAAACTGTTTGTCCGTGACTTGTTTTTCCGCGATGGAGCCGCCGAGGTAAACACGGTAATGTAAATTTAGCCAGGAATTTGAATAGCGCATTCAAATAGCTGGGTGGAAATGTGTTCTGTCCTTGTGAATTTTTTGTTATTTAAAACTGGTAGGTAAATGTGGAGCCCGTCTCTTGAGTATTATTAAGGTTCTCAGAAGGTGCTTTTGTGGACAAAGCATCATCTGTTGATAAACGTGAAATCCAGGAGTTCTCGTCGGGATTTCGAGGGCGGGGGAAGCTGTTTTGTACGGCCGTGCGGATGAGCAGGGGAGCTCTCGTTGTTCTCTCACGCAACGTGAGCACGGGAGCCCCAGGGGTGACGGAAGAGCCGCGCTACATCCCGCCCTCGCTCCCGGCCTCGCTGCCAGCACAAACACCATCAATACCGCTAGCGAGGATGGATCCGAGTCCCCACCCTCCCACCGGACAGGAGCGATGAGAGCGAGCCAGGCAGCTGATCCAATCTGTCACCACGGCGCTTTTATTAACCGAGGGTGTTGGGTTTAAAACTGGCGGAACCGCACATGGGAGCAATGAAAATTCTGCCTCGGCTCTCGCTCGGCGCTGACGTCGTTTGAGCGTCAAAGTAGCGTGGGCTGTTCGCACTTGTTTGAACGCTTCGCGAAGCAGAATGATGTGAAATGGAAGGGGGAGGAAGGGCAATCGACCAGCATCGTAACCCTTTTCGGATGATTTGTACCGAAGCCAGGGATGAGCCACGTTATCCCAGGCAGGGTAAAGGAAACACGGTTCGTTTAAGATACTCCTCAGGTTACGAGAGTAAGGCTCGTAACTGTCTTCGCTCGACTGTCAAGTCTCCACTATTTTAAGAGAAGCCGTATGTCACTCTACTTAACCGGTATTTTCCATGGATGTAATAAGACAGAAGGGCAGCTGCGCAATTGTGGGTCATTTGCAGTGATTTAGTTTAAGATCTGTGCTCTTATCTGCTCGCTGCCCTGGACACATGTGCCACCAAAAAGCATAATGTTCTCTGCTTCAAAGGATCTCCATTAGTTGCAGTCGAAAAGCAGGAATTCACAGCATGTTCTCAGATCTTCTGCTTCCCGTCTTTTCGCTTACAAGGTGTTCAGGTTTTTCGTTGCTGAGGTCCACCATAGATTTCTTTTTTGGCCGCATCCCAGAAACGCGATGCCATTCTGATGGCAGTCTTGGCATCAGCCGTGAAACCTGCAGAATGTCGGTTCTGTTTGTTTTCTTCTCCTCACGAACTCTTCACAGTTTATGAAATTTACCCTTCATGTACAACGAGTAACAAAGGTCTCCTGATCCCTGTGATTACATTTACCCCATAATGATGTGGATGATCTTGTGTTCTTGCTGGAATTCTTGTGTAAACATACAGTATGCCTATGTTCTACACATGTGAGTGGAAACTCTCCAGGAGAGATTGTCCTTTCTGAACTCTTCAACACCGCAGCTTACGGAGAAGTGATCTGTAATGTGGTCCCGTCTTGCTCGTACGCAATCTGTTTTGCGGTCACTGAATAATTATGATTGTGTAAAGTGAACTGATTGTACGGATATGAAGTAATCTTGCCCTTCTAAAAGCAGTTCAGACTTGGCTGTTGTGTAGTCATTTATAGGTTTATAATAACGTGTGTGTAATGTTTTAATAACAGCTGGCTTGCATTTTTGTTTTCTCAGAACTATGTAATTCTTCAAGAATTTGTAAAATGTATTATCAGTCATAGTGTTGACATTTGCTTTCATGACTCAAAACAAGCTATAGTCCTGTGCTGTACATTAGTACATTCCTCGCCAGTGAATCAACTGGAAACATCACTTTGCTGCAGTGTGTTGATAGCCACCTTGATACCATTCTCTTCATGCTTTTATATATATATATATATATATATAAGGGGGTGTGGTGGCGCAGTGGGTTGGGCCACGGTCCTGCTCTCCAGTGGGTGTGGGGTTCGAGTCCTGCTTGGGGTACCTTGCGATGGACTGCCATCCTGTCCTGGGTGTGTCCCCTCCCCCTCCAACCTTTTCCCTCGTGTTGCCGGGTTAGGCTCCGGCTCCCCGTGACCCTGTATAGAACAAGTGGTTTCAGATGATATGTGTGTGTGATAACCATTTGTTTAACAACATCTAAAGTCAATTTGTTCTTTCCTTCCGTATAAGCTGTCCTGGAAAAAGTTAAATTTATCGTGTATCTTAGTCAATTTCTGTTGCTTTTCTGCAGGCAAAATTCAAAAATTCTGTGTCCGGTGGTTCAGCTTAAAAATAGTACACTACACCCTTAATATTTTTTCCATATTTGGCAGCTTCTAAGTATTCTAATTCAAAGTATGTGGGAAAGAATGCAGTAGCTCTCAACAGTGAAATTATCCCCTCAATGTAACTCTCTAAATATCTTTTTTTTTTTTTACTGCTAAAATATGCTGTGGAAACTCTGAATCTTTGCTCTATAAATATCACGTATCGAAAAGCTCTCGTATTGTCTCTCATTTTAATTTCGGTGAGTTTCCCGGTGGCGCTAACGCGTATTTCTTTATCTTCCGAGCAATTTCCCTCATGAAGCACATAAGTGAAAGAATTAAAGCGCTAATATACTTTATTATTCTTTATTGCTTGTTGTTAATGGACTGTAGCAAATGACTGTCCATCGAAGGAGCCCATTGACCTCCGTGCGCCTATACAAGCGCGTGTATTTCCGTGTGCATTCTTATTCCTCTACTTCCATCTGGTTTGTAAATAGCGTCAAATGTGGCCCAGAGACGGAAACGTGCCCTCACAGGTTGAGCTTCGTGGAGCGTTCTGTGTAAACAGGCTATGAGTACCAGGGTGCTGTCGCTTCCCCTGCTGTGGGCCCAACCCTCTTTTACTAATGTCGCAAAGTCCAGGAGATCCTGTCTCGAGAGAGAGAAGAAAGGGCTTTAAGCCGATGGTCATTTCTTTTGCTGGGCTTTATTAAATCACATTACGGGACTGTCACAAAGAATCGGAGAAGCCAGGTGAGCCTTTTGTCGCTCTCTTAATTAAGAGGGCTTTCAGCAGGTGCGTTCGCACGGACGTGGCCTTCGGCACACCTGGACTTTCTGGACTCGCTCGCCCCCCCCATTTCGGTTTCCCTGTCTGATGTGATGAAAGGTCCTGGACCGGGTGAAAGGGATCCACCCTCTGGGCAGGTCCCTCAGGAGCTCGCGGGTGGCGAGGGTGTCTCTGTTCGGCTGCACTCCGGTTATACTGCTCTCAGGAAAAGGCCCGTTTTGTTTTACAGCCAGCCCTTTGTCCTCCTCTGTGACCCCAGATGGGGTGACTGCCCATAGCCAGGGGTTGAGTGTAAACGGTGTCAAAGATCACACTCTGCAGAGGCCTACATAAATACGATAAGGCCCCGGGGACCAGGAACCCCAAAATCCCCCACTTCGCAGGATCGTTTAGAGCACCTCCACCCGAGAGTACAACTCTCTCGGACATCAGGTCTGGTTGCCCCAGGAGGGGTCTTCGTAGCAGCTGCCTGACCCATGGCGCCTCGTGCTTTGAGGTCGTTTAGCTGCGCCCCATGTTTGCCGAAACCGGTTAGATGGGGCAGGAAATGAGGTGATGCCTTCAAAGGAAAACATGTGAGGTCGACCAAGGTGAAATTTAGTCTGCCGAACAAAGTAAACCACAATAATGATGCTCGGCTCCTGGATGTTGGCCAGCGCCTGTTGTGTCGGAGTTCGGAAACTTGACTCGTGATAAAAAGGCTGTGCGATCGGGATCCCGCGAGGTAAACCGCTGTAACGCTGATCCCGAGCAGCCTTGGTACACACGCAGCTGAATAAATTGATGAAAACATAAGCTGTGTGGGCTGCTCGGGATAAAAGGATACGCTGGGGAAATAAATAATAAGGCGGCCAGGGATCCAGATGGAAGAGTGGTCTTTGAAGGACCTACAGATTCCACAGAGCAGTGCTGCGGGAACAGGAAGAAGCCAGGCTTTATGGGCACAATGGGGCGGCCGTGTGACTCAGACATGGTAGCCTAGTGAGATGATACTTCTGGAGATCCTACTAAGCACGTCCCACCCCTCCGGCACCAAAAATCGCGGATGAGGTCATGGTGCCTCGACCACATTGTCAAACAGGCTTGAAAACTAAAGAGGCTGACATCATGCACGGCTTGGTGACAGCGGTCGGAATGATGTTTTCGATACAGCAAGGTTATGGTTAGAGTTATGAATGAAGTAATCCTCTACTTTTCCCGTCTATGAGTTTGTGAACCCTGAGCACCGTGTGGGGGCTGGAACAAGACGTTTGCAGAACGTGATGAGTTTGTAAACGTAATTGTTTCCCCCTTCTCATTCTGATCATGTAACATCAACAGTTTTTGCATTGGCACTTAGAATTGTTCAGCTCGGGGCACTTTTCCCCAGGGCCGCATGCAACCGTAAGCAAAAGTGCGTCAACGACGGATGAAGAGCTTTAGATATAAACACACGATTATTGAAGCGCATATTACTCGAATGGCTGCCTATCGAATTCTGAGTCACGTTGCAAATACACACATGATTGGTTGCAGATTGTGTTGGATAAATTCACAAAGCTATTAGGGGATCAGGAGAGAAATGGGTCAAGCAGAGATTGGTTTTGACACCCTTTCATGCTTGAAGGGGGATTCACCAACTCTTCTGAAGCAGTTCTGAAATTTTGACTCGTCTACAAATGCACACGTGTTGACGGCGTAGGGGTCTGCTCTCCCGTTCTTCTCCCGGCCCCCCCAGTGCCTCATCATCGGAGGTGGCCCCTGTGGCCTGCGAACGGCTATCGAGCTGGCCCTGCTGGGCGCCAAGGCGGTGGTGATCGAGAAGAGGGACACCTTCTCCAGGAACAACGTGCTCCACCTCTGGCCCTACACCATTCATGACCTGCGTGGCCTCGGTGCCAAGAAGTTCTACGGCAAATTCTGCGCAGGATCTATCGACCACATCAGTGAGTGCCCTTCCTCTGGCGGGGAACGGGTTCTCTTCCTTCTCCCTCACCCCCAGTCCAATGCTATATAATCCATTGACCCACCGCTTAGATGAAAGAAGAATCGGGGTATCCGTTAAACCTTGTGGGCAACAGAAGGGACTCTGGCCTCTTTGGAGGAGATACTGAGTGAGATTAATGGGGCTGCATGTTTTCATTAGAGAATAATAATATTTCTCTTGGTGCTGTGTTTGGTTTGTCATATGACTTGCATTAGACTGTCAAAATACCTCTTGGTAGTCCTCCACTCACATGTCATTCCCTAAGGAGTGTTTGATAACTGATCCTCCCGTCACAGCATCCTTTATGAAACATGTCCTGCGTTGCCCAAGAAAAAAGAATAAATTAAATTATTGGAGAGTAATGATACACAATGGAGACGTACTTTAAAGAGCCACTCCCATGTAGTGTGTTATTCAAAGCCACTCCATCTGTTTATATCTGGGCACCGAGCAGCTGGGCCGACTACCCTGCTCATCGCAGCGTGCTTTCGGATGCTGAGCGATGAGTTGCTCATCGCCGTGGCAATGCAGGGGTGGTCTGGAGGATGTGACCGTTGACCGTTAGTCGCTCTCCAGTGGCGGAGACGGGCAGCATGGCACATGTTCAAGAGAAACCCAGCGGTTCGTGGTTCTCGCCCTGGATTTTTCCGGCAGGTATTCGCCAGCTCCAGCTTATGCTGCTGAAGATTGCCCTGATCGTCGGCGTAGAGATCCACGTCAACGTGGAATTCATCAAACTCCTGGAGCCACCAGAGGACCAGGAGAATGAAGGTGACTTGCTCGTATGACGCTGGGGGGTCATTGATGGGTTTTGTCTTTAGACAACGGCTTTGGCTCCACAGAGGGCTGCGGCGAGCACCACACGGCGTGTTTTCAGACCTGCCTAGTGTCACAGAAACATCAGGTCTTAAAGAGCAACACAGGAACACCAGCCCCATCCTTGTGTACACGTTTCCCAGACAACGGGCGGTACACAGCAGGCCCGGTGCAGCCTATGAGAACGGGCTTGTTTATTTTAAGCGTGGACGTCTGAAGGAAAACTATATCCTTAAGAGCCGATTGCCTCTCGCACATATTAAACACTTGTGATATATTGGCTGCACACTTCTTGTTTTTGGCAGAGACCGTTCTTCTCAAAAATCCAAATGAAATCATGTTCAAGCGCGGCAGGTCGACCATCCGAATTTTCGCGGTGTAAATTAACAACACATCAAGCCATTGCCAGTGGTGCAGTGCGGCGCTTTGGGGTGTGTTCCGAGGCCCGCGGGACAGAACCTCTCCAGAACCTCTCCGGAGGTCCGGCTTCATGGTCCGCAGGAGACCAACGCCGATGAAATGGATGGCTGCCCCGTCCAAGGCACTTCAGCGACAACGCCGGAGAGGCGATACCGAGAGGAGCATGTCCTAAATTAGGCATCGCATGCTGCACGCTGAGCACTTGAGTTTAATCTCTTTATCCACTGACACCGCTCCGCGATACTGTGTAAAGCTGGCCTGACCTCATGCTATGAACATTAGAGTCGACTGTCGTGCAACGTGGGACCGGTCTGATTACGTTCGTAATCAGCAAAGATATTCTCTTTAATATGAAACTTTAGTTGGACGTTGAGAAAGGATTCATAGGTTGTGGTTCAGGTGCTCTGCCTCCTTCCTTTAAACTGATGGTAAAGCCTGAATTTCTAGAGTCTGCTCAATACTCCAGCAATGTCTGGCATGGATTTCACTTTGTGCCCTGTGGCTCCTCCCCTTCTCTGTGGCTCCTCCCTCTTTCACCTATCAATCTGCCAGGGCCAGGGTGGAGGGCAGAGGTTCGACCCGCCGATCACCCGGTCGCCGACTTCGACTTCGAAGTGATTGTGGGAGCTGATGGGCGGAGGAACACCCTGGAAGGTGAGCGCACGCCGGGGCGAAACGTAGCGCTGGCCTCCACCCGCAGAACTCGAATCCAACCGAGGACAGCCGGACTTCATCGCTTTGGATCTGACTCCGCGTGCGAAGAAAACGATCGAGCGCTGATACTTGCCTGACTCGTGAATTAAATTTAAACTCGAGGACATTCAATTAAGACCTTCTTGAGCAATGAATTATGACATTTTAAGGCACGTGTGCTGCACTCCAGTCCTTAGAATAAACCCTTGCTGGCGTCTTGGCCCACGGTTTTCCATGCCATCATCTCCTTCAGCCTTCCAAGTCTGCATTTAAAAGGCTGTAAGGCTACAAATTTGCCTCTGTAATCCCTTTTCGCTTGTAATTTGGAAAGCCCTTGACTATGATGTCACCACCCTTGCTAAGAGATGCTCAAACGTGGGTGAGCGGATCTCCGGCGCGCCAGGGCTGCGCGCGGAAACCGCATGCTGCGACAGTCGCGTTCCTCTGGGACCTTGAAGGCTGCCCTCGTCCTGCTGTTCCAGCGGGCGTTGTGTTTCAAAAGACTCTACTCTGTCTAAGAATATCCCAATATACTACTTTGATTAGATATCATGAAAAGAATTCAAAAAGGGTATAATCTTGCTGCACTTCCCTGGAGTGTATGGGGGATGGGGGAGCGTAGTGTTTAAAATACCCAACCTGCATTCCTGTCAAGCGATTAGTCAGGCAGGGACATGCTTGGAAAGAGTGACGTGCCGGGGACAGTGTCCCCGTGGCCATCCCTTTCAGGCACGTCTCCGTCCCTGGAGCTCGGGGTTTCCTCCTTCCCGCCTCTCTTCCTGGGGCCCGGCCGACGGGGGACGCGCCCGCCGATACGTGACCCGATTGCTTCCGCCGAAGGTCTGGATCGCAGCCGTTTTTATTTAACGCAGGAAGCTGGAACGTTTGAATCACGTCTGAGCGGTGCGCTCTGCGGTCGGGGCGAAGCCTGAAGACTGCAGCAGACCTCGCGCCATCTGCACGCTTTTCACCGGGCGTCTGCTAGACTCCAGCACAGTTCAGTCCTCGCGGAACTGGCTTGCGGACGCCGTCATCCTTCACCCTAGAAGTGTCCTCCGTAGCAACCTCAATGTGTTTCTATAAATTAAGGGGTATAAATATTATTACTGATTATTATTTGTCTGACATCTTTCTCCGAAGCAGAAAACCCATTTATACTCTTTGGTAATTCTTTACTGTGTCTGTGCGGGGTAAACACCTTCATCCGGAGTATTGCAGCGTGAATGATGTTCGAACCCAGGACCAAGGGTAGTTTTACAGCTGTCAAAGTGTGAGAACTGAAGTGTCTGGTTATGTTACATTGGACTTGGGATGTTTGTCTGGTGTATAGATCGGGCTGCACCGTTCGCTGCTGGACTCTCTTGGTTTTCTCGGGGTATTAAACCAGCTGCGGTGAGCTTTCGGTAATTTCGGAGGCTCCTGCTGGCAATCGTGAGACTTTGCTACCGAAGTCTTTCGTCTAAATGCGTGAGAACTGCGTGCTCGCCGTTCGGTTATACTGGAAAGTCGGTTGCAGTATGATTAACGAGAAATGCAATAAAAGGATTTTAAAAGGTTGTTAGAAAGTCTAATATAAAGTTACTGCAAACTGGTGAACTCAAAAAAAGCCTTTTTGCCCCGGTTCATAAAGAGTTTTTGTCAGGAGAACAGATCCAGGTCTGTGCTGTGGAGAAAAGCTGGAGGACAAGTTCTTACTGCGTGAAATGTACGTACACACACACACACACACACACACACTGTCTGAACTGCTTGTCCCATTTGGGGTCACGGGGAGCCAGAGCCTAGCCTGGCAACGCAGGGTGTAGGGCTGGAGGGGGAGGGGACACACCCAGGAGGGGACGCCAGTCCATCACAAGGCACCCCAAGCAGGACTCAAACCCCAGACCTACCAGAAAGCAGGACCTGGTCCAACCCACTGGGCCATCGCACCCCCTGGGTGAAATATACCCCTTTATTCATCTGGTGAATCACAAGATGTTTCATCTTCAAATGTTCTGTTTGCTCCTGGAAACAGACTTGACCACCAAAAAAGGAGAAAGATCGGATGTGCTCTGTGACACTGATCGGTTTGCCACATCATCATCATCGTTATTATTATTATTATTATTATTAGTGACACTGGCTGGCTTACAAGGTTAGCTTTATACAATGACCCACTTAAATTGGTTTACCTGTTTATACAGCATAGTCTTTTTTACTGTATCAATTGAGGATAAGAAATTAATCGATTTAGCAGATGCTTTTCCCCAAAACGCCGTACGTCTCGGAGAAAAATACAGTGAGTGCATTACATCAACAGGAGGAAAATTTGGATTCTAAAGCACAGTGAATTTGTCACGATCCTCCACGTGAACCAGTGATCGGTATGAACCTTGACCTAGGGTACTGTAGCAGGGATTCAAGCCCATGTCCCTTGATTGCAAGGGCACAGCCCTAACCACTGTGCCACCTGCTGTAACTTGACAGCTGCTGATGAAATAAGAAACTCCAGGCTGGAGTCGGGATATATATCCAGTCACGACCGTGGGTTTCTTTCTCGGTGTAGAATTGTGCTGTGCTGTTGAGCGCAGAGACATCGACGCTGTTCTCCGCTCTTTCACGTAGGTGCCCTGGCCTTACTCGCAGGCTGTATAACTGGTGCTTAAAATAACCGCTGGGAAGGCAATAATAACATAGCTTTTTCCCTCCCCGCAGGTTTCAGGAGAAAAGAATTTCGCGGGAAGCTGGCCATCGCCATCACGGCCAACTTCATCAACAGGAACACGACGGCCGAGGCCAAGGTGGAGGAGATCAGCGGCGTGGCCTTCATCTTCAACCAGAAGTTCTTCCTCGAGCTCAAGGAGGAGACGGGTGAGCGAGACGCACTCTCGTCCCGTGGATCGCGGGAAACGTCCGGAAACAAGAAGCTGTTGCTTTGTTCGTTGCACTGACACGTTTGCCCGAAGCTAATCACCATTTGAGTTCTGCACAATACGCTGCTTACAGTGATTTACCCTTTTACACAACATGGTGATATTTATGAGGTATCGATCGAGGGTGCTGCAGCAGGAGGTGGGATTTGAACCCGAAGCTTGCAAGATGACGACTTTAACCGCCGCATCCTCTGCTGCCCGGGGTGATTTAGAAACAACGCGAGATTAACGTACAAACTATAAGGAAGAAGAACAAAAACTGCAGAGTAAAATGCTTTGAGTTCCAGTCGTTTTTAATGTGCGGGATCGGAAAACTGTCGAAACGCGGTCTGAAATTTTACAGCCAATTAAAAAACGGAAAAGAGCTCCATATTCTTCGTGTTCTTTTATGTGGCCTCGGGAAGTGAGTAAGCAGGCTGTCACCATGCGGGTCGTGCGGTTCCCTTGAAGCCCAGACCTCCAAAGCTCCTCTGCGAGGCGGCTCACGCACACCACGTGCGGGCCAGAGCGAGACGGCCACATCGTGCGTGTCGCGTCGGCCTCGGCAGGGGGTCGCCTCCTTCCTGGCGATAAGACCCGCGCCATTTCTAAGAGCACGGGCGGCTAATAAACCCGCCGCTCCCCTTTCCGGGGTGGACCTCCCTGTCCTCAGACCCACCCACACCTTCTCAAATGCCAGCTGCCTGAGCCCGCATGACCCCGACCGCTAAAAACGCATTGCACAAGCGTGTCATTTACACGAGTGTCGCTCTGCAGGCGTCGACCTGGAGAACATCGTCTACTACAAGGACAACACTCACTACTTCGTGATGACGGCCAAAAAGCAGAGCCTCCTGGACAAGGGAGTCATCGTTAATGTGAGCGCACTTCCGCCGGACCTCCGACCGCCCCTCCCCTCACCTCTTCACCTTTCCTTGCCGAGACAAACATCCAAATGTCCTTATAAGGAGCAGTTGGCGCTCCGGCCCTGCAAGTGTCTCATTGCTGCGTAAACCACACGATTCACATCTGTTTCTTCTGGCTGTGATGCCGGAACACGTCACTGCATGATCTGATTCATAAAAATGCCCCAGTAAATTGTGTCCTTCAGGACGATGTGAATTTTTTTGACGGCGGTTAAGTCAACGGCATGAACGTAAATGATTACTCACTCTTTCTTCCTGAAAACCCGTGCGCTCGAACCCGGAGTAATAAAAGTGATTAACGACCCCCCCCGGCACAGTTATTACTTTTAATTTTGGAGGATGAGGTCACCACGGATCTGGCACGTAGATCACCTGGATTTTTCGGGTGGGTTTGAAGTCCGTTTTTAGATTTAGGATCCCGCTGCCGTGAAAATGCTTTATTCAGGGACGCCGCCGAGTCCAGGATGCCGTGCAAACTGCATCTTTTTCCGGCTCCGCTGCCTCTGCACATCAGATGAAACATCACACATTAAAAACCAAAATAAGACCCTCGGCATCACTAATGAGGGTGGAGCAGTTCGCCGAATGAGAGCGGAAGCACTTCAGCTGAACATAATTATATTTTTAAGATGTTTAAATCGCTCAGTTACGAGCTTTCGGTGCCGTTTGATTCCGCTTTTTATGTAGTTTCGGAAAAAGCCTCAGCGCCGCTTTTTTTCACTCCGCGGGTGCGGGGAATCGTCCTTGAGATTTCCCGGAGAACGAACGCGGCTCTCGATGGCCTTTCCGCAGGACTACATCGACACGGAGATGCTCCTGAGCGGCGAGAACGTGAACCAGGAGGCCCTGCTGTCGTACGCTCGCGAGGCCGCCGACTTCGGCACCAACTACCAGCTGCCCTCGCTGGACTACGCAATGAACCATTACGGGCAGCCGGATGTCGCCATGTTCGATTTCACCTGCATGTACGCGTCGGAGAACGCGGCGCTCGTGCGAGAGCGGTTCGGCCACCGCCTGCTGGTGGCGCTGGTGGGCGACAGCCTGCTGGAGGTGAGCGAACCCTTCCCTCCGTGGCCTGAAAGCACCTAAAAGATCACGTGATCTCGATGCACCCTTTGGAAATGTTGAAAGAGACGCCCCGTCTTACCAGATCTTTTGTGGTGCGGTGTGGCGTCCAATTGCTTTTAGCACGGTTTCATTTCTTTCCTTTCCTCTTTCAAATATGCAAATGAGACGTTCGTAGTTCTCTCGTGTCCGTGAACACGGCACTTGACCTGCGCTGCCCCGATACAAAAGCACTTCCGTTTGGATGAATGCACGATGCGCGAGATCTCGGCATCTGATCGGTACCGGCAGCAGCAGCAGCAGCAGAGGGACCGTGTTTCTGTGTCTCTTCAGCCTTTCTGGCCCATGGGGACGGGATGCGCACGAGGCTTCCTGGCTGCCTTTGACACGGCGTGGATGGTGAAGGCCTGGGCGCAAGGCAGGGCTCCCCTGGAGATCCTGGCAGAGAGGTGAGAGTCCGTTCCAACCCGGCCCAATCCATTTTCCACGGCACACGTGACCGCCGTCCTCGGTAGTCATGTCTCCTTGGAGACCTGCGGAAAGAAGGGGGGGCGAGACTGGGGAACGGACGCAGGGACATGCCACAAAATCAGAAATAGAACTCTTGAGACGTTGCCTCCAGGCTTAACCGGCCATTTAAACACAATTTGTGGTTTAGACCAAGTTACCCCAAGGTTACAGTTTCTGAAGTCATTCCATAGATGATGCTGTGAAAAAGTATTTTCTACATTTTTTGCAGGTTTTTTTAACATTACGTTTCATCCAGTCTTTTTCTTCGTTCTAGCAGTACAGGCATCCTTTGATTTATGAAATTAATCTGTTCCTGTAAACAGTGCGCAATTCTGGATACTAAAACTTCCCAATATTTTAAACGGGGAAAAATAAGAATGTGTTCCCGGCCCATCCGAAAGCCCCAAATAAATTTTCCCAAATATCACCGGAACGCTGTAAAACACCTGTATACCAACCCACGATTTCAATACAATGTAAAACATTTGCACACTCTCTGCTCCGGGGTAACTCCCACATTTCTTTTTAATTCTTTATTGTCCCGCAGGATGAGTGATAAACCAAGCAGGGATCTACTGAGCATGTCACGTGCACTATGAGCAACTTTCTAAAACTGCACACTACTACTTAAATGCACATACGTGCCCGAAAAACCGTCAGCTGAGCTTTTCCTGCTAATTGCCCTGCTGTTTCTGCGGTGATTCAATTCAATAACGCAAAGTAGCAGCACGGAGGCACAGCGTCTGGGTGGCGTGAGAGGACGTGGGTTTGATCTCCTCTTAGTCTGTGTGGTGTTTGCGTGTTCTTCCCGTGTCTGTTTGAGTTTTCGCCGGGTGCTCTGGTTTCCTCCCACATGTCAAACCGGCTGGATTGGTGACTAAAACCACCCGTTGCGTGTGTGTGAGTGACAGTGAGAAAGTGGGTTTCACTGGAATATGGGCGAGCGACTCATTGTAGGTAGTGTATCTAGCAGTGTCGCTTTGGGTGAATAAGGTGTGGGCTGATGGCACTACATTGTGCTCTCTGGAACCTGTTTTGGAGAAAAGTGTCTGCTAATCAATAAATGTAAATGACAGACACTCCTGTGGAATTTCATTCACTTCACATGATGTCCCACTCTCTTAAAGCAACACTCCGACATTCCTAACACACTTAAAGACAGAGACATCTGGACGCAGGCACGCCAGCTACAGTAAATCACCGCACTTCCACTTCACTCGTGTGACTTTCATTATTATTTATTGGACGGTTCATTTTTGGGACATACTTTGCTTTACATACTTTTACATACGAATTTCATTGTTCTGATTTTTTGCTCCGTAAATTGAAAACTGGGTCTGAAGGTCTAGAGCAGTCATACCGAAATTCGGATAAAGAGAGTTTGTAAATCGAGGGGTGTCTGTATATGAAAAAAGCCTAAAAGAGTAAAATTGGCACCCGTTATGTCATTATCCTGAAGAATCGAGCTGCGATGATGCAAAGCAAATTTCGGAGAACAATACAATACAATGAAGTTTGCTCGTACCACATCGTATCACATTATCTTCCACACCAAGATCGTGATGTAACAATACTGGTGTCACTTCTTCACTCCTGGGTGCTGCTGTAAATAAGCGTACAAAATCGCCTGATAAGCTGAGGATGGTGTTTGCATGTGGTGCAGAGCCAGGGGTTCACACTTCCCCTCATTTTGCTTTCAGCACATGTACCTCGAGTGTGTGTTTTTACAGGGAGAGCCTATACAGGCTGCTGCCTCAGACGACCCCGGAAAACATCACCAAGAACTTTGAGCAGTACACCATTGATCCAGGAACGCGGTATCCCAACCTGAACTCCAGTTGCGTGCGGCCGCACCAGGTGAGATCTTATCGGATGACTGACTGTGAGAGGAATGCCCCCCATGTATGCACCGGTATCTCATCTAGTGTGTTGCGCAATAGAGACGGAACACGCGTCCCTGTAACGGTAAGACGGCAGCCTCCTCGATCGAGTTCCGCCCATCGCCCTGTCCGCACCTCCCCGCGCCTCGTTCTCCATCTCCCCGCAACCTCTCTTTCAGGTGCGCCACCTGTACATCACCGGCGAGCTGCAGCCGTGCACGCTGGAGCGCAGCGCGTCCGTGAGCCGACCGGTTAATCTGGCCCGACGGGGTAAGTGGGCTGGCCGGGCCCCTCCGTCCCGCAGCCGCTGTGAGCGAGCCAAGACTTGCAGCTAGTGAGCCAAGCTGCGCAGCTGCACGTGAAATACCGTGGCATGTTTGCGCTCGGCCGAGCCAGGAGATGTCATCGCGCAAGGGGCCCTTTGGGCCAGGCTTCGGAGGGGAGCGTGACCTCACCGAAGAGGGCATCTTATTTAACCTGGTGGTTAATGCACTCCGTCAGCAGACAGACTGTGCCAGGTTTCTCCTCATTATGCCCTATCGCTGCTTGGGGACCGCTGTCCAAGCAGTTAAGAGTATCTTATTTTAAGCCAGGGAGAGGGACAGTGGCCAGCAGAAGTGGCTACCGTATCTGAGGTGGAAGCATTTATTTGTGCGAAAGGGGCCTAAGCGGGAAGCTTGCCCTTCCGAGTGAATCGGATTGCGACGTTTTGTTTACCCGTCCTCCGTTGTCTGGTCCCGGAGATCTGCGTGAGCAGCGGCGTAAAGCTCTCTGGAAAATGCCTGTGCTTCTTGTGTTTAGTGAGCGAGGCTCGATTGCCCCTCACGGCCACGCTTATGTCTTGAGTGGGTGAAATGCCAGCCCCCTGTTTATGTCTCTTGTGATGATGAGCGAGCGGATCTGAAAATGCGGCCCGTTCCTCGGGATGAGAAACCACCTCCTAAGAATGTGACAAACCGGTGGAGACCGAGTCACCCAAGCCTTGCGATTGTAACGTGAGCACGTTTGTGTTTTGTTATGGATCTCTGAAAATTTACAGTCGAAATCCTTCAGCGGGGCAGCCGTGTCGTTGTTAAAACACTAGACCTGCAAACAGAAGGTTGTGAGTTCAAACATTTATTCATTTGGCTTGGGGCAGCAGGCGGTGTAGTGGTTAGCTCTGCTGCCTTTGACTTGAAGGACACATGTTCCTGCCCTGTTCCTGCCCTGCTCCTGCTGTAGTACCCTGGAGTAAGGCAAGGGTCTTACCCTGAATTGGTAGAGTAAATATGATTTAGATGTTCGGACAGAGGAGGGGGCACGGTGGCACAGTGGGTTTGGCCGAGTCCCACTTTCTAGTGGGTCTGGGATTCGTGTCCCGCTTCGGGTGCCTTGCGATGGACTGGCGTCCCGTCCTGGGTGTGTCCCGTCCCCCCCCCCACTCCAGCCTTGCGCCCTGTGTTGCCGGGTTAGGCTCCAGCTCGCCGCGACCCCGCTCGGGACAAGCGGTTTCGGCCAACGTGTGTGCGTTCAAACAGATAAATAGTTGCATGAGTGGCCAAATATCGCAAGTCGGGGAAAAAAAAAAAATAAAAACATGAGGTACATGAATAAATTAAGTTTAATTACCATCTGACCTGCTCTAAAGGGAATCATGTCATTCGGGTTCTAGCCGAATAAACGGGAACGTGCACAAGGTACACTTGTCACTCTGCATTTCCCATCCTCTCCTACTAAATCTGATTTTGTCTCATCACCTCAATGAATAAATAAGGGGACAAGTTGGTTAGGCCGGTATGTGGGCGCTTCCCCTCAAGGGAACGAAAATTTCAAATTCCACGATGAGACGCAACCTGACATGTCCTGACAGAAGCTCAAGTGTCGCCATTGTTCTCCAATTCCTGTCTGTTCTCCTTTTATCTTCTCTTGGCTCCAGGAGGAATTGTAACGATAGCCTCCAGCAATGACCTCATTTCGAAAGAGCTTCTGGGGTTCCACGGGTTCTTTCCGAACCTCCAGTTTTGGGTGATCGTCACGGGTTTCCTTGTTCTGGGTCCGCAGAGTCGGAGGTGCGGCCAAGCCGGCTGCTGACCTGGTGTCAGAAGCACACAGAAGGCTACCGGAACGTCGACGTGTGTGACCTCACCTCCTCCTGGAAGAGCGGCCTGGCGTTGTGCGCCCTCATACACAGTTTCAGGGCTGACCTCATGTGAGTGGCGATCATCACGATCCCTTCGCCGCTTAGCGGACGTGCTTCGCGCTGCCGATGGTTTTCTCCGTCAGATACCGTCCATCGGAAGCGAGTTGCCTCGAGACGCTTTATGCTCATGGTGCATCGTGAAGATGCATGGCTTCGTATGATTGTGGTATAATTTCTCGGTACGGCGGGAGGGGTCGGGCTCCGTCCTGGAAAGAGACGATCCAGACGGATTTAGAGAATCATCACCTTGTTGTTCCGATTTACACCTAAAACACCGGGTGGGGTGACTTTCCAACCAAGTATTGTCCATAATTAAAGCGTTTAAGAGGCTGAGTGAAAACAAGCACACCTGGCACCTGTCGGCAACAAACCGTAACGGCTACGGGTGCCTTCATTAAGTCCTTAGCTGCTTAGCTTTGGAAAGCTATGGACGATTACCTGAATGCGGCGCGTCCGCCGCTTGTAAACTTTCGAGGAACGAACAGTCTTCGTTCGCACGTCTTTAGTATTTTTTGTAAGAAGCGCTAACGAACCAGTCCGAGTTGCATGCCGAATGTTCACCTGATGTGCCAACAGACAGAGATTGTGAAAAACAAGGACTGGCTTCAATTTGCCGACACCCTCCTGTAGATACGGCTCGGGTTGTTGCGCTTCCCTATGTGGAATGGTCATAAATACCCAGCCAGGAGACTCCGAACGTGCAGACGTGTGCACGAGACATCCCGGCTCACCAGCCTGGTCTCCGCAAGCTAGCAGAGTTTGCTGCTCTAATCCCGTCCAAAATGCGGCGCTGTCATGGGAGACAGTTTTCCAAAGCAACGTACAACTCAGGGTAAACAACAGCACATTTCGCCAACAGATGGGGAGATACACATGCAGTTATGTGATTCTCACAGTATATATAGTCTGAAACGGCAGCCTGGTGGCACAGTAAGTAGTGCTGCTGTCTCTCAGTGTCTGGGTGGAGCCAGAGGACATGGGTTTGATCCCCACTCAGTCTGTGTGGGCTTCCTCTGGGTGCTCTGGTTTCCTCCCACACTCCAAAGACATGTGTTCCTCATAGTGTGTGAGTGACACAGAGAGAGTGTGTTCCACTGATGTATGGATGAGTGACCCAGTGTAAGTAGTGTATCTAGCAGTGTAAGTCACCGCGGTGAATAAGGTGTGTGGGCTGACAACACTACACAGAGATCATTGGAAGTCCCTATGGAGAAAGGTGTTTGCTAAATAAATAAATGTAAAACCACAGTTTTTGCCACTGGACACCGCTAGCTGTATATAGAAGAGAACAGAACTACAGACCTGAGGAAGAGCCCTGGCCCACTGTGTCTGCCATTCAGCTGATGAACTTTTGGAGTAATGAACCAACTCTCAGTCCTAATTAAGTCTGTAAGCAGGGGACCCACTGTAATTGTTATAATCATTTTGTCGTTTCTGTTTATTTCCTTTACATTTAGAGTATGCCACGTTTTAATTAAACGTATAGCATATTTTAATTGAAAACAGTTTAACAGGGCATCATTTAAGTGTATTTTTGAACATTACATTTATTCATTTAGCTGATGCTTTTCTCCAAAGCAACTTACAATGTTAAGGTCACAATTATTAAATATATATATGCACACTTATAATCATTTACCCATTTATACAGCTGGGTAATTTAAGTGGAGCAATTTAGGGTAAGTACCTTGCTGAAGGGTACTACAGCCAGATGTGGGGATTAAACCTACAACCTTCAGGTCCAAAGGCAGTAGCTTTAACCACTACATTACCAGCTTTTCTACCATCCCCTCACATTAATCACAATCAATCTCAGAAATGCTGCTATAGTCAGATCATCAGTCCTAGCAGTTTATTATCATCATTCTCTCCAAGCTCATGAGCCATCTACCCTCTGGAGGCCTGTTTACAAGGACGAGTGCCATGCCGCTGTGCCATCACCCTCCATGAATGTCGCCCTCACAAGTAGCCTTTGTGTGAAAGCAAACATAGCGGCCGTCTGTGCATACTGTCATTTCTTCACGGAGAGACGTGACATAATAGAGAGCCCCGTAGAGCTTTTTCCAGCTCTTGACCCAGCAAGAAACTCAAGTGTCCTGTGGGGAAGAGTTTGGATATCATCTCGGTGTGCCATAGTTCGCGCCTCCCACCCTAGGCAATTAATACCGTAGTCTATCTATAAACTATTACCAGGGCCTCCTTAGATACAGCACACCCCCGACGTCTCCCCAACATGCTTATTTGTTGATGTCTTGGCCTTTCTGTCTCCCTAGTGACTTTGACTCGCTCATTGAGGAAGACTGTGCCAAGAATAACCAGCTGGCCTTCAACATTGCTGAGCGCGAGTTCGGCATCTCTCCCATTACCACTGGCACGGAGATGGCGGCCAACCAGGGCCCAGACAAGCTCAGCATGGTCATGTACTTGTCCAAGTTCTACGAGATGTTCCGGGGTGCTCCGCTACCGGCGGCAGGTGAGCCGTCCGCCGTTCTGTCCTCAGACACCCAACGATCAATTGTTCAGCCAGCCACAACTTAGAGCAAATTCTTTCGCTTCTCCTCCAAGTTCGTCCTCCATCAGTCTCTCTTACAGAGGCTTCCTATGCTTTGAGCAACGCTTCATCATACGGGTGAAACCACCTTGAAACCAAAAAAGTATAGAATTGCCAAAAGAAGCGGAATTATGAGGAGTTGTTTTTGTCGCTACTCCACACTCATTGATCACAGTTTTACCGGATTTTGCGTTTTCGCGCCATCGTGAGTTGGAGGTACAATTGAAGGCGCTCTTTGGAGAGCAATGTAAGCTTATTTATGTGGGCACCGGTCAACTCAACGGCTCACGGTCCCCCTCTCATACGACCAGGACTGTTTATCCAGTGCTGGCAAAGAATGTGAACTCGTTGGCCGCCGCCGAGGATGTAGCTGCTGCTTTCTGTGGGAATCATGGGAACCACATGACCTTGCTGTTTGTGCGTTGATGATTGTGCCTGATCATCAGTAGGCTTTCTTGTATTCCTTATTGAGTGAATATTGGATATGACTTATGGAATTCATAATTAAACTCTAACATAGTTCTGCTTTTTCAAAGACTCCAGAAGAGAAACTAATGAAAACAGAGAAGATTATTCCGGAAAGCCAGCAAATTCCATTTACAATTTGAAGAATCTCTCACTGCCAAGGAAACGGATACCAAAGGTATCACCCATAAATTTCTCTTTGGCCTTGTTTAATGTTGCTGAAGCATTTTCCTTGAGAAACTTAGTGCAAGACAGCAGCTCGGGGAACCGCAGAATAGTTTTAACTGAAAAAAGAGCAACGGATCAAGAAAAAAATGTGCAAATATATACAGAGATAGATGGGGTTGTTGTTGTTTTAAAGAAAACATGAATAATTAATAAGAAACTACTCTTTTTTTGAGCTAAGTTTTGTTTTCAGGTCTAAAGAGATCAGTGCACTAATGTGTTCAGACAGGTTAAGGGAGAAGATTGAATTATTCATTCATTCTTTTCAGGGCGACCACAAATCTGAGGACAACGATTCGAGCAAAAGACGCCGCAAGTTCTCCAACTACTTGGAAGAGGTGCGTTGTTAACACGTGGAAAGTATAAGACCTTTGCACTTGGTGAGAGTGAACAGTGCCAGTCAAAAGTTTGAGTACATGTAAGAAACCTTGGCAGTACTTGTATGGGATAAACAGGACAGAAGAGTGAAAACAAAGGAAGACACAAGTGTCCTGCATCTTGGGGTGGTTCCTTGGTCACCTAGTGACATGCGACATGGCATTGCCCTCATGAGTGTGGCTTGTGTCTTTCCCTCTTCTGACTGCTCCTTCTTTCAAACAGGCGACCAACTTGTCCAGTCAAAACGCCAACTCCGCCCCCGAAAGCGGGGAGCTGCTGAAGGAGAACAAAGTGAAGTTCATGGCCACCCAACTGTTAGCCAAATTCGAGGAAAACGCTGCGAGTTGCTCCCTCCGCAGGCAGGTCAGACGCTACCTAAACCCTCTCCTTCTGCGCTGAAGAAATAACCTGGAGCCTGTTTTCTGCAGAACTGCTCCTTAGACCCGAACCCACGAGTTTCCAATCTCCCCTTGGGGTGCAGAGGAGGGCTTGTCGAAGGCTACAAGGCCTGGTTGAAGGTTTCTTTGAGCTCCCTCAATCTTTATGACATTCTGATTGTGCAGGGCTTCTGCATGAAGTTCAGCAGACAGCAAAATGGGAGGCAAACGGAGGCACATTTGAATAACAAGGAGATCCTGATATTTACCATTATATTGCATTTTGCCCAGATTATTGAGGGTACATCATAAAATTAGTCGAAACCAACTGATTTAAACCTGAGTTTGAAGTAAAAGGACAGCGTTCGTATTCTATGAAAGCTGCTCACCTCTTGTCATGTTAGCCAGGGTGAGACAGACCCAAGTGCGGTTGCACGGTTTCAGTCTCCACAGGATCGGCAGGCAGAACACGTAGTATCGATCGTAGCGAAGGTCACCGATGAGCAGATGTCAATACAAAGAGAATCCGAAGTCGTAGCCCGAGAAACGAAGCCAACGGTCAGGGAACGAAGAGGACGAGGAGACCGGGGAACTGGGTTCGGGGAGGACAGGAACAGGGCAGCGTAGGGTAGGGTAGGAACAGGGACGGGGACGAGGCCAGGGACGGGGATGGGGACAAAACTAAAGATGCAGGGGATCGCAGGAGACCATAGGCGTGGGTGAGCGGACGGCTCAGTAAGATTCCCCAACCTGGTCGGTCCGACGTCATCTTTTTATGCTCCGTCTCCTCGATCATCCACAGGTGCGCTGAGTTGCGACGAGGTCATAGGCGTGACACCTCTCAGCAAAAGCTTTCAGTTATTCAGGTCTCCTGTGTTATGTAGGTGTTTACTACCTGTATTATGAGACTTATTATTATCTAGAGGGATTTATTATTTTTTACCAGGGAGGTGGTGCGGGGCCAGCTGTTGTAGGTCTGTCTTATTTACATACCCCCCCCATTTTTATTTTCTCCAGTTAAATGTCATTGTGGAATTTTTGTTTTCCTTTCCTCCATTGCCAGCTGGCAACTTCATCAGTCCTTAATCATCACTCACCCTGAAGAACATCCTCATTAACTGTATTATATACTCACACACATTTTCAGAACCGCTTGTCCCTTACGGGGTCACGGAGCCTACCCGGCAACACAGGGCATAAGGCCGGAAGGGGAAGGGGACACACCCAGGACGGGACGCCAGTCCGCCGCAAGGCACCCCAAGCGGGACTTGAACCCCAGACCCACCGGAGAGCAGGACTGCGGTCCAACCCACTGCACCACCACACCCCCTCTATTATATATTCTCTTTTTATTATTATATGTCTATTTTTCTAATATCTTACAAATTTATATGTGTTCATCAGTCAGCTGGCTGAACCTGCTGTGCCGCCGCACCACCGTGCCCCCTTTATTTTGCATACATTTTATTATTATTGATTCTAACTGATGCATTTCTCTGAAGCGACTTAGAGTGTTAAGCTACCTGTAGTTACCTACCCATGTTTACACCTGGCTAATTTCTACTGGAGGAATTTAGAAAAAGAATGATGCTTGTGCGTATAACAGTAGGAGGTGGGGTTCAATCCTGGGTTGGTGTGGGGGCAGCAGATTTACATTTATTGAACGGGCTGATACCGCTCTCTGATACAGCTTACAATGTTGAGATACCTAAACTTCTTCAACCACTTATACAGCTGGATAATTACTTATTGAAACAGTTTCAGAGAAGTACCTTGTTTAAAGGTGCTACAGCAAATAGATGGGATTTGAACCTACAACCTTTGGCCTGCTAAACAGCAGTTCTAACTACTCTACTACCTGCTGCACTTCCTTGTTTTTTGATGCCTTTATATCCTATTTGACTATTCTGACGTTTAGTACCTCTTTTCTCCTAGATGTTTTTGTTCTCCTGAATAGCCAAGATGCTCTCTTGGGTTCCTTCTGGCTGAAATTGGGTGGAGAGCATTAGTGTCATTAGCTGTGCCTTTGCTGACGGTGTCTGTGCAACAGCCTTTTCCTCTGAAATCTGCCTCTCCACCGAAGGACACACCAGTGGGCGTTGGAGAACAGCTCCAGAGCTGCTTGAATCCAAACGGAGACCTTAAAACTGCCGCGTCTTGTGGAAAATGCAGATACTGTCACGGCAGCAGCGCCTGTCCGAGTTCCCTAAATGAACCGTTCTTTTTCTGCTATTTTAGCACACTGCTACTCTCTATATTCACCAGGCAAAGAAAAATCATATTTGCAATGGTTTTTTACATAATGTTATAATCATGATATTATAATCATCTGCTTTATTCTGGCATACTCATTTTAGAGAACCCACCCAATATATACAGTACTGTGCAAAGGTTTTAGGCAGATGTGAAAAAAGCGCTGTAAAGTAGGAATGCTTTCAAATAGAAGTGTTAATAGTTTATTTTTATTAATTAACAAAATGCAAAGAAGACAAATCTAAATCAAATCAATATTTGATGCGATCACCGTTTTGCCTTAAAAGAGCATCAGTTCTTTATGCAATAAATCAAATTTTATTTATTCTTTTTTATTTAGTCTATTTATATTTTTTTTAGCTGTGCAGTGATTTTCCCGTGAAGACAGGAATATTTGAATTGCCTCCCTGATGCAAAGACTTTGTTGTATCGCCCTGTCCATCACTGCCACTAATGTCTGATTGCTGGTGGGATATTGTTGTATTGTGGTACTGTAGCTTCGGTAGACTTACGAGACTGGAAAGGGCACATTGTTCACCAGTTGGGTAACCGGCCCGGTCAGTTACTTAAGAACATGGTCACTTTGCTCTGGATGAGTCTCTACGAATGTTCCTTCCATCTATAAATCTAGCATTATGATCTCAAACTGGTTCCAGACGTTTGCTGATTATGCATCTCAGTGCGACGGAGCAGCAGTTTCTGAATATTTGCGAGTGAATTTCCTTTCCTTCCTTTCCATCCCTGCTGACCCTTTCCTTGGCTTTGCTGCTGTGCGTGACCGCTGTAAAAACGGAAGGCCGAGTGCGACTCGGCCCCCGCTGGGCCCCCGTTGTCTCCCCGGCCCCCGCGGCCCTTGCGGCCGCCGTCTCTCGACATGAGGGAGAACCCGCGCTTTGCCAGGCCCAAGGACCAAGCCCCTCCCTCTCCTCCTCTGAAAAGGCAGGTACGGGCAGGCCGCAAAAGCCATGCTCCACGCTCACATGCCTGCTGATGCCCTGCCCCCCTCCCGCCAGCCACCAGAGTGGAAGAAATTTACCCCAAGGCTTTAAAATTTAGATACCAACCCAAGATGCCAAACAAGTCTCACATCCCAACATATAGATTCACCTTTGGGACAAGTTCACATCGCGCTCACCTGCCGACAGCGCGGGGGGCGGAGCCATCCCCGCTTCCACCAATCAAACATGCCCTGTGCTTGCCTTTGCAGTCAGTCGCCCGTGTGAAATGTGCACCGGAATGTGCCGGGCCGCCCTCACCCCTTCCCAGCCTCCGCCACATTCCCAGGAAGCCCAGACAGGCCGATCAATCAGACGGGGGCCCGCAGGCCGGGAGCGCGCCTTGCGCAGATTACCCAGACTCCCTGGCCTCGTACCGCTCCACGGTCCTGGCCGTGTCCGGCATGCTCCAGCGCCTCCAACGGCTGGAAGATCAAATCAGCCAGGTGAACAGCGGCCTTGCTGTCTCCCCCCCACCTGCTGTCGAAAACATCGCTCTACACTGTTTGTTTGCTCACCACAAACTCTCAGGGGCTGCAGTAGTGCATGTTTTTTACTTTATTTATAAAGTTTGAAATTTACTGCAGCAAGTCAAGTTAGTCCAGAGCACAGCATCCTCTTCACGAGATATGAACTTGATGAAACTTAAAGGGTTTAATTACCCAACTGCTGCCCCCCCCCCCCCCCACTGGCCCTACCTTATTGTACTAATATTAAAAGGGTATACAGTATAATCATTTTTAATACATTAATGCATCTACAAAAGTATTCTGTTTCCTCTAAGAAGGTCAAAAGAGTTGTTATTTCCAAACCCTGAGAGAAGCAACTGTGGGCGTTTGTCACCTCTGTCCCAGAATGTACTGCAGCATCGTGTATCAGCGCATCCGTTTCATCACGTGTTTTAATGAGCACACACCTTCTCCGGGTTTTGCCTTCTCACGCTTGTTTTCCTTCTCCTTTCCGCTGCTCCGGGCCCTTCAGAAGAAAGCTCAGACCCAGAATGCTAGAGAGTTTCACAAAAAGAGCATAAAGGAGAAGGCGGTCCACCTATCCTCTCTTTTTTCTGGCTGCCCAGCCGCTCCGAGCCAGGTGACTGCTCCTGTGTGTTACACGCTGCTTCCTGTGCTGCTACACCTGTGCTTTTCTTTGCACCCCCACCCCCTCTGTTTTCACTGCACATTCTCAGTCTCACCAGATCTATCATCATACAGTGTCTATTACTGCCTTTACACACACACACACAGTCTGAAACTGCTGTGTCCCAAGCAGGATTGCAGCAATGCAGGGCATAAGGCTTGGGGGGGGGGGGGGGGGTAACACCCAGGGCAGGGCGCCAGTCCATCACAAGGCACCCTAAGCAGGACTCAAGCCCCAGGCCCACCAGAGAGCAAGACCCGGTCAAACCCATTGCACCACTGGCACCTTCATACATATTAGTTATAGTAGTAGTTCTGGTATTTGTATAATGGAAATAGATATCAACAATATCTTTTTTATTCATTCAGCTGAGCCTTTTCTCCATGGAGACAATTATGTACTCATTTACACAGCAGTGTAACTTTTACTCTATCAGTCCAGACTTAGTACCTTGACCAAGGGCACTACAGTGGGAGCAGAGATTCAAACCAGCATCCTTCACTTGCAAGTCTCTAACCACTGTGCCACCTGTTGCCCTGGCTGTATAAATCTGTTTTATTGTATGCTGCAGGGGTGCTATCTTAGGACTTCTCTAACAATATAGTAAATAACACATTTGTATGAATTTGTGTTGTATTGGTATTGTCGCATTAATGAATCACGCTCAAGCCATTCTTCACTACCATTGGCTCAGACTATTGCAGGTCTTAATATTTAACTGCTGCACCTTCATCAACCTTATCCTACTGATGAATCATTAACTTTTTGCTCCGCTAACATGATTATCCACAGTTATTTACAGTACAGATCAGCAGACTTCAGGTTAAAAGTCCATTTCCTTAACTGCTATCCTAGTGCCCCCCGGACTTTTCCCTTAGTCCTCGTGAACATATGACAACAATTTCAAATACAAAATATTTTTTATACTGTATGTGAAGTTAAACTGGGAGTGGTTCCGATTGGATCTGTAGGTCCGGGTGTCAGTCAGTCGGTGTTTCTGGCTTCCGGGAAATGCTCAGTCTGCTTCCCGCCGCCCAGCTGTCTGCTCATGAGCCTCCTAATGTGTGAACTGCCAGGCCACAGTGTGCTCTTTGGCAACTAACCACACTTATTTGCACGCGGTGTGCCCCTTCCCTCCCCCTTCTCTTGTTTCAAAAATCCTCGGTGCTCTGCCAACAAATCCATCTGCTTATGTGCAGAATCACCTGCCTACGCCCAGACCCAAAATCTCTGTTATCGACTCACTCCCAGAATCCTTCATTCTGTCTGTCCGCTCTCATGCCCAGGCTTCACCTCTTCAGAACAGACAGCAGGTAATGGCAGTCTTGGTCCATGCCCATCCTTGTTCACTGCAGTGGTGTAACTACTCCTCTCGTCCTCCGCATGTTCTCACAAGCTTGATGTTAAGATCACAGTCTACAATACCAGTCAGAAACTTCAGTATAAAAGTTAGAAACAAGTTTTTTCATAACTGACAATGTTTTTTTGTCCATGCCTTTAGTTTGAGCTGTCTTTCACTTTCTTTCCTCACCCTGTCGTTTTTGCACAAGGTATGTTTTAGCTCAATATCTTGTTGAAGAATGAAAGACTCCTCAGCTAGCCATAACCTTGATGGAACATCATGCCTCTGAAGTGTGCTATGATAGCCATGCTGGTTGAGATTGCCATGGTCTTGGCAATGTGTGACCAGCAAAGTAGCCCCACATCATGATGCTGCCACCTCCATGCTGGTCATTGAGAACCACACAGCAATCACTCATCAGTCCGCAGAGGCTGGACCCAGATATTTCAGATTTAACTCATCGGTCCATAAGACCAACTTCCACTCTCCAAAAATCCAGTTTGTATGTTTTTTCACTCAGTCTGGTTTGATTTCAAGCTCACGTAAACTGTAACTGAAACTGTAGCTATCGTACGTACAGTGGACATGTGTGCTGTGTTTGTGAGCAGATCATACTAGGCTGACTCATCTGGATGCCAGACAGATAGGGACACTGATATTGCTGCATTTTTTTGGTTTGTACCTGTCATTCACACTTCACTGTGCTCATCCTTCCCTCGCTATGTCACACTGCTTTTTCCTCCACTTCCTGCGCATGAGTAAGTCTCAGATGAGTAAACCTCAGGAAGCCGAGGCTCCTCTGCGCGTGAGGAATGAGTCAAGCATGCAGTTAAGCGAGGCCGGCACAGTGAGTAGCAAATCCTACTGCCGAGCTACAAGGTTCACGAAGTCACGCTTTCTGCTACCTGTCATTGTGTCGATGAGGTCTCCCGGTGACGGCTTATGGATCCAGTCTGTAATTACGATGATAATTATAGGCGGCTTTTGTGTTCTTTGGGTGTGTATTAGGTAGTACATCTCTTTTCCTCCCATTTAATTATACCGTTAGTATAAAAAAAGAACTTGTGGGATTTAATTTGGCTTTTTCCCACTCTTGCCCTCCAACAGTGTGTAGAGTGATGACTGTAAGTTGACTTGAGTGGGGCTCATCCCGTTTTTTTCTGGTTATAGCTCAGCAGCAGCAGCAGCAGACCTTCAAATGCTTCCTTACTGAAAGCAGCCGTAGTGTCTGAAAGTAAACAGGCTGAAGGCGTGAACTCTTCCAAGCAGGTACAAAATTGCGTGTGGTGCATGCATGAATGCGCTGATGCAGGTCACCTGCTTCGTTTCTGGCCTGCCCTCCTTTCGGGTGTTTTCGCTCGTTTTTAAGCATTCCAGCCTGAACCGAAAAAGTAAGAGTTATTGTGCATGAAAAAAGGCAGATGTTGTTTTTGGCAGTGTGTCCGGCGACTCGCTAATGCACCTCTCAGAATAACAGCAACTATTTATTTACCCCGTTGCGCTTTGTGGGACTGACCGCTCCTCCGCCCCGCAGCCCCACTCGGTGGATTTCAGGTCAGGATGGGGTCGTGCAAGGACTTGACGGCAGCGCAGACCTCCAAAAAGCCTCTCGTTCTCAGACTCCTTCCCTGCGGGCCATGTGTTTGAATAGAACCTCCACATATTTTGATAAGAAATCCACATTTTTCTCTGATTTTCACCGATAATGAGAGGCGCCTCCTTTAGGAAGGGGGCCGAGTGAATTGCCGTGAGGGGTCAAGAGAGGAATTTGCTGTAGCGAGGCTCGGAAGAGCATTTCGACATCGCACGGGTCACATCATGTTAGCTGTTCGAGACTATAAAAATCATTTTGCATGTCTGTGCTCCGAACGCTTCCGTTTGTTTTTCTGTTTTCCCGTCCTGGCCTTGTTTTCTGTGACATGTTTGTCACTCAGCTGGCAGCTGTCCCTTGTCCTTCTGCTCTCCTTATGGCCTGTCCCTGCTTTTCTCTCCCTTCTCTCCCCGTCGCTCTCCCTGCTGTCTATCCTCGTGCACTCCTTCGCCCTCTCAGCGCACCGTGGGGAAGGTGTCCCTGGTCATAGGTGCGATGGCAGAGACCTTAGTCGCCCTGTATGAGAACGACCACAGGCCCCGAGCCGTATGTCCATCTGCATCGTCGGTAAGCGGTCCCCCGTCACCCTCTGTCGGGCTTACACGTGACGTGGCCCAAAGGATCTCAGCTAACACCAGTTTGCTTTAGCAACACTGGAAAAAACAATAATTTTGCTGCTTTGCTGACGTGTTTTTCAAAACAAGTTATAGCTCCGTTTATACAGCTGGATGTTTTCTGTAGAGGTTCAGGTTTACTCCTGGATCACGTTCTGGAAAAATTTGACCCATTAGCAATTTTTATCTGTTATAAAAATGTGTGTTTTTTCTTTTTATCTTATTGCCGTACTGCTTCATGACATCCTCCACAGTAGACGCCTGAACACGTGAAATTAACGATCACCAGTTTCGTTGAATTGTATGTGTTTTATTCGCATTTCGTATATCTGTTGTGTGTGTGGTTGGATCTGTTCAACTGTAGGAGATGCATGGATGAGAATATAATAAAGAGCAAAAAAACCATCAAATGCCAGACACATACATACACACACACACCCAAATGCTTGTGGTATCATTTTTGGTACCTGAAGCCTATAGGCCGTAATTTCTAAAAAGAAGTGTAGAAACAGGAATAAAGTTACCATTAGAACATTAGATGATCGTACTTGCTTTATAATTGCTTTATGAACAGTTATAATGAGCCACCCAATTTTGGACGGGTACACCAAAAATAGCCATATTTTTCAAACACAACCCAATGGTTAAGTACGGTACTTCGCTCAAGGTTTACTACAGCAGAGCCCCTCTTGAGACTTGAACCGACAACCTTCAGATGTCCTGAATCACCGCCAGTGGAATTTCAGTCGTGCAATCAGAACCTAATTATAGGCTAATTTACAGAGTTCGGTAGAACCTCAAGAAAAACCTCATACACTGCATCTTCTGGGTAAAAATACCTGTGGAGCCATTAGCGGATCAGGTCCCACTATATCCCACAGAGGTGTTTATGCAGTACATTTCAGCAAAAATACCGCGCTGGGATTGAGGTCTCTCCTGCCTAGCAGATAAAATCTGAACTATGTTCAGCTGCTCTGGAACTGCTGTTACGGTGAGGGAGTGAGATATGGGCTGAAAGCAGAATCAGTGAGGGCAGTGGATGGAATCAGTGGATGAGCAGCTGTACCAGCTGATCCTGCGAACAGTCTTGCGTTTTTGGCTTCAAACGTACATGTGTCTGAGGTTTCAGGTAAAGCTTACCTGTCTTAGTGCTCTCTCATGCCGTAGAGCTGAGAGGTCCGAGTCCAGTATGACCGCGGTATGACCGGTCTGCATGGTGCTCTGTCACTTTCTGCAGGAGGAGCCTTCGCTCCCAGGATGGTGCTGCTCAAAGCCTCCTCCGGTAAACACCTCTCGCTCGGCTCGGATCTGGAAGGCATTATCGCGATGACTAAACGTTGCCTGTTTATTTGGCTCTTACCATCCGCTATCTGAAGAGTCTGAGCTTTGCGTAGGTCAGCGGGGCGCCCTGCGGTTGGGAAGGTACAGAGCGAAGCTGCACTTCGGCTTCCCTTGATTTGGCAGTTCTCAGCGAATCCAAACAAACGAATTGACAAACAAACGATGGATTTTGTTTGTACCGTGAGTAAAGAGCGGGGGCACGGGGGGGAACACACGTACTGCCCACGCTCCGGAACGTTTAAGTCGTTCCCACCGCTTTTTTCAAAATATTATGCTCCACACTCCACCATAATCGTGCGCGCGCACTTAATATGATTTATTTATTGTAAAAAATATTATTTAGGGACTGATTTCGTCCAAAGCAACATGCAGCGTTTGGTTCGTACGCTTAACTACTGACACTGATTTATCCATTCATACAGATGGGCGATTTTCACTGTATCACTTTAGAATAAGTAGCTTCATCAGGGGTTTTATTCAAACCAGGTCCTTTGATTGCAAGGCTATGGCCGTAACAACGATGCCACCTATGGGAACGATGGCCCTAGCCTGTCCAGTATTAATCGCTCCATGAAAGCATAAATTCTTGTTTCCTTGATTAAGGAGTTTTCCTTAACGCCGAGACCCCCAAGGTGTCACCGTGTAATGCAACCCATCGTTTCACGGTATGCGGCCAGGCAACGACTCCGCTGCGTCTCCCGAGGAATCCTGCATGTCGGTTCTGACCGCTGTTATTCCGATAAGTAATTACACGAAATTATGGAAATTTTGTGAGATGGCCGTTGCCGCGATGTCCGAGATCAGCATCCTTGTACCTCTGCGTGACGAGCGTTGCCTCCGCACGGGCTCTCCCATTGCGCTATGTGCGGAATGAGACCCGCGCGCTTCTGACGCAGGATTCTTCTCCTCGTTCTCTCGCTCCTTCCCTCAGGGTTCGTTGCGGAGGGAGTTCCCGTCGAGCCTGGGTGGCAGCGACACGTGCCACTTCTGCAGGAGACGCGTGTACGTGATGGAACGCCTGAGCGCCGAGGGATTGTTCTTTCACCGCGAGTGCCTCCGCTGTGCCACCTGTAGCTGCACGTTGCGCCTCGGGAGTCACGCCTTCGACTGCGCGCAGGGTACGGAGCGGCAGCCCTCACGCGCACCTTCCCCCATACAGTGGGAGGAAAATGAGATATGCGGCCACACAAATGTTTTCATGTCTAGCGTTTATGGATGTTGCTCAAGTCAAGTGGTTTTTTTGAAACTGGATGGATTGTATGTCTGGAGCATCTCAGGATGTTCATCGTTGCTTGGCCCTTGGATAGTATACGTGGTGTGACTGGCGTCTCGTGTTTGCAGGCAAGTTTTACTGCAAGGTTCACTTTGCTCAGCAGAAAGCTCTCACCAAGCAGAGGAGGTGGACGGTGGAGATACGTAAGGTAACTGAAGATGCCTGCGCTCAATCCGTGCAAATTTTTAACACTACATTCCCTGGGGTGTCCAACGTTTAGCCCACTCTTTCGCATAACTAACGAGGCCCTCAAGAATGTTTGTAAAATTATTAATATGCGCTATACCTACCATAAAGACTCAAAACTCTATTGAAGCACACACACCAGCTGAAACCGCTTGTCCCATACGGGGTCGCGGGGAGCCAGAGCCTAACCCGGCAACGCAGGGCGGAAGGGACACACCCAGGACGGGACGCCAGTCCATTGCAAGGCACCCCAAGCGGGAATCGAACCCCAGACCCAGCAGGGAGCAGAACCCGGTCCAACCCACTGTGCCACCGCACCCCCCTTCTATTGAATCGCGCACTTTTTAAAATTAATTTTAACACATCCGTCCATTTCTAAGCACCACTTTCCCCTAAAGCGGCATTTATTTTCTATAATTTTTATTTCCACACGTTTGACTGTACTAGTGGCTCTTTGGGAAGGTCATCAGAACGTGGCTATTGCTCACAGGAGGACCTGGAGGCGAGGACCCCGGAGGATTCCGGGACAACGTCTCCCGACGGGAGCGTGCCGCACTCGGCCGCCGGCAGCCCAGACAGCCAGCCTCCAGGTACCTCAAGCTCTTTCCTCAGGAGGAGCCTGCCGCGCTGGCCACTGCGGGTGACCGGGGCCCTGCTGGAACAGCCCCGGCACCTGTCGCGCCGGCTGTGCGGCGCTGCGCGGGTCGCGGGCCTGCACCTGTGGGAGCGTGCTGCGGACTACGGCTTCCTGTTCGAGCTCCTGAGCCTGGGCCTGCCCCTGCTGTGGGTTCTGCAGGAGGTGGCAGGTCAGATGTTGACGGAGGCTGGTCCACTCCGTCAGCACCGCCTGCTGCTGTGGCTGGAGCGGAACCTGGGGGCGGAGCTGCTTTAGACCCTCAAGCTCAGGGGCTCGGGACAAGCCTGGAGGTGAACTGGACCTGGGGCAGAATCGGTGCCTCCTGCTATGGTGACAACCACCAATTCGCCATGAGCACAAACACATACCGTGTACTTAAAGCTGGTCCACTTTGTTACAATACTTAAAGTAACCGAACGGATTTACTTCCTTAACACTGATGTCAAAACCGTGACTGAACAAAAGCGCAAGTGTTAAGACTGGTGGGACTAATTTTCAAGTATTCCGAGAGGCCTCTTCTAACAGCGACAGAATATTTATTTATCGTACGATCAAAAAAACCAGATCTTTAACGGCATAGGGCAAACTTTAAAATGTCAGATTTCCCATTAGGTGCTGCGGGCACAATGAGCCCACAAAATTTTTAGGACCTACAGAGGAGGTAAAAAAAATGTAAAAACCAGGAAAAGAGAGACAAAAATTTTTATGAAACTATAACTTCAAAACGATATTTCGAAAACATAATTCCAGTTTGCCGTCGTTTTCCCAAAAAAATTTTCTTTTTTCGGCTTCTCCGTCCAGACGTGCGGTTTGGCAGTAAGAACGATTTAAAGTGCGTCGTGTCGGCTGACGTGCAATTCAGTTCGCACTTACAGATTTTTTTTGCGGAAGTGAAAGCGCCCGGAGAGACAGACACCAAAATCTGGTCCTGCCGTCTAGGGCCTTGTTTTCTCGGTCATCCCCATGAGAAACGTGTACTTAGAATGTGGGGAGCGTGCTCATCGTGACGCGGTGGTTCACATCGCTTACAGCTCCTGCAAAGCATCCCGTTCAGACAGGCCCGTCGTACCTTCCCTACAGAACCGTGTGCACGGTCAGCTTTTGGCAAAAAATCCGGTGGGCCGCGCTCAAGATGCGGTCCCCCCCCCCCAAAAAAAAAACAGAAAATTTCAAAAGAAAAATCACTGAAAGCACTTTATTTAAGGAGACAAGCGAGCTGTGCCTAATGCTGTACGGGACAGAGGAGATGTGTTTTTCCACAGCGCCAAACCTCTTATCTCAGCTTCGCAAACCTCCTCCATATACGTGTGATGTTCGACCGAAGTGTTTTCCCGCGCACGGTATTTGCGAGCGTTTTTTTTTTTTTTTTTGAACGACATCGACGTTTACATTGTTTTGTAACCGTCAGCATTTCTTTTAAGTGAACCGATTTTGGAAATTTTCCCCGGGACGTTAAATGCACGTTATCATTGTATGACGAACTACTTAGCTGTAATTTTTACGCGTTTAATATTTCTGTTTTTATAGCACGCGCCTCAAATCGGATATTTTTCACGCTGTCCGAGACAGCCTTCTTGGGGCTGATCGCTGTTTACTACGGTATTCTGACATGTCGTTCATATGCGCGGTTACACCTTTCCTTGTTGCCGTCCTTCCGTGCGTCAGTGTTCGGCCGAAAGTCCGAAATTTGCCCGCACGACGCTGAAAAGGTGGGTTTCGCAGATTTACAGGGTTGGAATGGACGGAACATGATGATGAATCCCCGCACGGAACTTCACGCGCAGCGGCTCGACGTGACTCGAAAGAACGAGGTGCGCGATTATACCGACGAAATCGCGAATAACGAACGGTGGTAACAGAACGGCAAAACTAAATAACAAACGACAAGCATCGGCATTCACAGGGTGCAGTTATACGAGATACGTGTTGAAATGCGGCCCGAAGGAAGGTGGCAAAGCAGATCATGGAAAGTAATAAGTAATCCGTGTGCTGGAGAGTAAGTTTACATTGCATGTCCTTGTACACTGGAAACACTACGTTTGCTCATTGGGAACTGCAGTTATTCTACTGTTTGCTACTATTTGCTTTCGGGAAATATTTACTAATATTTTGCGACTTGATGAATTTGTAAGACTCGGAAGACGGAGCGCTTTTGACAGCCGGCTCTGCCTTTAGCACATGGCACTGGATTTTTGAAATACTGTCCGCCTGGTGACCGAACGGACGGACGGCGTTTCGTTAGAGGCGCCAACGCCTTCGGCCTCGGGACGGAAAGGCCGTCCGTAGGGCTGGTGTTCGAAGCGTCTTGTTCTTCACGTTCGTTGCTGTAGGAGGATGCATTCCAGGTCTGGCCGGAGACGCCGGCCCGCAGTGCAACTACGGCTCTTTCGAAACCTGCTGTTCGCATCTTATCAAACCACGGAAAGAAATCTGATCTCTCTGTATGAAGCAAAAAAAAACACTCAAGTGCCTTCCTGGGAAGTCCCAGATTATTTAAAACGAATTAAAAGAATTCCTGACGGACAAAGGCAACCAATGAACAGTACCGCGCTGTGGTTCCGTATATATTTGCGGGTGGTTGTCTGATTACGCGGCGTGTTCTACGAGCGCCGTGCTTTTGCCAGAGCCGTGGAATGCGTCGCCCTTATCTCACGACCTACGAAATGTACTGTGAAATGGGATGGCTGCAGCTCCGCGTGGGTTCGGGACTCTGCGAATGATCACGGCGTGAGTAAATGTGTTGGGCTGTGCGGGATGAAGTTTCAAAGCCTGCTGTTTCCAGGTATCCGGTCCCATGTGCTCACCATCTCCCATCATTCCCACTCGCTCGGCCCCGTATCTCCCTCGATGTTCACTAACCCCCCCCCCCGATTCTGCTTCTTCTTTCCCTCTCTCTGTCCTCTCCCTCATGGTCATTCTTCCATTTTGTCCCCATTTACTTGTAGTCTGTTTCAAGTTTCCGCTGCTGCAACCTCTGATTGGCTGAACCGTGACGGCGGGAAGGTGATGACCTGCATGGTCACGCGATCGCATGCGTTCTTCCGGTCGACTTCGCTCATCAGCGCATTAACCTTCTGCGTTCAGCATCCTGGGTCTTTTGTGTTAAAGCATGTTAACGGTTTTGGCTTCGTCGTCCTCAGCCTATAACCTCACGCTGCATAATCTCATAACCTCAATGTGTGTGTGTGTGCGTGTGTGCGTGCCCTCGTACGTCATCGCTGCACACTTTAGGAGTGGGGAGCTATGTAACCATTGGGTCTCTCATTTTCCAAGCTTGCCTCACTAACCGGAACGCCACCCCCCCCCCCCCCCCCCCCCGCCGCGCGCCACTTCTCACCTCGCTAACCCGCAACGGAATGCCTCCGCTGTCTCTGCTTGCACGACTTTCATTCTGCGCCACATGACAGTAACCCACATGCCATCTCCGTGTCTTTCTATATGTTCCAGAAGCCGCTTAGCCTTTCGGTCCGACATACCGGAGCTCTCTGTTCCCTCCTAAAAAAAAAAAAAATCACTGGGGTCGTTGCTCCTCGAAGACCCTAGCTGTGCATCTTTTGCAAAAACCCGTAATCAAGATTTATTCTCCTGTACATTTGCAGCTGTGTTTCTGTCCGATAAAACGTGTGCTTAACCCTGTATTTTGCACAATGACAAATGTTTTGCTTGGTTCATATATTTAAAGCTGTACGTATAAAATAAACTCTTTGAACGCTTCGCTCACTTGCTTCTTTTTTTTTTTTGTTGCGACTTTAACTGAAAACCTTGGCTTTTTAATAATTCGGAAGGCAATAAATATTAATGATCACGTCAACGTGAATGTTACGCCCTTGTGCTCATACGTGGCCTACACTTTCTGCCCGTACTTACGCAAAGGCGGTGCAACCCTCCCTCTCTCCTCCCTCTTCTTGGAGGGTGGGGGGGGGGGCACTTCTTCGTTATCTGAGCTCGAAACGCTTCCACTCCAAGATCAGCCAAACGGTTGTCACAGATATTAGGCTGCGACCCTTCTTACGGCTGACCCACGTCTCATGCGGCGCGAGGGATCTTCATCCGGTCCGGATTCAGTCCCGCGTCTCTGCCGAGACTTCAGGGAGCCAGGAGGGATTTGGATGGGGTCAAATCCCAGGCTGCCGTGCAAGAGCCTTTCTGAATAAGGAGAGAGAGTCATATGGTCTCCCTTGACAACCTAACTCTGTGTCTACAATACATGTCCATAGATACTGCAGAGCTCACCATGATGCTCCTGCTGCAGCTGGCTGTTAATTCTCCCCGAACGGCCGCCGCTTCCCGATCCTCACCGCACATGCGCGCGTACTCCTCTTGGGTTGGAGCGACGTTCGTTGCCGACGCGAGGCTTGGCGTTTGATCGACGACAAAGGTCGCGGACAGAATAAATGCTCGTTCTGCTCAATGCTTTAATACAAGAGACCCAGTGCTGCAACTCATCCGCCATGGGGTCCCACCCAGAGTGCGAAGACTAATCGGTGCAGAGACGCCCATCCAAACACGACCTCCGGGGTCACAGTGCGCTGCTCTGTCTGTCCCTCTCCTGCCTTCCTCCTTGTCACCTCCACCTGTACAACCGAGACTTTCCCAGAGTATCAAACAAAATTCTGACATTTCTAATCTATTTATTGGAGATAAAGCAAATCACAGTGTTAAATTAGTATTTACCACTATTTTACCCATTTATGCAGCTGCATAGGTTCTCCTGTATCAATTCAGGGTAAGTACCTTGATGCAGGGTACTGCAATGGGAGGGCGGAGCCAAACCCGCATCCTTTGAGTCTAAGGTGGCTGCCCTAGCCACTGCGCCACCTGCTGCTGCTATTTAATAACGGTTTGTCAACTTGGGTCTCATTATGCGTCTCCAACTCTAACATAGACGGAGCAGAAGTGGAAAGTCATATGTCAGGAGAGTACTGTCCTCACATGGAAACGCGGTCCATTCACGCAAGTGGTCCTTCGGGGTAGCGACCACCCTGTCCGGGTGTTCAGACCGCGGAGATGCAGATTAAGCTCGGATCCCACGGCGGCTGCCGTTTCCCAGAATGCAGGGGAAGGCAGCACGCCACCACGGCGTTCGTCTGCCACGTGGCGCACATACCAGCATGAGCCAATGGGAGTTAGCGAATAGGGGATAGAGGTGTCCCCTGCCAGCGGAGAGGCGCCCACACGCCGAGACTCTCCGCCACTTCGCTTCCACACTCCACACCAGATGTTTTCACAGCTGCTGCCAGCCAGTCAGACAGAATAACATTTACACATGAGCTGCTCCGCCCGCCTTGTTAACATCCACACTGAGAGCATCCCTATTCAGACACCATCACTCCTCATCCATCGCAATGCTGTGGCCAGATGTTGTTACACATGCAGAATGAGGGCCAAAAGGAAGCAAGGGTTGAGTACCATATGGTACCCTGTGGTTGTACCCTAGAGGATGCCGCCAATCCATGCAAGCGAATATAACCCGTCCACGTTTCACATTTTAAATAGCAGGTGCTAAGTAAGAGAGCAGCATTTATAGCAGCACATTGATCGAGGATGCTGGTTTGAGGAAGAGCCCTGCTGTTGAAACCCTTAGATACTCCTGCGAAACATCAAGCTGTACAAACACGGAAATAAGTTACATCACCGAGCGATAAGACAACGGTAACTCGCACACGGTGTCCGAAACCGCTTGTCTCAAGCAGGGTGGCAGCAAGTCAGAGCCTAACCCAGCAACACAGGGGGTAAGGCTGGAGGGGGAGGGGACACACCCATGATGGGACACCAGTCCATCACAAGGCACCCCAAGTGGGACTCAAACCACAGACCCAGCAGAGAGCAGGACCTGGCCAAACCCGCTGCGCCACCTCAACAATGATAACTAACCCAGTTAAATTTACACTTATTGAACTGTCACATTTCTCCAAAGTGACTTTCAATGTTAAGCCACCTATTAACTCTGCTGGATAATTTTACTGCAGCAGTTTAGGATAAGCACATTGCTTAAGGTTACTACAGCTAGAGGTGGGATCCAAACCTACAACCTTTAGGTTCAAAGGTAGCCACTCTAACCACTACGCTCCTAGCTGCCCTGGAAACAAGGAGCAACAGAGCACTGGAAACCTACAGCTCTACTGAATGGATAAATTGATTAAAAAACACATCATGAATAGATGTAATATCGATTCACAGTTTTTTTTTTTTTTTTTTTGTATTTTCTATTTTTATTATCAGTGGCGCAGTGGGTTGGACCGCAGTCCTGCTCTCCGGTGGGTCTGGGGTCCAAGTCCCGCTTGGGGTGCCTTGCGGCGGACTGGCGTCCCGTCCTGGGTGTGTCCCCTTCCCCCTCTGGCCTTACGCCCTGTGTTGCCGGGTAGGCTCCGGTTCCCCGTGACCCCATAAGGGACGAGCGGTTCTGAAAATGTGTGTGTGTGTATTTTTATTATACCCGCAATATGGAACGCCAAATTTTTTTTTGCAGTTAAGTCAACCGTAAGTCATTTGTGTGACAATAGAGGTTGGTCTGCAGGTGATGGGGTGACTGAAGCCATTGTCTTGCAGTATGATGGTTCCAGGTTCAAATCCCACTCCTCCAGTTCCATTGGTCAAGGTACTTGCTGTTAATTGGTACAGTAGAAATAACTTGCTGTGTAAATCATCAGTAAATTGTTGCTTATCTACCAATACAACTCACCTGTGATAGAGCAGCTAGATAAATAACCTCTTTTCTCTAACCTGTACCTGGTGGTTAGATATAAATAAGTCCATTGAGATAATTTCTCTGTTTAAGCATTTCACTTATCTTTTATAGAATTGCAGAGACACTTTAATAGAGCATAATTTTCAGCAGTGAGTCTACTGGGGACCATAGAGCCACTGCCGTACACTATGGTATACTGTGGTACAGCACACACATATCTTACCCGCAGCTTGCACTTTGCATGCAACTTGTATTTCAGTGCTGTGCAGTTTTTTTCACCATGTTTTACACCACATGCGCAGGAGATATAGGAGTTTACGTAGGAGATATAGAGACACGGCCAGAAGTAATGGTAGCGAAGCATTTTTTTTTTTTTTCCAAATAATGTGCCGTTCTTGTGGAAAAGTGTTGAAGTTAAAAGATCTTTTGTTATCCATACATGGATTTCTTTGGTTTGCAGTGGAACGAAACAAAAAAAAGCTGTGAAAAGAATTGAATTCTTCGTTATTCTACATGGCCTGGACAATATTACTTATACCCTTCAGAAGTTATGAGAGATTATTGTACTGTAGTGCTACTTCAAGCAGACTGTTGACTTTTAATTAGGTTCTTGGGTGTCTTCAACCTTTCAATCACTCATTGGGCCAGTTTAAATGGAGAAAACTACTCACTCCCCTGTTTTGTGTCTCTGTGTGTATCATGCTAAAGGTAGAAAAGAGAAGGAAGCACAGAGAGTTGTCTCTGGAGGTTAGAAAGAAGGTAATGGCCATGCAACGTCAACGTAAAGGCTATGAGACCATCTCCAAAGAACTTGATGTTCCCGTGAGCACCGTTGCCAATATCATCAAGACGGCCCATGGCACTGTCGCCAACATCCTTGGACGTGCGTGGCTCCAACAACAAAACTGACCCACGACTGAAGAAGAAGAACCAAGGAAAACTTCAAAACATCCAAGCTGACCTTTAGCCTCAATGTGTAGTGGTTTTAAATCACACCATTCATTGCTGTCTGAATGAAAATGGCCTGCATGGTGTCCAAGACCCAAGAAGACCCCGCTTCTAAGAGATAAATAGAAAAAAAACCTGAGTGGAGTTTCCCAAAATGCTTGTTGACATGCCACAGTCCTTGTGGAAGAAGGTCTTTAAGACAGACAAAACAAAACCAGAGCTTTTTTTGGTCAATCACACCAGCTCTGTGCTTACAGAAGACAAAACAAAGATTTCAAAGAATAGAACGCCATCCCTACCGTGAAATGTGGAGGAGGCTTGGTGATTTGTTGGGGTCCCTTTGCTGCCTCTGGCATTGGATGTCTTGAATCTTTGCATGGAGCCAATAAACCAGAAGACTAACAACATTTTGGAGCACAATGTCCAGCTCAGGGTTAGAGCTGTGTCTCAGTCTCAGGTCATGGATCCTCGGCAGGACAACGGCCTGAAACGTACCTCAAAAAGCACCTAAGAATGGATGAAGGAAACATCGGACCATTCTGCTACGAATCTTGATGTGAATCCCACTGATCACCTGTAGAAAGAGATGAGACTCACAGTTGAGAAAAGATCCCCATCAGACCTGAGGGAACTGGAGCGTTTGCTCAAGAAGGGTGGGCCAAACTATTAGTAGAGAAGAGTAGAAATCTCATTCAGAGCTGCACAAAGTTCTTCTTTGCAGTCATGGTCTCCAAAGGATGTCCATCCATCGTCATCAACCACCTTACCCAGCAACACAGGGCGCAACACCAAAGGGGGAGCGGACACACCCAAGGCGGGAGGCCAGTTTGTCGCAAGATGCCCCAAGTAGGGCTCGAACCCCAAACCCGCCACGCGCCCTCCCTTCCAAAGGATGCGTTGTAAAGTATTAGGTTAAGGGTCCCGATATTTTCGTCCATGCCGTTTTCATTTATTTATTATTTGAAATATGCTGTGAATCAGAAGCAAAGTTTCTGTTCCATTAATTATGATTTAAATAGTGGATACCAAATACTTCAGAGAAAATTGTGAGTTTTTTTAAAAAAAAAAGTAGAAGGGTACCAATACTATCATCCACATTGGAAGGATATGGAACCAACTGATAGTGTAGCGATTGGAGCTGTTGTCTTCAGCTCTGAATCTCACTTAATACTCTTGACTAAGGTAAAGGTGGGCAGCATGGTGGCACAGCAAGTAGTGCTGCTGTCTCACAGCACCTGGGTGGTGCGAGGGGACATGGCTTCGATCCCCGCTCAGTCTGTGTGGAGTTTACATGTTCTCTCTGCGTCTACATGGGTTTCCTCTGGGTGCTCTGGTTTCCTCCCACACTCCATAGACATGCTGTTCAGGTTTGTCCATAGCGTGTGAGTGACAGAGAGTGTGTGTTCCACTGATGTATGAATGAGTGACCCAGTGTAAATAGTGTATCTAGCAGTGTAAGTCACTGCAGCAGTGAACAAGGTGTGTGGGCTGATAACACTACATAGCTCGTTGGAAGTTGATTTGGAGAAAAGTGTCTGCTAAAGATATAAATTTACCCTAAACTGCTCCAGTAAATTTACCCAGCTGTTTAAATGGGTAATTATGGGTTAAAGTGATATTGGAGGAAAGTGTCAGCTAAATAAATAAGCATGAATATCTGCCATGAACGGACGCATGTGGAGATGTTTCCTGCACAAGAAATGTGATGGCATGACTAGCAGAGTGAGCTCAGCAGAAATATAGCTATTAAGAAATCATAAGTAGTGTGAACTGAGTCAGCGAGTGTCGTACGGCTGAATCTCACGGACTGCAGCTCTGCTGTCAACCGGTCACTTTTAACTGCTACTGAGTATTTGCTGGGCGTTTTTAAGCAAATATTTTCTGGTTTTAACAGAATATATTGAGATTTGAAATATGTTCTTTCATTACAGACACAAAACAACTGTATGTATTATATTATATTACACACACACACACAATCTGGACTGCTTGTCCCATAGGCGGTCGTGGGGAGCTGGAGCCTAACCTGGCAACACATGGCGTAAGGCCGGAGGGGGAGAGGACACACCCAGGACGGGATGCCAGTCCATCGCAAGGCACCCCAAGAGGGACTTGAACCCCAGACCCACTGGAGAGCAGGACCCGGTCCAACCCACTGCGCCACCGCACTCCCCCTATTATATTATCTTATATTACAGTATATTATATTATGGGGGGAACAGTGGTGCAGTGGCTCAGTGGGGCTTGGCTAGGTCCTGTGCTCTGGTGGGTCTGGGGTTCAAGTCCCGCTTGTGGTGCCTTGCAATGGACTAGCATCTCATCCTGGGTGTGTCCCCTCCCCCTCTAGCCTTACGCCCTGTGTTGCCAGGTTAGGCTCTGGCTCACTGTGAGCCTGCATGGGACAAGTGGTTTCAGACAGTGTGTGTATATTACACTAATACATAGTAATTTACTATACTCCATATATTAAAACATTGTTTGACAGCCTCCTCTCCTATTCAACTCACACACACACATTTTCTGAGCCGCTCGTCCCATACGGGGTCGCGGGGAACCGGAGCCTACCCGGCAACACAGGGCGTAAGGCCGGAGGGGGAGGGGACACACCCAGGACGGGACGCCAGTCCGTCGCAAGGCACCCCAAGCGGGACTCGAACCCCAGACCCACTGGAGAGCAGGACCCGGTCCAACCTACTTCGCCACCATGCCCCCCTCCTATTCAACTGCTCCTATTAATTAGGACCTTTTTCCAGTTCTAGTTCTGCTACTGTACTGTGTGCTGTCATTATCAGTCATTTACTAACTAATGGTAGATCTCACGACATTAAACACTCGCATCCTCTACACTAGATATTAGCACACAGATACTTCTGAACGTGGGGATTCTAATGCAAAGCTGTGTCGGACTTGGGCTTTCAAGCAGAGACCCTTCGGTCTCTAGTCAAGGTCCTGAACCGCTGCCCGACACCAGGAGAAAGCGTATGTGTGTAGTGTAAGGGTGTGTGTGTGTGTAAGAAGTGTTACAGCTCCAGTGACTCGGATGAGTGTGTGCTGGACAGACTTCTCCGTGTGTATTCACAGGTTGGTACTGTCAGCTTATGCAGGGTGGGCCGGAGGCATGTAGGGACACTCATGAGACATGCGGGCTGGGGTCCATCCCAGCCGCAGAGGGCGTGGGGATACAGGCCACAGAGGGCATCGCTCCGCTCCGCACGCACAGCTGGTGAGTACAGCCCCCACCCCCTCCTGGCGCAGACTGCGACACGTGGCCTGCTGTGTGTGAAAGTGGATCTGTTCGCGCGTGTCGACTCCAGCGCCTGGTCAGCCGGAACATGCGGTTTGCACGGTGCAGAAACACAGATCACCGATGGAATACAAAGCAGCTGACGAACCCACGTTTAACAACACAGACTTCTCGCCAGAACATTGTGGGTTCAGATCCCAAGAGGCTGAACTGCTCCTTGCGAAGGTGCTTCATCCGTTTAAATAGGAGAGTACATGTGTAAAGGGATTTGTGAATTTTCAGCAATGGACCTCACCTATCCGTCCGTTCTCACTAACCGCTTGTCCAGTGCAGGGTCGCAGTGGTCCAGACCCTATTCTGAAGCACAGGGCGTGAGGCAGGGTACCCCCTGGATGGAACACAAGTCCATCACTTAGAAATCACACACATTCATTCACACGACTGAGCCTCCCTGCCTCTGAAAACCTGGAGGGTCCGCCCGTGCACGTTGGTGTGACCGTGCGTTCGCCGTGACCGAGATCACGTATGACACACTGCCTCACTCCGCCCCCACAGCTCCAGCTCCGAGGGCCTCAACGGGACCGATGACACGCATTCCTCGCCCCCGGGGATCGCACGCGGACCGGCGGGGGCTGAGAAAGGCGAGTCGGCGGAACCCAGCGGTGAGCGCCAAAGCCCACGAGGTCTTCGGATGCACGGTGCTCCCCCGCATCGCCATGGCAACCAGAAAAACACCCACCCAAACACTGTCAATAACCGGGATCGTGGTGACGCGACACGCTGCCCAGAGCCCCGAGCTGATAAGATAGTCCATCCATGAACCCCTTCACCCCTGTGTCGGTTGTGCGTCAGGGGGCCTTCTAAGGCCAAGCGTCCCGGTCTGCAGTGTGTCTGCGTCCTCTGAGCCCCCTTGCTATCACACATTTGTCTTGGCACACACACCCGCTGATGTGAGCAGGGAACATTTTGTGCTGTCCCAAGCCGGACACACACCGCTAGCCCAGCCCTACCCTGTCTGTCACACCTCCTCACGGCGTCGCCTGCTGGGGCCGGAGCTGCAGCGTAGATCTCCCTCCTTCGAGGAGGTGGGACGTGCAGCGAGCGCAGCGCACAAACACGCACACGCGCTGCAGGAAGGGTGCCGGGATCGGTGGTAGCGCGTTGGCGTTCCCGTGGGATCCGATCCGCGCGCTTTTAAATGCAGGACGTGGACACAGAGTGTTCTCGAAGTGTCCTCACACAGCCAGTCCACACTGTCCTGCGCCTGGACCCCAGAGACGACTTAACGGTTCCTTAACCACATTTATATTCACTTGGGCCTTTCCCTTTACCGTTCTTTTCACTGGGCAACAGGGGTTGAATCCCACCTCCTGCTGCAGCACCCTTGATCGAGGTATTTACCCTGAACTGATAGAGTAAAAATTAGCAAGCTGCACAAATGGGTAATTTGTACGTAGCTTAAGACTAAGTCGCTTTAGAGAACCTCACCAATTTAAGTGAATAATTTTAATGGTTTAGTATTTAATTAGTCATTTAATAAATTAACAATTATATAATTCATTGATTAATAAAATTCAGGCATCTTATTAGCAGTAATAAAATACCAGAGCAGTAATGCAATTTATCCCTATATATATCCCTCTATCCTGGAGGACGGTAAAAATTACCCTGCTGTATAAATGGGTAAATCACTGTAAGCAGTTTATACCACACGTTTACCACAGGTTTACATGCTGAACGTAGAGGAAGCATTTGCACAGTGAACGGAACTGTTTCCCTGTTAAATGGGCTTCCAGAGCGGTGTCACCTGTCTTGTGTCCACAGCACCCTTGAGTCAAACCTTGCTTACCGCGGTAATCCCTCTCCTGGGGTGATTCGCAAGGCCCGTCCTTCTGTAATGACCCTCTATGCACCTTCATCGCAGGCTGCCACCCTTGTGCCTTTCCCACACCCACTGCCCTCCTCCACTTATTGGACCCAGGATCCTAGGTTAGTAGCGCCCCCTGTTGGCCACGTTGAACCTCGCATGGAAAACTGGGGCTGCTGCTGCACAGGACCCAACTGAGCAGCTGAAGCAAGAGTTACCTCGCTCATCACTCGTCAGGCTCACTCCATGTTTAGAGTCACTGGGAACAGCAGGGGGCGTAACTGTTAGAGCTCCCCCCCCATGCCAAAGACTCGGGTTCGAATCCACGCTCCTGCTGTAATACCCTTGATCAGGGTACTCACTCTGAAAAGGTACAGTAGAAACTACCCTGCCCCTAAAAGGGTAAATCAGTGCACGTAACTTCATGTACAGCCCTAACCGGTTGTCGAAATGGTTCGTACTAACAGTATGTGCCCAGCTGTTTATATTGTTCCACATTTCTCCCGTAGTCTATAACCCAAGGATTGATGAATGAGTGTTGCAGCTATCTAACCATTTCTGTTCACCCCCCACCCCACCACAGCAGTAGCATCCAGCAGAAATATCAACAGTCCTCCGACCTCCGACCATCTGGGAGATCACAGCCGAGGGAGAACTTTTTTTTATTTTTATTTTTTTACTTGTACCAGATGTTACGATGTTATCTAATCTGAGTCAATGACACAGTTTGTGATTTGTTGCTCCTAGAGGCTCGTTCTGCGTCTGAAATGGATGTCGGCCGACTGTTGAAGTAGTAAAGCGCAGTATGAAATTACGTCCAGACTTTGCGGGGTTCACCTTGTTACGCGTGACACGTGTAAGTGGTCGGACGTGAGCGCACATGTCCGAGAAGCTCCCCCCCCTCAGCGTTTAGGTAATTAGAATGAGCCCCTGGCCCCTGACCCGCTTGGCGATATAGGGCCTCCGACGGGATCCGGGGGGCGGGGGTCACTCCCACGCTGTGCACACACAGGGAAGGGAAGGCACAGCATAAACAAAACTCTGATTATTTTTCATAGCTCATGTTTCAGGCCGTGTGGGAAGCAGGGTGGCCCGCTGGGCTGTCATGTGGTACTGAGCAGCCTCGCTAGGGGGCGCTCTTGCTCTCCGTAAGAGGGGGTGCTGTGATTTGTTCAGGAGAAATCATCAGGCGTCGTTTTGGGGGACATCAGCGCTGATTTCTCAGCCCGGTCGGTCAGAGCTTTTTCGCACCCGGCTCCTTTGACCGCCGCTCCCCTTCCATGTGCTCTTCCAGGACTCCCTGTGACCGCGGTGGCCTCGTGCGACCAGGGCGCCGCCCCCGGGGGACACAGGACACGGGTCGTGGGGGTCGTGGAGCCTGAGAAGGTTAGCACTGTGTTTGGCCTCTTCTGCTACACAGCAACAAAGTGGAGAATTATCGCTGTCGTGGAAATTTCCAGAATATTTATTTATTATATTGATTATCGATTATATATTAGACTGGATGAATTGCCACTATTCGTGTCTATTTCATCTCTCGCCTTCTCTAATGGCACATTTTCTTAAATCAGATCACCCTCAACCTGTGCTTAACTTCTACATCGTCTTCGAGTTTAACTAACATGGTTAAAATGCTTTGACTGCATTAAGTATTGAAATGAATTCCTTTTGAGACTGTAAAGTTTAGATGAATTATTCAGGCCTTAATTCTGCGGTCGTTAATAAATTATTCAGCTGCTAAGACAAGTGCGGGATAAAATTAGAACTGGGATCGGATGCAAATAAGCGCCGCAGGAACGTTTTCACGAACCTCCCGTGCGCTTTGCGGCCTTGCTGCGCAGACCTCGGCAGACGGCGGCGGGACCCCCGTCGGGTCGCCCAGCCTCGTGTCCCGGGGGGTCCCTTGCAAAGAGTCGGGCTCCGGGGGGCCCCTGGGTGCGGAAACGCTCTCGGCAGCGAAGAGGACGCTGACCCTGTCGCTGAGCGAGCGGGAGAAGCTGCTGGACTGGGACGCAGGCGCTCCCGAGAGACCCGATGCACTGGGCGAGGGGACGGCACCAGAGGTCGGTGCTCTCGATCCCGGGTCCACCCCGAGCCAGCTGCAGCCCCAGCCTCAGCCCGAGTCTCCTCAGTCTCCCCTCCAGTGGGTGGCCAGCGCCTTGCGGCGGTCCTTTGGGAGCTCTGCCGCGGGACTCAGCGTCGACGAGGGCCAGAGGAACAGGCCTCCCTCCCAGGGCTCCTTCAGGTGGTCTTCCCTGTTCTGGGGACGAACCCAAACCCCGCGGGAGGAGCATCCGGAGGAAGCAGGGCGGGCGGTTCAGCCGCCCCCCGCGGGAAGGATAACGCCGACGGCCGAGCGCCGAGATCCTCGCGTCTCCGACCTGCCAGGCCTGCTGGAGAGCGTCTCCCTGAGCCCGGGGTCGAGGAAGGTCTCCAGAGACGACATGGTCATCCCTCCACCACGGAGCCTGAACTTCTTCTCGTCCCTGAGGCTGAAGAGAAGCGGCGAGATAGAGAGGAGGGCGAGCGACAGCCAGGAGAAGGACATCTGGTCCATCGTCGCGCAGCTCAGAAACAGAGGTACTGGGCCGAGCGCTCAGAACTGCGTTTGTCCTTCGCTCCGAAAACATGCGCCTCGACTCTGAACAGACGGAGACGTTTGCAGTTAGCTGAGGTTTACAGCACACAGGGGCTTTCCCTAGACATAGTGGAGCCTTTTGTTTCACTCTTATTTACATTCACTTAGTAGCTGCTTTTCTCTGAAGTGACTTCCAATGAACTCTATGTAGTGTTATGAGCCCACACACCTTATTCACCGTGGTGATTTACACTGCTAGATATACTACTTACACTGGGTCACTCATCTGTACATAAGTGGAACACACTCTCTCTCACTGACACACTATGGGCAAACCTGAACAGCATGTCTATGGAGTGTGGGAGGAAACCAGAGCACCCGGAGGAAACCCACACAGGCACAGGTAGAACATGCAAACTCCACACAGACTGAGCGGGGATCGAACCCACATCCTCCCACCCAGTGGCACAGCGAGTAGTACTGCTGTCTCACAGCTCCTGGGTGGTGCGAGAGGATTTATTTATCCATTTACACAGATTTACTCTGAATAACTTACAATGCGTGCTTCGTACACTGAGCTACTTACACTGATTTATACAGCAGGGTCGTTTTTACTGCATCAATTCAGGGTAAGTGCCGAGGTCCAGGGCACTAAGGCAGAGTGGAGATGGATTTGTGCAAAATTGCTAAGAAGATTGAGTGTTTACCTTGAAATGATGCAAGTTTACCACGATTTCAGGCATAACCACAGATCACATCTGCCACCAGCTTTGCTTGTTTTGCCTTTTTACTTAGAGCCACAGTACCACACATACAGTACAGTCATTTCCATGGCGAAGCACTGGGTGCACAGCACACACACACACACACACACACACACACACACACGCTGCTATTTGCCTTTAACTGACCTTCAGGGACCAACTATAGTGGTCTTTTGATGTGTTTCTGGCATTTTAAAGAAGTTGTCCAAGCCCCACCGTGTGAAATCATTTCAACGCAGAGAATAAGCTTAACAAGGTGCTTTAGGACTCGACCCGTTAGCGTGGTCACCTTGGGAGATGCGCTTAAAAATACTGATGTCCTCTAGAGTGGACAAAGATGAATGGCTGAGGCTCAGGAGGATATATAAGTGGAAGTGCATCCTGTAGGTCGTGTTACATTTACATTTTACTTATTCTCTCCTGTCCTGTTTTTAGAAAGTTTGTCCTTCTTTTGAGTCTCAATAACAAGACACACACACACACACACACACACCCCAAGTGGGGTCACGGTGAGCCGGAGCCTAACCCGGCAACACAGGGCGCAAGGCTGGAGAGGGAGGGGACACACCCAGGACAGGACATCAGTCCATTGCAAGGCACCTCAAGCAGGACTCGAACCCCCGACCCACCAGAGAGCAGGACCCAGCCAATCCTGCTGCGCCGCCACACCCCCTAATGAGGTGCACTAAAGCTTAAAAACGTTCCGTTGTATTGTAGTCCTCAACAGATGTTGTCCATCACAGACGTCTCATCACCACCTTTTTATTCTCCCCAAACACTCTTATTTGTACCGGACACAAAAAAAACCATCCGACGGCTCGTTCCCATAAGCGGAACTGACTAGTGACCTGAGATTTCTTCTAGAACCTTCCACAGGCATGTACATGGCCTGGAAAGGAAAAAGACACACAAATAATATGTGATGGGATAAAACGGGACATAAATTAATTCCATTTGCTGAATAATAAAAAAAAAACTTTATAATTCAAAGTAAGCCATAATTAATATTTATCACGTGCATGAACATGATTACACTTCATATTTATGAAATAGGTACACTCCAACGACACTTTGCGTTTTTCTTGCCCGCAACTTGATCCGACACTTGAAGCCACGGGAGGGATTCCAGCAGTTACCCCCCTAGTAGCCGTCCTCCCTATAGGGGTTCGAGCTGTCCGAGGGGTGTGCGTTTCAAACGAAGCTGTTTGTACGGTGACCCGGCGTCCAGGTGGGTGGTTCCCTTGCCGTGATGGTGCGAGGAACCGTCTCCTTCTTCACGGGCTGTTCCCTCACCTTTCTAACCCCTCCATCTGACATCATCCCCCCCCCACACACACACACAGAGCAGACGTGTGGATGTGCAGGAGCCGGGCGCCGCGGGCCACCTAAGGGCGATCTGCCCAATAAGTGGGCCGCGGCGCTCACAGTCATTACGCAGGAGCGAGGTGCGCTGTGTGATGTGTGTCTGCCGTGCCCTCGAACAGACACCCACCTGGTTACGGCATCACCCCGGCCGTGATCAAATTATGTGTTCCATGAGCGAAGCGTGTCGGGCCCGAGCGCCACGGCGAGACCGGTGACGCACGGAGGTCCGCGGCGCCTGCCACCGGACGTGCGCTCTGGACAGTGTCTCTCGGTCGGACCGCGGCCGCCTCCTGTTAGATGAAAGCGGCGTGTATTGAGGAATGATCCGGAACCCCGAAAACGCGGTCGCGGTCGGAAGACGGTCGAGCTCGGAACATCAGTCCGTCTTAAGACTCGGCCTGCGACTTCATCGCTTCCGTCGATCACTTGGCGACTCGGCGTAAACACGTTCATTGCCGACGGGCCACACTGCGCCTCGACCGCAGGGGTGCGAGGACCCGCTGCGCCTCTCTAATTACGATTCCCATCGCACTCGTCTGAATTTTCAATATGTCGGGAGGGGGGTTGCGTGTCTGTGTTTTAGACGGGAGTGAAACCCTGTTCTCAGAGAACGAGTCTGAGGATGACACCGATTCCATTGTTGTTACCGTTTATCTGTTTGCCTGTTATTATTGTTTCTCAATTTGTCACTTTATTACTTGTACCGATTTCGAGTGCCCTAAACACTACGCCACCTGGTGGCTAATGTGTCATCCCCTGGTCTGTCAAACGTACCCCCCGGCAACGCGGCTGAAAGCTCGGTGCTTCGCTCACAACGAACCGCGCGGCTCGTCGCCGCTTCCCGAAAATACCGCAAACCGTACCGTGCTCCTATTCTCCCATTAACCTCGTTTCCCCCTCCTTCGATCCGCAGTCTCCAGCCGGGAGCGGCAGGAGACCAGTTCCTCCAGCTGCTCCAGCGAAGACGACGAGAGGCCCGTTGCCAAGCAGAAGGTGAAGCCCGCGGTGCACCGGACGCGACCTGTCCCTGGGAGGAGTCGGCAGGCAGAAAAACAACAGCGACCCTCTAATCCATACTGTATTAGAGGGGGATTACTGTAATGCCTGCAGGAGCACATCGCAGCCTCGCCGTATCCGCTTACATAGGAGGAGTAAAATCCCACGGTGCACCGTGCGGAGTCGTGTCCTCCTATGTGTTCCTTTCAGAGCCTTTTTTCATAAAATAACTTTAATGAAGTGCTGGAGCAGAAAGCCGAGATGTCTTTCTGCGGCCAAATCGATATCCGGAGAGCCGTGCGTTGAGGTTCCGGAGGACGCTGAGCGCGTGACGGGTGGAGTGGCGGGAGTGGGCGGCCCGCTCGGGCAGGACAGCCGCGCCATCGGAAAAACTGGGGGCTGATGAGCCACTGGGAGGCGTGGCGGTGGAGGAGCCGGATTTGTAGCAAAAAAGAGGGTTCGGCTTCGGTCCCGGCTGTTCTGAAATGTACGCCGTCCATAACGGAGCACAACACGGAGTGAACAACCGACACGGGGCTTAGATACAAAGCTACCTGGAGCAGTGGCGTATGAATAGAGGATATGTACAGCAAGGTAATGCAGGGTGAAAGGGGAGCGTGCAAAGGTGTCAGAAGTCGCAGAGGGAAATGGGTTCGTTCTGAGGCTCTTCTTAAATGCTGGAAAGGATTCAGCAGTTCTGAGGGACGGAGGGAGTTTATTTGTTTTCACGTCATGTCCAAGGCTTTCCGCTTCACTCACAATTCTTCATTTTCCATTTAGCCGACAAAGAAATGTACCGCCGTTTACCCATTTATACAGTAGGGTGTTTATCCTGGGGAAGTTCGGGCTGAAATGTTGCTCAGTGTCAGTACAGCAGTGGTAGAACCAGAATTTGAACCAACAACCTTTAGGTTATAAACCATTATCCATAATGGCTACACTACCAGCTTTTCTCTTTGACGATGAGGGAGAAATGGGTTCGTTCTGAGGCTCTTCTTAAATGCTGGAAAGGATTCAGCAGTTCTGAGGGATGGAGGGAGTTTATTTGTTTTCACGTCAAAACCGATGCAGTACCTTCATCTGGAATTCGTGCGTTGTTCTGCGCCGTGGGTGTCGTCGTGTGTGCGGTGTGACGGACACCTCATGGGCCTCGGCGTCTGTGCCTCGCGTAACGTGAGCGCTCCTTCTCGTGCAGGAGGGCCTGTCTCTGAAAGAGGGGCGACAGGAGAGGACAGAGGGGAGGCAGGTCCGGCAGGAGCAGCTGAAGAGACTCCACAGAGCCCAGGTACGAGGCGGACACACCTCGTCCTCAGCTGGGGCGCGATTTGCAAATGAAGATGCTGGTTGGTGATGATGAGGGAAACAAGTGAGGCGAACCCAGGCCAGGGCTGCGCTCAGTGTTCGGCGTCCTACGCTCCCGGGAACCGTTTAAACGCCTGGAAAGTTTGCGTCTGGGCGCAAAAGAGCAGGACTGGTGCGTCCAGGTACTACCGTGTGCTCTTTGCACAGGTGATCCAGAGACAGCTGGAAGAGGTGGAGGAGAAGCAGAAAACGCTGGAGGAGAAGGGGGTCACCCTGGAGAAAATGCTGAGGGGGGAGACAGGTGAGTTGAAATTTGAGGGGAGGAGAGGGAATTTCGCGGACAAGGCTTTGGGGCATTTCTTCGTCTTGCATTTACACACATTTGCATTTTTCTTACTTAGCTGATGCTCTTCTCCAAAATGACTTACAATTATTTACCCATTTATACAGCTGGATAATTTTACTGCAGCAATTTAGGGTAAGTACCTTGCTTGCGGGTGCGGCAACTGATAGGGGGACCTTCAGATCGAAAGGCGACAGCTTTAACCACAACACTAACAGCACAGGTGTTCCGAGTCAGGTGTCGCACCTCTGACCCGCCTATTCAAATGAGTTTACCATTTACCTTTATCGATTTAGCGGACGCTTTTCTAGAAAGAGATGTACATCTTGGACAACAATACAAAGAGTGCATTACATCAACAGAAGGGCCCTTGGCCTAAGGACATGGTATGGTATGGTATGGTATGGTATGGTACAATGCAGTATTCAGTAGTATGTATCCTTTCAGGTAAATTTGCATAACATCCATAACATAAGATATCCTGTTATGAGGACCATGAACTTGTATGATAGCTGAAATATAATTACTTTGCATTATTATCATTATTATTTATTGGGGGCATGGTGGCGCAGCAAATTTGGCCGGGTCCTGCTCTCTAGCGGGTCTGGGGTTCGAGTCCCGCTTGAGGTGTCTTGTGACGGAATGGCATCCCATCCTGGGTGTGTCCCATCCCCCTCCAGCCTCGTGCCCTGTGTTGCCGGGTTAGGCTCCGGCTCGCCGTGACTCCACTCGGGACAAGTGGCTTCAGACTGTGTGTGGGTGGGTTGATGGAAGGAACAGGAAAGGAATCAACCTGTGTTGCACTCTGTAGGTGAAGCGTTGTCTGGACACCTGTTGTGTGCTGTTTTTCAGGGGACGGTGCCCTGTGACCGTGGGGCATTCTGGGATTGCGGCTCAAGAGCGGTCCCATCAGGTCTGGGAAGGGTCCGTGCGCCCGATGCTAGCGCAGGCGAGCGAGGAAAGGGATGGTTATTCTGGGCGGCGAGCGTGGCGAACGCACGCACTTCGGCAGAGCTCTGGTCTCAGCAGGACCCGACCGCCCGAAGAGCAGATCAAAGAGATCAAACACGGTCGAGGGGCACGGAGGAGGGCGGCTGGTCTGTCTCCACAGCCGGCCCGAGCGCTTCCTGAGAGCGCAGAGCCGTCATTATCGTCTGCGATCAACAGCAGGTCCAGCGTGCTTCTCGCTGCTCCGCTTCATCATTCCGCTATTTAGTCATGTCTTAGAGAGACGGACACTTTAATGGAGCAATTCACGGTAATAACTGAGCTCAAGGGTAAAACGGCAGGGGATGCGAACCGGCAACCTTCCGGTTTCAAGTCCATGATCTCAGCTTTCAGTGCTGCCCCAATGCTCTACCTACCCAGGAGAGCTAAAAGCCTGTCCCACAAGGTACCTTGATTGTACTCTGATTCCTCATCTTACAGACACAGTGTGGACCCCCCCCCCCCCCCCGTCTGTTAGCATGTCGTTTTGCTTGCTGCTCCAAAGTCACTTTTATACCCCAGATTATAATCAATAAAACATTAACTATACAGTACAGACATCCCCTGATTTATTAACAGATCGGGTTCTGTAAGTATATTAGATTAAACTATAGTAAATAAAGATTAAGAGTTTATTGTAATATTTGCATTACCTTTGAACTACATTAAAATTTACTTAATGAAAACACATAAAGATTTTCAGATGTTTTCTCCAAATCGACTAAAAATGTTCAACTACAGCTATTTAGCAATTTATACCACAAGGTAATTTGTACCAGAGCCCTTCAGGGTAAGTGCCTTGCTCATTGGTATCAGCAGTCCGAATACAGTACCTCTAACCACTGTTACCCCCCCACCACACACACACACACACACACACACACACCGCTTGTCCTGAACGGGGTCGCAGCGAGACAGAGCCCAACCTGGCAACACAGGGTGCAAGGCTGGAGGGGGAGGGGACACACCCAGGATGGGACGCCAGTCCGTCGCAAGGCACCCCAAGCGGGACTCGAACCCCACACCCATCAGAGAGCAGGACCAGGCCGAACCCGCTGCACCACCATGCCCCCTTCCCTGCCACCCTTTCCTTTTAAACTTCTATTCGGTCCCGACTGTTGGCTGATTCCTACCATAAACACGTGCATCCTTCACCATCCTGTTATTGATCGCACACACTCAGACGCCGGGTGGGAGCTGTAAACACTGTGGAAGAGAGCGGACGTGACTCTCCGCTCTGCCCTCGTGCTCTTTACCGCCATCTATTGGCTGGACACGTAATCGCAGGTCGCTGTCGGCAGAAAACACGGACGGGTGAAGAAAATGCCATCGAAACCGAACAAACATGCAAATGTTTGTCTCTTTGAAAAATCTTAACTCACCCGCACGTGTGATAAGGGGCCGTTGCATTGTAGATGCTGAAAGACAGAGAAACCTCTGAGAAAATATAACTTTTGAGCCCTGTACTTGTAGAAATGACTCGTCTGTTTATGACACGTGGCTCCGTGCCGAGTGGCGCGCGCGTGTGCCGTGTTGTCGGCAGCGTTCACAATGGCACAGCACGGAGTGTCCGCCGCACGGGCAGGAGTACACGGGGGGGAGGTCAGAACGCAGTGCGAGACCCCCCCCCTCAGCTCCCCCACCGAGACAGGCCCAGTCGCCATGTGACTAATGATTAAAGTGGCAGAACATTTATTATCATTATTTTAATGCTCCCACAGCAAAGTGGCGTTAGCCGCCTCTTTCGCCTCCGACTGTCAGCTGGAAATGATTTGCATTCAAACAAAATGACAATTTGAAGATGGAATTATTTTGAAATTACGGCGGGGTAAATGGGCCCGGCAAGAAAGGGAAAGGGGTGGGGGTGGGGGTGGGGGGAGCGCACGTTCTGAAAATACAGCTCTTCATTATTTCAGTGCATGTCGGAATACACGCCTGTCCTTAAAGTGCAGCAGTTCGCTCAGATGGGAACACTGTCGATCCCCCGCTATTTTAAAATATATTTGTGATCACGCTCGTGAAAAAGTACAGCTTCTCCCTTGGAGATGAGAAGTGGGTGGGAACATCTTTGTTTTGAACTTTTTTATGCAAGTGGGAGGGGGCGCAGTGGTGCGGCGGGTCGGACCGGGTCCTGCTCTCCGGTGGGTCTGGGGTCTGAGTCCCGCTTGGGGTGCCTTGCGATGGACTGGCGTCCCGTCCTGGGTGTGTCCCCTCCCCCTCCAGCCTTTCACCCTGTGTTTCCGGGTTAGGCTCCGGCTCTCCGTGACCCTGTATGGGACAAGCGGTTTCAGATGGTGTGTGTGTGTGTTATGCATGTAAAGTAGTTGCCAGCGCCTTCCGCTTGTCTGCTCGCATCCCCCCGCACTCTGAAACGCTCCCTGTTTTCACCCGCCCGGCCCCAAGGATCACACACTCTTGGGCTCTTAGGACAAAGCGTGTTCTTTGAGTGTAGGGCTCAGCGGCCGGGCCACGGAATGCAAAGCATCCATGGAGGCGGAGACCGAGGCGTTGACTTGGGGCAACGGTGCGGTTCGATGGGTGACGTCGACCCATAAGTCTATGGAAAGCGGTCCGTGCACTGACACTGGGGCCCCCAGACAGACACAGTGTCCCGTTATCAGCCTTTTCCAGTCACCACAGTAAGGAGAGGCGCTGGGCGGTGGGTAGCCAGAGATCGCTTTGCTTAATGAAATTTTTCAAGTCCACCGATTGGGAGGTGTTCGGGGGTGGGTGGGGAGGAGGGTACCGGAACTTACAAATCCGGAGCAGGGGGTCAGCGTTTCGGATTCGCGTGTTCCTGTAAGGAGCAGTGCGTGGTGCTGCATCCGAGACCCCCGCGTACAGCGTGACGCCTCGTTTGTATCGTTTCGAAGGGCTGCTGTCCAAAGTAGAGGTCCGGTACCTCTGCAAAGTGCCTTGCCTTCACGAGGCATCTGCTTGACGGGTGCGATGAGGAAACGAGGCTCCGTGTCCTCCCAGCTCTCCTGCAGCACTTCCCCGAGATGTAGGATACCCGTGTGTTGCTCTGCCATCACTCTTTGGTGCAGAGCATCCTGTGCAGGTGTTCTCCGTGTGGACTCGCACTGGGATATGTTCGGAGGGACCTTCACATCCGGGTGACCGTACAACGGAACAAGTGCAGATACAGAACACGTGAAATATGTTGGAGAAGCTCTATACAGACCATCTTACCTGTTGCCAGAAGAAACTGATGAGCTTAAAGTGTCATCCAGACCAGCTGTGGGGAAGAGTCACAAGTGAGCTCCAGGGGCAGTAATGTTCGCAAAGTGATCAAGGGCGGTGTTGGCCAGGGCCTCGACCGCAGTGAGCATCTTTGGCCTAAAGCACAGTAGAAAGCAGGAGTGCGGTAAATCAGCTCACTCAAGTCAAGCAGAACAGCCTGGGGCTTCACATTCCTTCATGCAGCTGATGTTTTTCTCCAAAGCAGCTACAGCAATTTACCCTTTTATACAGCTGGGGACTTTTTATTGGAGCAGTTCTGGGTACCACATTCATTTATATTTATTTAATTACCTGAAACTTTTCTGCAAAGCAACTTACAATGATTCGTCCATTTATGTAGCCAGGCAATTTTACAGTAAGTACCTTGCTCAAGGGTCCTACAGCCAGAGGTGGAGATCAACCATGCACCCTTTGGATCTAAAGGCAGTAGCTCTAACCACTATGCTGTCCCCGTTATAACGGGCGGGGGGGCTTGAACCTGTAACCTCCAAATGCAGCAGCCTTCTGACCACTACCCATCTGCGCCCTTCTGTTTGCAGCCGGAGGATCCGGGGACACGTCCCATCTGCTGCAGACCTGGTACCACCTGGTCCTGGAGAAGAACGGGCTGGTGGAATACGAGTCCGAACTCACGATCTTGTAAGACCCTTGACAACGCTCTGCCTCTCATGTCCTAAACACCCTCTCTGTGTAACATTACGATGACTTATGTGACTGCTCATGCTCATTTATAGCATAAAAAATGGCTTAACTACAACAAGCTAAAGTTAAAGAATTTTTAGGGGACGCGAGAACAACTAAGGATGGGGGGCGTGGTGGTGCAGCAGGTTTGACCAGGTTCTGCTCTCTGGTGGGTCTGGGGTTCGAGTCCCACTTGGGTTGCCTTCTGATGGACTGGAGTCTCATCCTGGATGTGTCCCCTCCCCCTCATGCGTTGCTGGGTTAGGCTCTGGTTCTCCACAACCCTTCTTGGGACAAGTGGTTTCAGACTGTGTGTGAACAACTTTATGTTGTTTAACTTGACACATAATTGCAAAAGGGGGGGGGGGGGGGGGTTAGTTTTAAACATGTGTTTTAGAAACTTTCTCATACTGACCATAACCCACCTGTAGGAGACACGCAGTTCCATATGGGCATAAGTAATAAACGGTAAAAATTAAAGTACCGCAGCTGTGATGAGAACAGATGGTTGCTGTTTGTCCTCATGAACCATTTTTTAAATGAACTAGAAAAAGATGGCCTCAGAAAGCAAGGTTACATTATGATACTGGACGGGGGGTGGGAGAATCAGTGATTTTATATGCCTGATATAACAGACTCATTGATGAACCATGATTTCATATTTACTCGTTTATTATGTTATGATGGGGAGAGTAATCATAACTGCCCTAAGGGGGCAGTAGTGTTCCGAAAGTGCTCCAGCATCCAGAGGTGCGCTGAGGATGTAAAGTTGTGCCTTTTTATTGTTCTGCCTTGAAAACCTGACTTGGGTGGGAGAGGAGGGAGCTGGTCAAGGTCCTGCTGACTGTGTACCTTCACAAACTGCTTTTTTTTTTTTTCCCACCAGCGCTCAGGAGCTGGAGCTGGAGGACAACCAGAGTGAGCTGCAGCAGAAGCTCCGGCGCAGAATGGCCATCGACGGTGAGAGCCCCGGACCGCAGAGCTGTGCAGACCACACAGATGCGCTGCACGCTTATGTGGAGCAACCACAAGCAGCGCAATCGGGAGGAGATTGTAGACCCTCAACGCACACACATACTGTACACCTGATGTAGCGGGTCATCAACTGCAGGGTGTGTACAGGGCATGCTGGGTGGGCTCAAATTATGGTCATCAAAAAAAATAAATATATACATGTATTTGTTCTATTCATTAAATTTCATTATTTGCTTATTATATATATATTCAACTGACACTTCTGTTAGAATCAACCTACAGTGTTAGGCTACTTACACACACACACTGAACCGCTCATCCTATACGGGGTCGCGGGGAACCGGAGCCTAACCCGGCAACACAGGGCGCAAGGCTGGAGGGGGAGGGGACACACCCAGGACAGGACGCGAGTCCGTCGCAAGGCACCCCAAGCGGGATTCAAACCCCAGACCTACCGGAGAGCAGGACCCGGTCCAACCCACTGCGCTACCGCGCCCCCTCTGCCCATTTTCAGATCTGGGTATTTTTTTCATCTGTGGTAAGTTTCTTGATCAAGGGTAGTACAGCAGGAGGTGGGATTCAAACCTGGAACCTTCGGTTGGAAGGCAAACGTTGTGGATGGCTTAGTTCAGCACAAATCAGATGGCGCTCGGCACCGTCTGTCGTCGAATGAGGTGTGTGTATAATGAGCGCGTGAGACCGCAAGAGAGAGAACAGCACAGAGAATGAAAGGAAAGTGCGATCCCTTTTAATTGTGTTTGATATATACTTCCAGCGACAAAAGCAGCTGCAATTTTCCCAGGAATTATCAGTAATATTGTCATTGCTGTATTATGTCTGAACATGTTTGGTATGATGAGATCGATACTATGAGAGAATTAAAAAGGAGCCAGAGCAGAATCCATATTTCTCCCCCCAGAGAGTCATTAGACTTTGGACCTTGAGAAATAATAACAGACAGGTACTCCGTCAATACCGTTTTCACCTCGCCCAGGGTAACAATTGCCCAGCGCACCTTACAATGAGCGCTCCGTCTTCCGCGCGCGGCCCTCGATCCCTCGGCAATTGCAATTGGCACTTTTGATCTGCGTGTTCGTACCGCGGTGAACAGTGGATGCTTCAGCCTGCCAGATGTGCTCCGGTGTTCTTACCGCGTGCTGTGGTGCAGCTCTTCATAACTGCGAATTAAACATGAGCGAACAATTAAACATGAATAAATGCACGCCGGGGGTGCAGTGGCGCAGCGGGTTTGACCGGATCCTGCTCTCTCCCAGGTTTCGGGTTCAAGTCCCGCTTGGTGTGCCTTGTGATGGACTGGCGTCCCATCCTGGGTGTTTCCCCTCCCCCTCCAGTCTTACGCCCTGTGTTGCTGGGTTAGGCTCCGGTTTGCTGCGACCCTGGTTGGGACAAGCAGCTTCAAACAGTGTGTGTGTGAGAGAGGGAATGCATGCTGTTTGTCCACCACCCCATCCAACAGAAAACAATCCACATTACTCATTGAGAGGCTCACGGTTTTAATAGGACTAGCAGGAACGCGCAGCAGGTATCCCGACTTTACAGGTTCACATTCCGCAACTCACAGGCTCCTAAAAGTTTTTTACGAAGTATAAATTACGCCTTCCACTGAAAGAACTCGCGACGTACGATGTCGACAAGCGGTCGTAACCAGAAGCTCGGTTCGGCTCTGTTATTTCATATTACGTTTGCTGCTGCTGTCACCGTGCTTTCCCCATCCGCCCCTCCCCATCTTCTTGGTTCCAGACTCCAGGAAGAGCCCCCAGGAGCTGGCCGAGGAGCAGGAGATGTTTGCTGAAATGATGCGGCTGGTGGAACAGAGGGACACGCTGGTGGCGAAGCTGGACGGCAAGAGGCTCGGCGAGAGCGGAGCGGGTCGGAACCTGGAGACCCTGGTGCACCGGTTCCACTGGACCTGAGGCCCTGGGTCCCGTGCTAGTGCTGGCTGCGGGATAAAGGGCCCCCGTTTGAACATCAGCCCAGTATTCATGTTCCCGTCACATAGGAAGGCAGCGTTTGAAAGGATGCGGGAGCTCTCCTGGTGGTCTCTCTCTGCTCGTCATTTCTGCGGTCCAGCAGCTCTTACCGCTGTCCTGGAAGTGCAGCATCTGTAACAGCCTCCCTGTTAGCAGATGGACCAGCGTTTATCGGCGCAGGGAGGTTCCGCACGAACTTGCAGGCGTCCCCAGAATAACTGCTTTATTGTTTAAAAGGCAGCCATGAGACGCCACGTGAACCTCGGGCAATTCCTACACAGAGTCCCGCTATGAATAATTCAAGCGGAGAATAGAGCCAGGAGGTATTCGGACAGCCGGCTCGCGAGCCATCCCTCAACTCGGTTAACGTCCCCAAAGCAAAGATTACACGGCGTCTCTTTGGATTCCAGCTGCTCTCTCTTCTTCATTTTCACTGCAGCCTCACTATAAGAACCCTTTTTGTCTCTTGTAAGGACTGCATCCTGCAGTAATATGTTAGAAGCTTTCAGTGTGAGCTTCGTTGTAAAATCCCGTCCTGCCGCAGCGTCCACCTGGACGTGCGGTCAACAGCCACCCTAGACAGCCATTCAGAAGTGGGACATATGGTTTAGAGAGACACCACCTGCGGTGCCCTTATTGTGTTATGTTTATTTATAGAATGGACAGGACTGAAAACAGGTCTCACCACATGCAGCTGCTCAGCTGGTCATAACATACATGAAAGTACCATAAGTTTATTCGACTGAGACTTTTGTCTGGCATCTTGTGCTCTTTTTTTGTCTCTTTGGTCCATCAGGACCAAAGATTTTTTTTTTTTTTTTTGTCTTTTCCTTATGCGCAAATGTTGTATATTGGCTTGATATTGGATTTAATGTGTTCTATTTGTTGATTAATTTGGTTCTGGTATATTATTTTTTATATTTTAAATTTATTTTTGCAGAAGTGATTAGCATTGTAATACAAATCAACCATAAAAGCCCATCTTACAACGAATGCCTTGCTGGAGGAAATTAAATAAAAACGAAAAATGCTGAAGAAAAATCATGTGTATTTGTTCAGTGAAACGCCTCTATAAAAAAAACTTTAATAGGACACAATTATGCAACTCGCCGCGGCACATTCGGCCGTAACAGCGATTTCCCCGAATTACCGCCACATCCAAGGACTATTTTTGTTGCCATAATTTATAGTGTAAAAGCAGCATAATTACAACACCTGTACTGCGCGAGATGAGCTCACACCAAATACATTCTGAGGTCCAAATAGACTTTAAGAAGCGATGCATTATGCCTGTTTTGCCTTGTTAAAACTGGCGAGGAATTAATAAAACGCAGGAGAGGTGGCGGAGTTGCGTCGGAGCGCGCGCTGCGCGTTTTAGCGCTTCGTTTGCGGGAATCACTCGCGTGTGTGTGTGTGTGAGAGAGAGTGTGTGAGCTGCACATTCGTTCCCCTCTTCTGCCGTTAAAAACGTGCCTGGCGGCCGGAGGGACATTCGCTTTGACATTATTTGGCGCGGACTGTCCGAACGGGAACGAGCCCCGCGGAGGGTCACTCGGCCCGGTTCGGCTCGGATCGGCTCGGATCGGACCGAATCGGCGCCGCGCTGCGTTCCCATGGAAAGGGTGGGCGCATAGGTGGAATTCCGCTTCCGTTCCACAGGGACTCAACTTTTCCTCTCCCTCCGCAGCCCAGCAGCGATCCGATCGCGCTACCACCAGGAGCGGAGACCCGGCCTCCGCAAACCGCACCGACGATGGCCAGTTCGTCCCCGCAGAAATCGCCGTCGTCCCCCAAATCGCCGCCGTCCCGAAAGAAGGATGACTCCTTCCTCGGCAAACTTGGAGGAACTTTGGCGAGGAGAAAAAAGGCGAAGGAAGGTACCTGAACTTACATCGATTCATATCGCCCTCGTACAACATATAATATATAATTGAATATTTTCTGTATCCACGTACAGAAAAAGTTTTTTTTTCCCCCTCTCATGTCATGATTGTTCAGTGTTGTGCTTTTTATCTTTCACACAGTCATGATTGCAGTAAGACCTTTTATTGGAGGAAAATGAGATTATAGCCTTTTCAAACTGCAAGAATGGTATAAATAAAGATATTTAATATAAGGCGAGAGCGGGATGAAGCGCTTGTTTTACGTCTTTTTTAAATGGGTGTGCCGACACGCGCTGTGACGTCACCGCGCAGCCGCACTTCGGCGCAACGGCGTTCGAACGAAGTCGGTTTTCGGAGAAGGAAAAAAAGTGTCTCGTTCGCTTAGTTCGCGAATAGTTGGTACGAAATCTACGTTTTCGGCCGGTTGCTGTTTTAAAAAGATGTAATGGAGAGAAAAGTACCTCTTTCTCTTATCGCCAGTCTCGTTTGATAACTTGTAACGTCACTAAAGGAACTCATGGCCTTAAGCGACATATTTTGTATTTGATCCGTTACGAAATGTAACATTTTATTTATTGATTTTTTTTTTTTTTTTTTTTTTTCCCCACACTGCTTCATGGATCATTGCTTCACCTTACTTACTTCACATTTTTAGATGTGAACTAAGGCGTTGAAATATTACCACATGATGCGTGCATTTCCTCCTGTACCACACGTATTTAATTATTTTTGTGCAAAATCATGTGTTTCTAAGAAGTTCTTTTTATTGGGGTTCACGGTTGAATTATAGTTTAAAGAATTATGTGAGTAAACAGCAGGTTACGAAAACTTGACAGAAGGACAAAAATGTTTTTCGAATTTATGCTGTCTATTATTAACATTATTATTATTATTATTAATTGCTCCAGTAAAATTACCCAACTGTATAAAAGTAGTAGCTTAACATTGTAAGTCGCTTTGGAGAAAAGCGTCAGTTAAATGAATAAACGTGACTATTTATATTCACTTATACAAAGGAAGCTCAAATCTCAGTGGGTCTTCTATAATAGTATGACATGTATTCCATGATATATATTTGAGAATATCATTTCTTTCCTAGGACAGATGGATGACATAATACGCAGAACACTGCTGGAAGGAAATATATGTCGCAACTGAATAAACAAAGTGAGCAGCAGTTCCAAAAAAGGATCTGTAATAATCTGTAATAATAATAATAATAATAATATTAGGTAGAAAGAGCCCATAGTTGGAGACATGACATCCCTGCTGTATCTATAGCTGCTGTGTTAGGTGAGGTGTGTGGAATGATGGTGTCTGGCCCTGTTGCGGCCTGCCCCAACACACACACACCCACACTGGATCCGTGCGGAGACATCCCTGTGTGTACAGTGTAAATGTGTCGTACTGCTCTTGCCATGTAAGGAAGAGTATCTGCAGAGCCGCTGGAGGAGTTCGGGAGGAGCTCCGAGAGCCACGGCGTCGATTAAAAATCCCATCAAGATCGTTGAAAGTGTGTCCTTTTCCTTTTACCTTTACGGTTTTCTTGGAAGTGGTTCGGTTTATTCTTGCGTCGCGTCTCGAGAATTCTCACGGAACTTGGGACAGATCCTTTTTTGGAACTGCTGCTCGCTTTGTTTATTCAGTTGCGATATATATTTCCTTCCAGCAGTGTTCTGCGTATTACGTCATCCATCTGTCCTAGGAAAGAAATGATATTCTCAAATATATATCGTGGAATACATGTCATACTGTTATACAAGACCCACTGAGATTTGAGCTTCCTTTGTATAAGTGAATATAAATATTTACATTTATTCATTTAACTTGACGCTTTTCTCCGAAGCGACTTACAATGTTAAGCTACTACTTTTATGCAGTTGGGTAATTTTACTGGAGCAATTTAGGGTAAGTACCTTGCTCAAGGGTACTAGAGCTGGAGGTGGAGATCGAACCCGTGACATTTGGGTCCAAAGGGAGCAGCTCTAACCACCGCACTACCAGATGTCCCCTGATATAAATTTTGTATCAGGAATGATATTGTTCCCATTGCATTTGTGTTCTGCTGTGTCAGTGCCAGTCTGGACCCGCAAGGCCGTGCAGCAGGGAGGCGTCCAGCATGTCTGCCGGACTGATCCCATTGGATGGATTTCCTCTCGAACCCCTTTTGGGCAGTGACACGTGCACGCACAAACATCTGTTTGATTGGGGCCCCTGAGAGCGGAGTGGGAGATACGGGACCTCGTCTCAGAACTGGACGCCCATGAGCGAGACGGACTAGGGAACGGTCTTTAAACTAAGAAAGCAAGCGAAAACCGTCGTTTGCGGAGAGGAGTTGCTGCGATCGGCGTCGGATGCGGTGATGTGGAGAAGACGTGTTCGAGGAAGTCTGCTGCACTTTTCAGCGTTCGAATAGCAGAGCTCCTCGTCCAAAATGAGACAGGAAATACTGGGAGAGGAATTCTGTAATCAAGGCTGTTGGCAGGGTCACACACACAGAGCGCAAGGGAACTTTCAGAGAAATTTGCAGCCAAATACCAGCAGCATCATAAATTTTTTTTTTTTTTTTTTTTTTTTTTTTTTTTTTTTTTTTTTTTTGTGTGCATTTCTATTAATTTTTCCGTTTTTGTTGTAAACACACTTTGAGCTTTTTCGTGTCACTGCATACTGGAATCAGTGTATTGTTTCGCCAACAGCACTGGCTTTGAGTGGCGGGGTCTCGCGGAACGCTGTCGAATTTTCTTTGCCGACGGGAGAGCGGTCGGGTGACAGAACGCATCGGGTTATTCCGTCTGCGCTGGAGTTGTCAGCGGTGCTCCTCTTTCTGGGGGAGGTGCGTCTGCGGGGAGGGCTTTTTGTGAAGGTGTCAGCTGCAGTCTGGGGGGGGCGGAGAAGGCGACGGTGTTGATTAACAGGAAGTCGGCTGCAGAATCCACCAGTCTCACCGCGGTGTTTCTGGATCGCGTTGATGCCGCTGTTGAACCCGTGTCCTTCGCATCGGGGGTCAGGCTGCGGGGGGGGTCCTGGGCGTGTCGCGCGTTCAACGCCTGTCGGGAGGGGTGGTGCGCGCTGTTCGGAAGCTGCGGACATGGACCGGTGATGTCGCCACTGCACATTCTGACATCCTTTTCCGTTTCGTGGGAAGTGTCTCCCCTCTGAAGCCAGGACTCCCTACAGGTCCCCAGTCCGCAGTGAACGTGCCGCAGGAGCACTAATTAGGCTTCTTACCTCAAAGCCATATTTGTGATATAATGCTATGAATTCCAGTCATGACACATGGGCCCCTGGGAGCCCATTCTGATCTCTAATTGGACGACAGAGAAAAAAACGTGCGATGCCATAATGAGTCTTTAGTCCCGCTCCATATGGGTGAATATTGTATAATTTAACTTCTATTTCCTCCTGAAAAAAAGAAGAAAGTTACTTGTGCTCTGTTCTGTTGACGCAGTCGTGAAATGGGGAAAAAATTATTTTGGCGGAGTGGTTAGAGCGTTGTGATTGAAGATTAGATTCCGTGTTTGAATCCGTGGCCTCGCTGTAGTACTTAGCCTGAACTGCTCCTGTAAAAATACCCAGCTGTATAAAGGGGTAAATAATCGTAGGTAGCTTAACATTTTAAGTCGCTAAATGAATAAATGTAAATAAATGAGGAGGGCGCGGTGGCACAGCGGGTTTGGCCGGGTTCTGATCTCCGGTGGGTCTGGGGTTCGAGTCCCGCTTGGGGTGCCTTGCGGTGGACTGGCGTCCCGTCCTGGGTGTGTCCCCTCCCCCTCCAGCCCTGCGCCCTGTGTCATGTTACTGGAAGGAAGTTAACATCAGTGTGCCTAGAGGGCCGTGCACACTTTTTGTATTCGCGTTCAGGACTCTGCTGATGGCCTACAACTCAGCCAACGTAACAGCACCCTGATACCTGCAGGACTGATCACTTGCTGCAGCCCAACTAAACTGCCCCACTCCTTCACCTCTGGCTGGCTGGTGGTCCAGTTCACAAAACATCTAAGAGGGAAACTCTGTAGGTTTTGGATTGACTTGTGCATCGAGCTCCCTCTGTCCCTCAGAACTGCTGAATCCTTTCTAAAATTCAGGAGGAGTTTCAGAGCAAATCTCTTTTGGACCCACTTCTGCCCTGGTCTGCTAACGGCTGCAGAAATTTGCCCCACACCTTCTATCACAGTCACCTTTGTATTTCCTATCTGCTCACTCACTTCTACAGACACGTTGCAGGAGAAGATGCTGAAGACGGCGACATCGGACAAGCTGTGCTTTGATAACCGTACGTCTGCGTTTAAAGGTCTTCGTTCGGGGCAGCTGATAGTCAAGGAGACAACCTTCAGATCCAAAGGTTGCGGCTCTAGCCACTATACTATCAGGTACTGATGTAGTACCCTTGAGCAAGGTACTTACCCTAAATTTCTCCAGTAAAAATATGCAGCTGTATAAATGAGTAAATAGTTGTTAGTACCTTAACATTGTAAGTCGCTTTGGAGAAAACCACAAGCTACATGAATAAGAAATGTAAAAGTTTGTGATGAAATGGGCGGCACAGTGGCAAGTGGCGATAGAACTGGGTTTGATCCCCGCTCAGTCTGTGTGGAGTTTGCATGTTCTCCCCGTGTCTGCGTTGGTTTACTCTGGGTGCTCTGGTTTCCTCCCACACTCCAAAGACATGCTGTTCAGGTTCCCCCATAGTGTGTGAGTGACAGAGAGTGTGTTTCACTGATGTGTGGATGAGTGACCCATTGTAAGGAGTGTATCAAGCAGTGTAAGTCACCGCGGTGAATAAGTGTGTGGGCTGGTAACACTACATACTATCCATTGTAAGTCGCTTTGGAGAAAAGCGTCTGCTGGATGAATAAATGTTAAGCGTCAGTGTGGAGCGATGGCTCAGGGACGGGTCTATAGGTTCGCGTACCGGAAGAAAAACACCCTGGGAGTCCCTGGGAGCACGGCCGCCTTTGCAAAGAGACACCTGCAGACGCAGAAAACATGCAAGAGTCAGTCACCTGTATTCTGAAACTGAGCAAATAAAGAAAAAAAAAAAAAAAAAAGAGGACACCTATGAATGATGCACCATCTGTGGCTGCAGAGCCAACCATTAAATATTCCAAGACACTTGGGTGTTGTAACTGAAGTGTGTTTTCAATAGATACTGTATATAGTTGTTTTGTTTGGAGAAGTCGCAGGGCAGGCTAAGAGTGCGAGCCGAAGCGAACAATGCAGAATACTAGGAACACCTCCAGCGTCGCTGCGCAAGCGAAGAGGACAAGCAGTTTCCTTTCAGGATTGTAAAAGCCTTTAGAAATGATTAAGCATATCTAAAATAATTTTACTGAATAGAGCTGTGTACGATTTGCATTCTGCCGCTCGCGATGCTACGGCCCGCAACAAAGCGCCATGGGGCCGGCGCCGAGGAATTTGCACGTTCATCGGTATCATTTATGTCTGGGGGTTGTTTCAGGTCGGGATAAAAGAGAAATTTCAGTGACGGTTCAGCTCCCGTGCGTTGTGCCTTGCCGCAGTAAAAATGTACCGAGAAAAATGTGGGTGCGTTTTGCGTGTACTTTGACAGCTGGGTGCTGAAAGTGTGCGGCGTCCTTTAATGGAGGAAATGAGATGGAAAGGAACCTTATTTTTGAAGATCACGATTTTGCTCCTGATCCAGACATAGCGAAGACAGAATCAACAGGTCTGGCCACCGGGTGCCTTAGGGGTTAAAGCTCCAGCCTTGCACTTTGAAGGACCCAGCTTTGAATCCATAGCTCTGTTTCAGTACCTTCAATCAAGGTCCTACCATGAAGTGCTCCAGTAAAAATAACCCTGCTGTATTTATGGGTAAATCATTGTTAAGTCGCTTAGTTTACACATCCAACACCGTAAGTGGGAGAAAAGCATAAAGTAAACAATTTAAGGAAGAATATGTTTGGTAGAAAGGACTGTGTCATACCTGCATCGAGCACGGTGAACTTCTCCAGAAGGTAGCAGTGGCTGACATACCCCTCGCGCTGTAGCACTTGGGCGTCACGGTGATGTGATCTGTGGTTGAACCCGAAATGTTACGAGTTCCACAAAGACCCACTCCTTTGAAAGCAGTGAGTTCACCAGCCAGCCGGGGGGGGGGCGAGCTCTGACACCTCCCTTTATCCCGTATCTTTCCTCGACTGGAAAACATCTCATTCAACCACACCGAGAAGGTGACGGATATTATGGACAATGTGGACCTCTGAACAACTAAATCCTTTCTTGAGACTAATGTCTACCTGCAGTAGTTGGTACAACCCTCCGCAGCCAAAAACTGACACTGCTCAGGAGTATCAAGTTGAGAACTCCGGTTTCCAAAAAGTAATTTTCCAAGAATTTTTCTTTTTTGACGGATGTGACGAATGTGTTTTCCTGTCCCGCAGGCTGGTTCAGCCGGTTCTGGCCCTTGGTGCAAGTTCTCCCCTGAGGCGCTCTCTTTCTCTCCCCTCCCCAGTGTCCGAGCTCCAGGAGGAAGGGATGAACGCCATCAACCTGCCCCTGAGCCCCATCCCCTTCGAGCTGGACCCCGAGGACACCATGCTGGGTACGGCCATTGGGGCCGTTCCAACCCTTTGATTTGGTTCCAACCTTGAAGATCTGATCAAAGCCATTATGCTGCTGAGCTTCTGTGTCTCGCTCTTTTTTTTTCCCTATTAGAGGAGAACGAAGTTCGCACCATGGTGGACCCGAACTCCAAGAGCGACCCCAAACTGCAGGAGCTGATGAAGGTTTCAGTTCTGAGTTCAGCTCGTTGACTGTTTACTGTGACTGGAGAATTCCCATTCTTTTAATCAAAGTTCAGATTTTAATATTTTTCGAGATATGTAGCGGCGATATTTTCTCGACAAAGTAACAGAAGAACTGCAGTATAGACATATCTGTTGCAGTTTAGTCAGAAGGTATTGTTAAATGTGTGAATGTCTCACGTTAGGTGCTCATCGACTGGATCAACGACGTGTTGGTTGGGGAAAGGATAATTGTTAAGGACCTGGCTGAGGACCTCTATGATGGGCAGGTCCTACAGAAGCTGTTTGGTGAGCGTCCCGTCCAGCCGCGCGGTGTCTACGCGGCGTCCGCTCCGCTCCTCTGACCCCTCTCTGTCGTTCTACCTCGCAGAAAAGCTGGAGGGGGAAAAGCTCAACGTTGCTGAAGTCACGCAGTCCGAGATCGCCCAGAAGCAGAAGCTCCAGACGGTGCTGGAGAAGATCAATGACACGCTGAAGGTTTCTACCAGGAACATCAAGTGGAACGTTGACTGTAGGTGTCTTGCCGCTACTGGCAAGGCTTAAGCATAGCAAGAAAAGGCTACGTTTTATTTATCTAGAAAGAGGCTGCTATGAAATTAGAAGATATGTCTTGGCTAAAAGTAGTGGAAAAACTGTAGGAAACTGTCAGATATGGCAGTGATACAGGATACAGTAAAGGAGAAGTGGATAGATAGAAATTTTTTGTTTTGTTTTTTTTGTTTTGTTCATCCCAAAGGATGTTGCACATGCATCCAGAGGAACCACAACACAAGCAAATAATTGCAACTCATGCCGATCTGAAATACTTGGCAGCTCAGTGATACAACACTCAGAATACAGTGGCTCATCGGAGACGAGAAGTCTGTGTCTCTCAAGTTACTTTTATCATTGTCACAATCAAGAGATGCTTACTAATAATAATAATAATAATAATAATAATGCCCTTCAGTTTACAATATTTGCAAGTTAAGATCTGCAAAAATGTCAGCAATAGCTACAATAAATACAAAATTTATATAATTATTTTTATTCAAAATATTTTATTACTATTATAAAATTATTTTATCAAAAATATTCAAGAAAATATTATGCAATATTTTCTTAACATTTTAATATTTTGTTAACTTTGAGGCACATTGAAATTAAAGGTGTTGTGATCAATTAAAAATGAAAATGCCTTGTCTCAACAAACACTTACTCAGTGCTAGTTGTTGACCATTTCAAATCATAATCACGTGCGGCATTCCTTATGTCGTTATTGACTTACGCTCGGGAACCCGAGTCTGTCTGTAAGCACGGTGGAAATTAGCTAAATTAAGGCCGTCTCGCTATTATTTTCTTTAAGTGCTCTTTACTGCCATCTATCAGCCGGCTGTGTAAATACAGGTTGGATTCACTGCAACAAATAGAAAATTTCTGAAAACTAAAAGTGAAGAAATTGAAATTAAACTGTAAAAAATTTAGTTACGAAATAACTAAATGAGGAATAATTAGGAAATGTGTAAACTTTGCGTACCCACGCCACGATCGTGCTTTTTTTTCGTGTCTTAAGTCAGAAATGATATTATACAGAAAAGTTTGTTAAATTGGACTACTTTTAAATCACTTTAAAAGCACCTCTAGTTAATACCGAAGCGTAACGCGAAGCATCATAGCTGTGAAAATACGGATATCCCCCTTCCGAAAACCCAGTTTTGTTCCCGTAAATAAATTGGATACTTGGAGAAATTCTTGTTTTTCGGTTCACAGACTCGCGGAAGCGCATTTCGACTAAAACGCTTTAATCCTCGTCCGCAGACGCTAAGAATTATGGGAAGGCACTTAAGCAAGCTGACTGAGCATGTGTCCTCTGTTGGTATCCAATCGCGCTTAGACGGTGAAACGGACTTGAGCAGAGATGGAACGTTCTTTCTTTATCCAAAGTGGGGGATTAAAGAAGGTTTGTTTATTTCATTGATTTCGTTTTTGAGCGTCCGGGGGAAGCTGAAGGGCTAATCCTATTTGCTGTGCCACTTAGCCGAGCAGCTGGGCACGGGGAGAAACGTCCCGTCCACGCCGCTGCCCTCGCCACGGTAGCCGTGGCGGCGGTCGCTCCGGGGGGGCGGTGGCGTACGGGAGCCCGGACCCATCACGCATCACCCTCTTGTTAATCCCCTTTTTTTTTTTTTTTTTAGCTCTCGCCTTGTATTCGTTCGGAAGGCCGGAGACGCCCTCTGTCCCCCAGCTGTCAGTCGTGTTTTTTTTTTTTTTTTTTTTTTGTTTTGAACTACAGGATTTCTTTCTCTCTTTTATCCTACAGATTAACAGAGGAATCTTGAAGAAAAAAAAAAAAATCAATAGGATTGTTTCTCGCCGCGGCCCGGCGTCAAATCCCTTTGTTCTTTCCCGCACGCCTCGCTCCGGGTTCATGAAGGAAACGCATTTCGGGGAAAGCTTGCTTTCCCTTTTCGACGCTTCTCCGCGGTTTCTAGCAGCTCGCGGAATCTGGGACGTTTATCCGTAACCCGCCTCTGAGCTTCGCGACTCGACTCCGCTCGCCTTATTAAACGCCAATTAGTGACGTATTTATTCTAACGTTCGGTGGACGCATTGGAAAAAAAAAAAAAACAATTTCTTCACAAGGCTGATTGTTTTCGGTTATTATTGTTTTCTGTTCATTTTGCACCCCTTCTCATGTCTTCCTCAGCTGTGCACGCTAAGAGTGTGGTGGCCATTCTTCACCTGTTGGTGGCGCTGTCTCAGCACTTTCGAGCCCCGATCAGACTTCCGGATCACGTGTCCATTCAAGTTGTGGTGGTCCAGGTACCTGCGCTAACTCGTTATCAAATGCGATTCTGATTTCTCTAAACGGAGTGGTGCTCCTAGTGGCCCAAACAAGGTACAGACACCCCTCTGCTTATGTAAATTTGACTTGCGTAAATCCGGATTTCCGTGAAAAATTCCCGGCGTGCAGATTATTTACGGATAGCGCTTTTATTTTACGCAGAACGTCCGAAATACGTTACGGGCAAGTCGGCGTACCCAGACAAGGCGGGAAGTTGCGTCTTCCCAGTTTCCGCGTGTTTTGAGCCGTGAACATCTCTCCTTATTGCAGTGATTTTTTTTTTTTTTTTTTTTCTCCTACGTATTTTCGACCCCTTTCATTATTCGCAGTCCCTGGTGGTAAACGTGCGCTTGGAGGAAAAGGAAAACTGTCGCGCGAGCGTGCAAGCAGTCGATCTGGAGATGAAATTGAAAATAATAAGGATGTACGAAGGTGGACGAAGATTATCGTCTACAGCGCGGGAACCAGGTTCAGCCGTATCGACTGTAAATACGATAGAGAAGGATGCCGAACGTATGGAGGAGCGGCGAAAGGAACGGCGGGCGTGAAATCGACAATAACGAAGAAACGTCAAGGCGCAATAACCGAGATGGAAAAATTATTAATGTTGTTATGTTGAGTGGAGGAGGAGGGGGAATCTGACATATGGAAATTTCGAGTTGCCTAAGAGGATGAGGAACGGTCCGTTTGCCAAAGTCGACGGGTGTCTACGCAGTTTATGCCTTTTCCGTTCGTGTTTCGGATTCGAGTTACGGAAGACGGTTCCGTTGCATTATTTATCTGCTTAACAGATGCTTTGTCTGCGGCAAATGCAGCTATTTGGTGGTTTTACCCATTTATTCAGCTGCATGTTTCCTGATGCATTGAAGGTTAAGTTGAGAGCTCATGACTACGCTTTGGCTTCAGCATCATAACCAGAATACGGTCATTCCACTTGCATTAACTGCGCGTGACTGTACAAAAAATAACGTTCGGGCTCCAGAATCGTTCGCCGAAAAGGCTGCAGTGCCGCCGCCAATGAGATTTCCCAGAAATCGAGCTGGGAGAAACGTCGGCCGCTTCGTGTCCGACGAAGTTAGTCCCACGGTCACGGAAATGAGGAGAAGCGCTGGAAAATTGGTTCACATTAATCATTCCTGCTGTTGGTTTTCTTGTTGTGTTCCACGGCTGAGCTGCATTCTCCGCTCTCCCGCAGAAACGTGAGGGAATTCTGCAGTCCCGGCAAATCCAGGAGGAGATCACGGGCAACACGGAGTACGTGAGCTCTGCCCCGCGAGCCCTCGTCCCAATGCAGCACACGTGCGGGGGCCGGTCGGCACGGCTCCTCCCGCACCCATCGTAACCCAGCCTCGTGGACTGAGCAGTAGGATGCCTCCCGTTGCGTTCCCCATCGGGGGGGCGTAGTGGTGCGGCGGGTTCGACCGGGTCCTGCTCTCCGGTGGGTCTGGGGTTCGAGTCCCGCTTGGGATGCCTTGCGATGGACTGGCGTCCCGTCCTGGGTGTGTCCCCTCCCCCTCCGGCCTTACACCCCATGTTGCCAGGTTAGGCTCTGGCTCCCTGTGACCCCACATGAGACAAGTGGTTTCCGATAGCGTGTGTGTGTGTGTTCCCCATCAGTCGCGTATTGGACGTTTTCATTTGACTCAAATCTAAAAGGCGCTTCTATGCCCCTCATGCGGATTATAATAGGAGCTCATCTGCAAAACTTTCTGGGTGACGAGTCTTTACATTTATTCACTCAGCAGGTGCCGTTCTCCAAAGTGACGCACAAAGATGGTTAACTAGTATTTATCTGTTGTAAATGTAAATGTATTATACCGTTATTCAAGGGGACTTAGTGTTACATACACTATGGTAAATCCACACAGCAGTGGTTCTCCACCTTTTGGGCTCAGGTACCACACTGATGGTCAGCCAGCTGCTCAGCTACCGTGTGTGTGTGCGCGTGCGAAGAAATCTTGCCGTTTCAGTGTAAATTGACTCTATGCATCAACAAATTGCTTTATTATCCAGTTATACAGGCGCAAAGGGGCGTCGATACTTCTGGAAAATGTTCCATCGTAGTTCCAGCCACCAAAATGACTTTGCAATTTGTAGAATTTGTAGATATTTTACTATAAAAATGAGCCAACGACTGAGTATTTGCCATATTGGCAAATTAAGTGCCGTGTTGTACTCGAGGTATCCCGGGGTTTGCACACCCCTTGTTGAGAACCACTTCCACAGTCGTTTACCTATTTATACAGCTGTTTAATTAACACACACACACACACACACACACACGGAGGGCAATGTAGAGTCACCAGTTCGCATGAAACACATGCAAACGTGAGGACAACACGCATACCCCAAGGAGACTGAGCAGAAATCGAACCCGTGTCCAATGCCACGAGGCACCAGCGCTACATGCTGTGCCGCCGTGCCGTCCGGATGACGTCCGATGAGAACGCGCAGCGGGTGCACAGCGAGGTGTGGGGATGGGTTGAAAGGCGCGTCTTCGTGCCACGTTGGGGATGGTAATGGACAGCCCCTGCCAAGCCGTGTCCGCTGTGTGGAGCTACGGTTGATTAGCGGGTGTCCAGCAGGCACCAGCCAGGCAGGGAGATAAGAGAGAGCGCCGAGCGCCTCCTGCACAGCCCGCCATCGCTGCCGGAGCGCGCGGCCTCGGCGGGTTGGAGCGGGAAGAGAAGGTTCTCGCGGGCAGATGTTCTGCGGAACCCGCGCCCCGGCACTTGCGCTCCGTCCAGCCCGCTCGATCGCGCCACTTTGGGACGGAACCCAGGGCCCTCGACCCAAAACCCCTTTGTTGTGCTGCTCTCGGCTGGCTCTTTCCATCGCAACATCTGCATTCGTTTATTATCCGCCGTTCGCGTGGAATCCGCGCTTGTTTTCTGTCGAGCTGATCTGTTTTTATGGAAACCGTCCTGCCCTACAAATAAACTTTTTGTGTTTTTCTTCCCCTGCAGGGCTTTATCTGGGAGACATGGTTTGTATTTTTTCAGTATCCATTATGAACGCTAAACACCGATCGGTTTTTGTTGTCTTTTATTCTCGGTAAAATGCGTACGCGGCACATTGGGAGGCCGTAAACAAGCAGGAATGCGTTCGTTCTTCTGCTGTGATGGTCACCGGTGAATCATTAGCCGTTTGCTCTGTTCCTTTCAGAGAGGGACGCCTTTGACACCCTATTTGACCACGCCCCAGACAAGCTCAACGTGGTAAAAAAGGTACCCGGTTTGTTTACGTTAACCGTTTCGGGAGGGGAACGATATGGATGAGCTGCGGGAACCGTGACGGCACCGTGTTTTTACCGCAGACCCTGATCACCTTTGTGAACAAGCACTTGAACAAGCTGAACTTGGAGGTGTCAGAATTAGACACACAGGTGGGTGGCCTTCCGGGTCGGAGGGGTTTATTCACCGGGTGGCAAGCAGCTCACAGTGTTAAGTTTATATGTTTATTAATTTGCTTTAAACTTATGTTTACATTATACTTACGTCTCTACATATTGTACTTGTTAACATTTACTTATCTACTTCTGTTTTTATTTTTGAACTCTGCGTCTTAGGTGTGTATATGTTGCGTATCGGATGTGAACGTCCCTCTGGGATTAATAAAGTTTCATTCGTAGATATACACACACACAGGGTGGCACGGTGGTGCGGCGAGTAGTGCTGCCGTCACAGCGCCTGGGTGGTGAGAGGATGTGGGTTCGATCCCCACTTAGTCTGTGGGGGGTTTGTATGTTCTCCCTGTGCCTGCGTGGCTTTTCTCTGGGTGCTCTGGTTTCCTCCCACAGTCCAAAGACATGCTGTTCAGGTTCCTCATAGTGTGTGAGTGACAGAGAGAGTGTGCTCCACTGATGTATGGATGAGTGACCCAGTATAAGTAGTGTATCTAGCAGTGTAAGTCACCACGGTAAATAAGGTGTGTGGGCTCATAACACTACATAGAGTTCATTGGAAGTTGCTTTGGAGAAAAGCGTCTGCTAAATAAATACATGTAATATAAACATATATATAAATAACATTGATACATGTATGACGTATAAAGAAATAGGCTATTATAAATAACTGTTACACTAGATAATAAATGAATTAAAACAGCGAAACAGCTCTGAGGTCACCAGGCGCTTGCCCGTGTTGAGGAGCGAACGTGTCCTTGACTGGCATTATGGAGGTGAACAAAAATAAGAAGGAAGCACTTCTTTGTACATCATAGCTGAATATGATGAGATATTTTATTTACTGTGTCAATTGACAGTAAATACCTTGATCAAGGACACTACAGCAGGAAAGGGATTTGAACCTGGGTCCTTTAATTGTAAAGGGGGGGTGGGTGGTTCTAACTGCTATTGTACCCATTGCCCTCCGAAATGAAGAAATGAAAAAAAAAAAAAACAGAATTATGAGCCGATTTGCTCTGTTTAGTGCACCATCAACACAGCAAAGCTACTGACTGGTGGCAGTGTGATGGGATGTATACCTCGAATGACCGGCAGCAGTACATACCGTGCCTCTGTTTTTTCCCTTGTTTGCAGATTTCCTAGTATAAAGACTGTAGTGAGGAATCAAACAAAATGTTTGTTTGCTAAAGTTGACAAATAAGGGCGAGTGTGAAAGTACCATGTGGAAACCAATGTGTAATGAGAGGAGAGATGAGCGGAAATGAGTCATTCTGCTGCCACGTTCACCTTTTTACAAGGTACTTTGTTTGCTTATATATGCAGCAGAGTAATTTTTACTGCATCAATCCACGATATCTACCTCGATCAAAAGTACTATAGCAGGAGGTGGGATTCAAACCCAGGTCCTTTAAGCGCAAAACAACTGCTCTAATCACTCCAGCCCCTGGTGCCCCAGGTATCTTTAGAATATAGTCCTTGAATGAGTGTGAATGAACCCCCCCCCCCCCCCCCATTTTCTCTCCAAGTTTGCAGATGGTGTTTACCTGGTTCTGCTGATGGGGCTCCTCGAGGGATACTTTGTTCCACTCTACAACTTCTTCCTCACCCCGGAAAACTTTGAGCAGAAGGTATGACCGAGACGCGGGGGTGCGGTGGCGCAGTGGGCTTGACCGGATCCTGCTCTCGGGTGGGTCTGGGGTTCAAGTCCCGCTTGGGGTGCCTTGCGATGGACTGGCGTCCCGTCCTGGGTGTGTCCCCTCCCCTTCAAGCCTTGTGCCCTGTGTTGCCGGGTTGGGGTCCGGCTCACCGTGACCCCGCATGGGACAAGCGGTTTCAGACTCTGTGTGTATAACTGAGATGTGTTGCCCTACTTCACTGATGCCCTGAAATGAAATTGAAAAACCCAAGGCCTAGTATTGGTGTGTTTCTGCCACTAGCAGAGCATCGCTGCACATCGTTCAGCAGCATTCTGCAAATACACATATACACACACATACACGCGCAAGGCTGGCGTATTGCGCTGGAAACTATAATATCAGTTGTCCGCATTGGCGATCCTATGTTCGTACTTTTGCTGGGGCTGTGTTACCGGCTGTGGAACCGACCAGCTTCACACGTGTCCTCATTGTTTTTCATCAGAGGACCCCCTGCAGACCATCTTTTTTCATTTGCGTCCAGCCTTGCGGGGGTGCCCGGCGTTTCGGCCCAGAGCTGGCGCGGCACTCTGAACGGAGGGAAGGGGGGCCTCTGCGGCCGGCCGCTGCCAAGCCGCGCGGGCATGTTCGGAGCCCGGTCCCCGTAATCTGTGCGCGCAGGACACGTGTACGGCAGCACGCTGCTCGGATTAGCGGCGGTGCGGGGAGAGGGCTCCTTTCCCAGGCCCTGCCGCTGTGCCTGGCGACTCCTCCACCTGCCTGAAGGAATCCTGCCCCACCCCCACCATGGAGCCTTCTTCACACTATCTGATCTACGCTTGTTCACATCCCCCAGGCGCACGCACACCGAGTCCCCCGCACGCTGCCCTATTTACGGCAGGTTCGAGGGAAGGACGCTGGAAGTGGGTCAATATATATTGAAAAAGATAATGAGTGTGTGTGTGTGTGTGTGTGTGTGTGTGTACCTGGGCTGCCTTGATAATGCACATAGCTGGCCAGGTCATCTATACACTTTGGTGCAAGGCCCCAGGCTCCGGGGAAAGGGCCATCAGAGAAGGTGTCCTGGGGTCCAGTAAAAGCGGTTAAGAGAAGAGCTCCTCTAAGCCAGTAGATGAAAGTGCCCTTTGCAGTGCGGCATCAAGTCCTCCCCTCCTCTTCCACACCTCACGTCGCTCCCCCGTTCCTCAGCGATGCTGTTGAAGAACCCCGATATCTGTAGTCAAAGCATGTTTTTCCGAACGCGGACAATCATTAGATCCATTTTACACTCGGTGCTTTGCATTCAACATCACCTCCTGTTTTATTGCCTCTATTCATGTCTTATTTATCTTAATAAACTTATTGTGTGCATGTAAAATGTTTGCATGCTGTACTTAATGTCTGATTTCCTGTTTTCTGCCGCCTGTCGCGTGCGGTTTCCCGTCGGCAGGTCCACAACGTGTCCTTCTCCTTCGAGCTCATGCAGGATGGTGGCCTGGAAAGACCCAAGCCCAGACCCGAGGGTATGTTGGCAGTGTAGCGCCATCGGGCTAACAGCTGTCCACCAACAGATTGGTTTGATTGTAATATATCATCTTTTAATTTTCTTTTGCATATAGTTTATCATTCTCAGACAATAAACAGGCATTCCTCCATTTATAAACACTATCCAAAATTTCCATGTAAGGGCTCTTGGCTTGTAATACCCAGTTTTCAATTTTGGAACATAAAAACAGGATAATGAAATTTATCCAAAGTTCATCCTAAATAAATGAATAAGTAGACTAAATTGATTGACTGATTGAAAGTAATTTCTTTTTTTAGGGGGAAAAAAAAAAGTTATTTCAGGATAAGTACCCCGTTCTGGGCTCCTGGGAGATGGGATCTTGCTGTACATAGATGCTCATGTTTCCTGTTACTCCTTTGCAGACATCGTGAACTGCGATCTGAAGTCCACCCTGAGGGTGCTCTACAACCTCTTCACCAAATACAGGAATGTGGAGTAAGCGGGATGTGGCGGGTGCTCCGTTTCCAAGGCAATGCTGCCGTCGCTCACCTGCTTCTCCTGGCTTCACGCCCCCCCCCCACTTGACGGCACGTACAGAGGGCCACGGAAGGGATCGCCGTGAGCGTTCAGCATTCACCAGAATCCTGCAGTCATGTATGAAAAAAGAAACAACCCAGAAGGCCAAAAGTAATAAGACCAAATGTAGAAAACGGGAAACGACCCATTTCTGACGTTCCTGTGTAGAAGATGCTCTGCTGAGCCTCCGCAAAGAGCATCGCCGCACCGAACAGCCCTCCCTGTCTGTGATCCGAAACAAAATCCTGTAAATGCCTGCACAAATTATTCAAATTTGCCACCTAGATCACAGTATTAATAGTTGCATCACTTGCTCAAAGTAGCAAAAAAACATGTTTGGAGGGGGGGGCTTTGAAATGAATCCGTTTGCAACAGTAGGTTATAGAATTCAGTACTTAAATGTTTTGCATGTTATCAATGGAGGACCAGCAGCATGAGAACTTGTATGATTTTTATTGTATACGTTGTTTTCTTTTTCTTTATTTCCAGTGTCCATCACACGTGTAATTAACCACCATGTAATGCAAAAACTTAAGAACACCTTTAAATATTGCTTTGGACAGGTAGCTGCTGTTGGCGCTTTCCAGCTTCTATTGTCACACTGTGTTTCGCTTATTTGTACTGATTTAAGTATTTTTGTAAAACACTAAATGCGCAGAAAGGCTCAAGTGGCAAATAACAGAAATGCAATTTAAAAAAAAAAAAAAAAAATGTTCATTCCTTGTGTGTGTGTAATTATTGCTCAGTTTGTGATTTGTGGAGTGAGCGCGGCGCCTGAAGTGTTTCCACGACAAAAAAAAAAAAAAAAAAGTCAGGTGCATAACTTTACTGCATAATATTTATGTAGAACTACGTGTGGGTGGTGCGAGGAATGAGGCGAGGTTGTGCGTGCAATCGTCGTTTAGTGGGCGACAAATCACGGCACTCTACACAGATTCAGTGGAATCACACGGCAAGGACAGGGCGGTGATGTGAGAAGTATGATATCGCCACGGAAGATCATGACGTTCATGCCGCCGAAAAAATGAATCGTCGAAGTTGATGTTGTTGATGTCGCCCATGCCCCCCTGCGCGAGTGGAGGGAGCCTAGCACGCCGGCGCCGATCATGCTGACTTCGTCGGTGTCTTCGGAGCCCTGCTGCCCCGACCCACTCGGCCCAGATAATATCAGGTCGGTCGCTGTGCATGCACGTCCATACCATGCCCACAGGCTCGTGCTGCACGGCGATGGGGCGCGCGAGAAGTCGATGGTTGCGGCTCCGAGAGGCCGCCTGAGGCGATTTTGCAGCGCCCTGCGCCGCCTTGTCACGAGCACGTTGCTTACGCTTTCGCTGAGCCGGTGTCTTGTCTGGTGTCTGGTGTCTTATGATCCGCCTTCGGATCCCCCTACGTCGGTGTAAATGAAGGTTTTCCTGCCGGCGCGATACGTGTCCGATAGCGTGGTTCTCTACGATGAATTGAGGTGCTGACGTCAACGCTATGACGGAGTTCGAACGTGATGACGTGTAGCGCAACGCGCGGCAACTCCATAACGAGGCAAATGTTGCATATTTTTGCAACGTTGCCCGCTCGCTCACGTTGAACCGGCAGCGGCCGTTCACATCTTGTTTGATACGGTGTTCCTTCCTCTGTCCAACGGTATATGCACTATCTCTCCGTGTCTTTTCATTTGCGAGCAGTAGCGGCGAGAGGGGTTGCATTTTTTCGTGACGGTCAATTCCCAGTTACCCCCCTCCCCCCCCACCTAGTGCGGAAAAAAGACGTAGTTCTACGTAAAAAAAAAAAAAAAAAAGAAAGTGTGGGGTGGGGAAAAAATTAACAATTTTTTTTTAAAAAAAGTGTTCCTCAACAGGGTAAACGATATTGGTGAAAGAGGAGAATAAACAAATCAGCGAAAGGAACTGAAGGGAACGTGTCGGAGAGGAAGCTTTTACAACGCCGATGTTGGGAATAAATAGGAAGCGGCTTAACTGGCGCCGGTGCGCGAAGGCCGCGAGGAGGAGGAGGCCCGTCGGCTCGCGCGCATTGTCGTCACTGTACGAGCGGGGTGTGTTTACACGCGACGGGAGTTTGATTAGCAGGATGTAGTTCCCGCCGGCAGGCGCGGCCCCGCGCGCCCGCGCCATCGAACCCGCTGACACTTTACATCTAACAAATTACCGACACATTCAGCCTTTGCGACGCTCAGCAAGTGCGCAATTAAAAAGAAAAAATATTTCCCTTTTAATTTCCCTCCGCAGCTCCCTCTCAGCCTTCGCCTCTTCCGTTCGTCGCGTCTCCTGCACGTGACGCAGGGAATAAAAGGAGAAGCGCTTGCAATGGCTGCTCGGGGGACCTTGTCTAAACTGCCTTGAACGTGCCTTAGGTATTGGGCGCATTTTTCCCCTCGTGGTTTAATGCGATTGTTATTAGGAGGGGATTTGAAAGCGAAATTGCCTCCAGTTCGAACGGCTATTGAGGGAAGTAGCTGAATTCACACCGTAAATTCACACAGCAGGTGGATGGCTACAAGTTTCAATAATGTCGCGTGGGCGTTGGGAACGAATCGGGTACATTGTGCTTTTTATTTAATATATTTATATTGTGTATTTTTGAAAGGTGCGGTAATGACTTGTTTCTGCGCCGCCATGTGCCGCTCAGGCCCGAGGGACCTTGTGCTTCGGTCCCTGGCTGCATTCCTCATCCCCGGAGCGCTATTCATCAACAGCACTGTAATTTCTCAATTAATTCCTGCCTTTGTCTCATCGCCAGGCTGCAGGAGCGGCCGCTAACAACTCCACCCCCCCCCCCCCCTCGCTGGAAATTGAAAATAAGGAATGCGCGTCTGCTATAAGTTGCGGTTTCGCGGACGGAACAAGAAAAATTGGGAAATTTCAAAGCACGTGTTTGTATGTGTGAAGATTAGCAGGAAAATACAGGAAGCGTGCGCCAGAAGCCTGTTTAGAGAGAGCTAAATGATTCGGTTGAGGTCGGTCCATCCGTCCGTCCATCCATTTTCAATAACCGCTTGTCCTGTTGAGGGTCGCGGGGGTCCAGAGCCTATCCCGGGCGGTACACCTCGGACGGGATGCTGGTCCATCACAGCAGGTGGCCTTTGGAATACATTTGTTTCTCGTTTACTAAGAAACGAGAAGGCAAGTGTGCATCACATGAGGGAACCTGGTTGCCTAGTAGTGCGAAGGTCACGGGTTCAAATCCCACCTGCTGTACTTACCCTGAACTGCTGAAGGAAAAAGTTGCTTGGCTGTGCCACCGGGTACGCATCTCAACACTGCACATCACTTTGGAGAAGAGTCACACACTGTACAAAACCACTTATCCAAAGGAGGGGGAGGGGACACACCCCGGGCGTGGCGCCAGTCCATCGCAAGGCACCCCAAGCAGGACTCGAACCCCAGACCTGCCAGAGAGCGGGACCCAGTCAAGCACCCCAGAAGAGCTGCACACTACATAGTAATACATATTTACCGATGAGCGCTAGTATTGTCCACAAGTACTACGCTGTGCATAGCGGTAAATACGGTACACTCCATGTGACGCTGCTGTGTAGGCCAAAGTATACATTGTGGCTAATATTTAAATATATTTTCTCCTTCTTAGTGCCGTGTTCTCTCTGAGTAAAGGCCTCCTGAATAAATTGTCAGTGCTTCGGGAGCATTTAATTTCTGAACAAAGAGCTCGGATATAAGAGTTTTTAAAAAAATCCCTCTTCCATTAGCTACCGTTACGCCTAATGCAGCCTCTCGACAATATAAATTCTCAGTTTTTGTCGGACCTCTGAATAGGCCTTTAAGAAGGACCATAAAAGTCGCTTCTTGGATCTGGGCTTCTGGCGCTTTCTCCATGCATTAAGTGCAATGTCAGAACAACCTGTTTTGATCCTTTTCTTTTGTAAGTGTGCATCATAAAATGTCCCTAAAATGATCATGCCGCACAGGATTACCATTACTAATGAAGTATGATTCAGCTGAAATAACCACGTTGATTTTTTTTTTTTTTTTTTTTTGTGGTTTTCATCACTCCTGCAGTTTTAAAGTTTGGCTCAACTTTGAACTCGTTGAAGCGACATCGTCAGACAGCTGCCTTTATAGCCCATAACAGCAGTCGTTAAATTCATTTTCTTCATTGTAAACCCATGTAAGGGGAAAGCCTGAACACAGTTGGGATGAGCGCTATCAAAACGCTGCCATCTTTAAGCGCTCGCGGGCTCGCTGTGGTCCGATGGGAAGCGGGGAGAACAAAATGCCGTCCGACACATTATTCTGTCGATTTAAAGTCGCCGTACATGTACACACTTAAGGATGCAGTCCCGATGTCATTCGATAATCCATTGTTCTGACACATTTGCTGCCAGGCCATTACCGTGGAGCCCGGGAGATTACGGGCTCTCGGCGTGTTCACCTGCGTCCCGTGCGCACGGAAAATTACACCTGTGTAATCGAGCGTCTCGAACAAGCTTTTCTGAATAGGCCACAATCATCCCTCCTGTTCTTGCTTAAGACAAGGCTGTGCGCCGGAGAACACGGCTAAGGTTCGTGTAGCGGAGGAGGGAGCGAGGACGCATCCGGAAGGGAAACGTAGGCGCCTGAACTGAGCAGGATTGAAAAGTGCGTCCGAACCCAAACCGGTGCTGCCTGCTGTGCCACCGTGCGCCTCGGTGAGCCTCTTGTGTTGTGAGAATCCAAGGGGAAATAATTGTTTTATTGAACAAGTGTTTATTTCTCTCTGTTTTACAGGCACACCGGTGTCACCTGGTTCCTTCTTTTACATTTACACTTATTCATTTAGCAGATGGGGGCGCGGTGGGCTCGGCCGGGTCGCGCTCTCTGGCAGGTCTTGGGTTCGAGTCCCGCTTGGGGTGCCCTGTGATGGAGTGGCGTCCCGTCCTGGGTGTGTCCCCTCCAGCCTTGCGCCCTGGGTTGCCAGGTTAGGCTCCGGCTCGCCGTGACAAGGGACAAGTGGTTTGAGCATGGGTGTATTCATTTAGCAGATGCTTTTCTCCAAAGCATCATACATCTCGTAGAAAATACAATGTGTACATTACATTAGGAGACAGAGAGACATAGTTACAGATGAGTGATTCTTAAGTACAGTTTTTTTCCCACCATATGAACCAATGTTCATCACACGAGTAGCTGCATAAGGGTTTATCTCTTGTTCAAGAGTTACGATCTCAAAGTTATTGAGCACGAACATTTACACCTTACAGGACCTTAAGAGGTCATGGGAGAAGTGAGCCTGGAAAATGTGAGTTTTCAGACCCTTTTTTAAATGTGGGCAGAGATTCAGCAGCTCTGAGTGAGAGGGGGAGGTCATTCCACCAAAATGGAGACAGAACCGAAAACCTTTGTGCTTTTGCTTACATTCACATTTATACCTTTAGCAGACGCTTTTCTCCAAAGCGAAGCACATCTCAGAGAAAATAAAATTTGTGCATTATGTTCGGAGACAGAGAGACATAATTGCAGACGTGTGATAAAGTAAATCTAGTTTGTTTCCAGGAGGGCATGGTGGCACGGCAGGCTTTGCCGGGTCCTGCTCTCTGATGGGTCTGGGGTTCGAGTCCCACTTGGGGTGCCCTGTGATGGATTGGCGCTCCATCCTGGATGTGTCCCCTCCTCCTCTAGCCTTATGCCCTGTGCTGCCGGGTTAGGCTCCGGCTTGCTGCAACCCTCCTTGGGACAAGCGGTTTCAGCAAATGTGTGTGTAGTTTGTTTCTTTCCACTATATGCACCGATTTTCATCACAGGAGTAGGTGCGCAAAACCCAGGATAGACGAATCCTGATAACCTTCCTACAATTTTTTTTTTTTAAAAGGAACACAAACATTTACATACAATACAGGAGTAGCGGCTGTGTAAAGGCTTATCTGGGCATGATCATAAAGAAACGGTGCATGAACATTGACACAGTACATGAGCTTGAGAGATCATGGGCGAAGTGAGTCCGGAAGAGGTGAGTTTTCAGACCCTTCTTGAATATAGACAGAGTTTCAGCAGTTCTGAGTGAGAGGGGGAGGTCATTCCACCACAACGGAGCCAGAACTGAGGACCTTCGCGCTTCACTTTTTGTGCACGGGACCACCAAGTGAGCAGAAGTAGACGAGCAAAGCGGTCTGGTTGGCATATAGCGGTTGATCAAGTCTTGTAAACAGCTAGGAGCAGTTCTACTGATGCATTTGTAGGCAATAACCAGGGTCTTGAATTTAATCCAGGCAGCTACAGGAAGCCAATGCAGAGAAACGAATAGGGGAGATACATGGGAACGCTTCGGAAAGTCAAACACAACTCGTGCAGCAGCGTTCTGTATCAGTTGTAGAGGTTTGATGGCAGTAGCGGGAAGGCCGCATAAGAGAGAGTTGCAGTAGTCCAAACGGGATATCACCATGGTCTGGACAAGTAGTTGGGCACAGTCAGTTGTGAGGTAGGGACGGATCCTGCTGGTATTATGCAGGATGTATCTGCAGGTCTGGGTTGTGGCTTCGATGTGCTGAGAGAAAGGGAGACTTGAGTCAATCGTCACTCCCGGACTCTTGGCCGAGGAGGTAGGCAAAATAAGTGAGTTGTCCAGTTTGATTGATAGATCGTGACAGGAGGACAGGCCAGCTGGGAGGTGAAGAATCTCATTTTAGAGAGGTTGAGTTGGAGGTGATGATCAGACATCCAAGCAGAGATGTCTGACAGGCAGCATTGCCTGCAGAAATGTCTGATGCTTCAGGTGGAAAAGAGAGGAAGAGCTGGGTATCATCAGCATAGCAGTAGTATTGAATCCATGGGAGGCTACGACTGGGCCGAGTGAGGAGGTGTAGATCGAGAAGAGAAGAGGACCAAGTACCGAACCCTGCGGGACACCGATTGAGAGACGCAGAGGAGAAGAACAGGAGCTCCGCCAGATGACTTGATAGGATCTGTTCAGGTTCCGCCATAGTGTGTGAGTGTCACAGAGAGGGTGTGTTCCACTGATGTATGGATGAGTGACCCAGTGTAAGTAGTATCTAGCAGTGTAAGTCACCTTGGTGAATAAGGTGTGTGGGCTGATAACACTTCATAGAGTTCGTTGGAAGCTGCTTTGGAGAAAAGTGTCTATACTCATCCATACATCAGTGGAACACACTCTCTCTGTCACTCACACACTATGGGGGAACCTGAATAGCATGTCTTTGGAGTGTGGGAGGAAACCAGAGCACCCAGAGAAAACCCACACAGACAGAGGGAAAATATACAAACTCCACACAGACTGAGCAGGGATTGAACCCATATCCTCTCACACCACCCAGGCGCTGTGAGACAGCAGCATTACTCGCTGTGCCACCATGCTGTGAAATTTTGGTTGTTTCACACAAGAATATTTTTTCGATTCTTAACATACCTCTGTGTGTTTTTGTACAGTTCCTTGTAAATGTATTAGTTTTCACTTGGACGATTACAGCAGTTAGGTGAGTAATTACAGGTACGATTACAGTCTGTTCATCCTCCTCTCTTACCGAAGAGCACGTGGTTCTGTAAACAAAAAGAATCGTCTCACCCGCTACGTATTCATTCGTCCTTCTGTCTCTTACCAGTGGCTGCATGGCTGGAGCAGGGTCCTGGTGGTCTGGAGCCTGTCCTGGGACTCCAGTCTGTCGCAGGGAATGAATCACACAGATTCATCCACACACACACACACTGAGGGCAGTTTCGAGTCACCATTTCACCCGAAACACGTCTTCGGCGTGTGGGAGGAAACCAGAGCGCTCTGAAGAAACCCACACAGACACAGGGAGAACATGCAAACTACACACAGACTGAGCCGGATTCGAACCCACGATCGGTGCGCGGAGGCCGCGATGATGCTGCTTTAATCCGTTTAAACACACATTGTTTCTTTTACAGCTGCTGGTATAATTCCTGCTTTGGTTCCCTGCCAGGGAAACTTGCTTCAGAGAAAAAGGCATTTTTGAAGGTGACCCAGTTTGAATCGCTGTGTTAAAAGCGCCTTTTCAGGCTCGTCCGCACATCCCTCGCTTTTCTCAAACAGCTTACGCTGCATCTGCCTTTAATTGAAATCTTTATGCAATTGTCTATAATGATCCAGAGTTCCATCTTTTTTTCTGGCTCAGTGCATAACTCATAGTCTTTACTCGATGTTTATTGATTTATATAATACACTTTTCAGCTTTTTTCGACATCTCTCGGACGGCTATGGCTCACATATCAGACGCCTTTCTTTCCCACACATTGTTTATACATACACTTTTAATCCCCATGCTCACTTTTACCGAGACTCCGTTTGTTTTCGGCTCGACAAAATTGGCTCATATTTTGAGCTGCATATTTCTAGCGGTTCAACAAAGCAGATGCATCGTTCTAAGCCATTGTCATTATTCTGCACCGATATCTTTATCCGCTGTTTATTGTTCATACTGTCAAAGACGTGCCCTTTAATGGTGCCAAGCTTTACGAAATAACATCGTAATTCCAGGTACAATTACTTTCAGCGCAAGCATGTTTATTCATGACTCATAGACTGTTTTTTTTTTTACATTTTAACGTAGACTCGCTATAATTTTAAAGTAATATTTTACCTTAAGGTACATTAGCCCTTCTCATCCTAGAATTCAACGTGACAATATATCAGAATAAATCTTTTCTAAATCTTTTGTCTACCAGATCCCTTTTAACCTTGCATCTGTACAAGAAAAGGTGAGAAAAAAAGGGGCTGCCGGCAAGCTGTCATGACCGAATACATTTTTACAGTGCAGCGATACCGTGTTCAGCCCTTCTTTAGCCCTGGTACGCTGAGGTCACTGCTGAGCTGGAAAGTGGCCGAAGGTGTTTTTTTTTTCCCCGCTGTCATCGTGGCTCGCGTAATGTGGATTTTGACCTTCTAAGACCCGCGGTTGTCCCGCGGTTGTGCTCTGCGGTCCTTTCAGAGCCGCTGCGTAATCTCCTCCTTCGGTGGGGCGTGCGGGCCGACGTTACACATAGCGGGCAGTCACCTGTAACTTCGATCGCATCACCGGCCGGACGAGTCATCGTGCGCACGGAAACGCCGCCTTTTCTCCATTTCATCTTTTGGTCAATAATGTGGATAACAGAGGTTCTTAAAGATATTATTCACAACTGACTCTGCCCGACTACTTGTCCAGGCCATGGTGACATCCCGTCTGGATACTGCAACTCTCTCCTGCGTGGCCTTCCCGCCACTGCCACCAAACCTCTACAGATGATACAGAACGCTGCTGCTGCACGACTTGTGTTTGACTTGCCGAAGCGTTCCCACGTATCTCCTCTACTCATTCCCCTGCACTGATTTCCTATAGCTGCCTCGATCAAATTCAAGACCCTGGTTATGGCCTACAAATGCATCCATAGACCTGCTCCTCGATATCTAGGTGCCTGATCACTCGCTACACACCCATCAGACTGCTACGTGCCTCTTCCTCTGCCCGCTTGGTGGTCACACGCACGAAAGGACCAAAATGAAAAGCACGAAGGTTCTCGGTTCTGACTCCGTTGTGGTGGAATGACCTCCCCCTCTCACTCAGAACTGCTGAATCTCTCTATATTTAAGAGGGGTCTCAAAACTCATCTCTTTCAGACTCACTTCTCCCCTGATCCTGCAAATGCTCCATAATCAAGTACGTTTGTTATGTTTATTAATTTTTAATAACAATTTGTTTAATATTGGAAAAGCCTATATGCACCTACTCCTGTAATGCGTCCTGGTCTATAACTGTGGTGAGAGACAGATGAACTGTACTCAGGAATCACGTGTCTACGTCCAAATCTCTCTTTCTGTTGATGTAATGCACTTTTTGTGTTGTCCTCTGAGGTGTAAATCACAAAGCGTCTGCAAAATGAATAAATGTAAATGTATTATTATGAACTAGATCTCTTAACCAGCGTTAAGCTTTAATACAAGGCTACTTAAATTTGCTGTACTGTATGACCAGCTTTTACAAGAGAGTCATTTTTGCTTTCTCACTCAAGAATAAGTACCTTGATATAGGGTACTACAGCAAGAGATGTGATTTTAACCTGCGTCCTTCTGATCACAAAGTCAAAGCAATAACTACTGTGCCAGCTGGTGCCCCACTGGAGCCCTTCATGAAGGTAGTTTGGTGTGTGTTGCATACCTCCTGCCATTGTTATTTCTACATTTATCTGACTGGGTATTTTGCTGAGATTTATTGGATGCAGACTCTCTTACTACGCCTGAAGAATCTGTCCCATGAGTGAAATGACCTCAACTCATGGGTGGCCCTGTGCCACATTCTTGTAAGCAGTCACAATGTCTATTAATGCGGCTCTTTCTTCGGTTTGGGGTGACGCTGGGACGCGGTCGGCGATACGCCCCGGCAGCGGAAGGTTGGCAGGGGCCGGGAGCCGTAGCCGAGGTGAACACTCGCTGTGTGAACACATCTCCCACCGTCATCTCAGTGGGAGAAAAATACTGCAGGTGAGCCTCATTAGACTGTTTATGCATGATTTTTTCTTTTCTTTTTCCCTCTGAGATGTGAAAACACCTCTTATGATAATATGTTTCAGTTTTTTTTCTTTTCCCCTCTATTTATTCTCTTTTTCAAGACACGCAGACTCTTATATCCTCTTGAGAGACAGCAGGAAAAAAAAAAAAAAAAAACTTTTTGGATTTATTTCTAAGGTTTTAACGATGTCATCCAAGCCCCACCCTCAAACATGTGGTATCATTTAAAAACACAGAATGTCCTCTATAAAGTGCCTTGAGTGAAAAAAATGTCCTCCAGAGTAGACAAAAAGGAATGGTCTCAGGAGGGGAATGTAGAACATCTAATTTTACACACATTTGAACTTTATCACAACAAACATATAGATAGATAGATAGATAGATAGATGTACTCCTTGACCATCTTTGAGACGTTACCATTAATTTGCCTGCTTTCTTTCATTCCTCCTCTCTAATGCACTCGGTGTTATTTAGCTCTGGCGTGTGAATAATTGTCAGCAAACTGCAACTTCTCAGTAATTAGATCAGCCGTGTGTGTGTGTGTGTGTGTGTGTGTGTGTGTGTGTGTGTGTGTGTGTGTGCCTCATAACACAAGTCCTTTGTGCCGTTAGAGCACTGAAGCATCGCTGATAGTAGAGTTCCCTCCACTCTTTCTGAATGTGAAGGTAATCTTAGATGCGGAAATTGCTCTCTGGCTTTATTAATTGGCTTTTGAAATGCTTTCCAATAACAAGTAGTAGTTTATGAATGTATACTTGTAATGTGTGGTCTTTATAAAAATAAACTTTTTTTTAAAACCTCATAAAACCAATATTTGTAATATGCTTGTATATTTACTGTACTTTAGTATTTTCCTTGGTTGACTATATGAAACAATGGCAGCACTATGAAATGATAAAAAGAGGTGTCTCTTGGCTCGATCGTCCTGTGTATTAATGAAAATCGATATAAAGCGACGCCACATCGCTACATGGGCTAAAGGTGACCGGACCTCAGGATTTTCACTTTGAACTGCGTGAAACGTCAGCATTGACAGAGACGGTTCAAATAATTCTTTCAGGGAAATCATATGCTCGGCATGTGTGTTCATGAAACATGAGAGAATGAACATCTGGGCCCTGACAGGCAATATTCCACACCTGCGCACCGCTGCGCTGCTCAACACGGCCACAAGGTGGCGCTGATCCTTCCTCCCCTCCCCTGTCTGAGAGCTCAGCACCTTTATTAAATGCGGTTCAAATCAATTACACATTATTACCTTCTGATTAAACCCCTCAGAGTGATTCACTCGCAGCAAAATGACTTGTGAGATAATAATGAAGAAGCGTTAAATGTCGAAGATGCTTCACACACATTAGGTCAAGCGATTGTTAGGATAGTTCGCTGACGTTTCTGCATCGATTCCCTTGGGTGCCACTGGGTGCGATGAGCAATCTTAGGCATTTTTGTTTTAAAAAGAGTGTTATTAAGGCAGCTGTGGGCCTTGATGAGTGTGTGTGAAGCATTTATGGGGAGCTATTAAATTGCAGTGGGGATTATTTTGTTTGGAGGCGTACCATGTGTTCGGATCTTTGGATGTTTGCCATGCTGTGACTTATTCTTTCAGTGTTTTTAATGTGAAACATCCTTACAGCCTGCTCGGTACTGTGTGTCAGATGTGTGCGAGTGCATGGATCTCATCTGTAGAGGAAATGTTCGCTGTCGATACGAAAGGTCAGCAAACTTCAAAATTCAGGGCAGGGTTCTGTGTGATGTGGTAAACGGTGACACAACGACAGTATGGTGACTGTAGGTGTAACCCAGTGTGATTGTCTCTCTCTCTCTCTCTCTCTCTCTCTCTCTCTCTCTCACACACACACACACACACACACACACACACACACACACACACACACACACACACACACACACGCACACATACGATAATCAGGGTCGGATGACCTCCTAAGAACCTCCACCGCTTTAAACTGATATGTCCCTATGAAAAACATACAAAATCATAAAATAGAATCAAGGTGAACAACTCTGCGTGTGTGTGTGTGTGAGATAAAGACCTGGCACTCTAGGCCCCCCTCTGCACTGCTCAAAATACATCTCACACACACACACTTTCTGAACTGCTTGTCCCATACTGGGTCGCAGGGAACCGGAGCCTACCTGGCAACTCAGGGCGTAAGGCCGGAGGGGGAGGGGACATACCCAGGACAGGACGCCAGTCCGTCGCAAGGCACCCCAAGTGGGACTCAAACCCCAGACCTACTGGAGAGCAGGACCCGGTCCAACCCACTGCACCACTGCGCCCCCTGCTCATAACACATAACTATTATTAATTATGTATAGACACAATTACTATTATGCATGCAGGTAGCGTAGTGATTCCAGCTGAAGCTTTCGGATCCACAGGTTCGAATCCCACATCTGGCAGTAACACTCTTGAGCAAGGTACTTACTGTACTCTGAAATAAATGGCTCTGGTAAAAAAAAAAAAAAAAAAAAAGCTCTATAAATAGGTAAATAATTGTAAGTCGCTTAGCAGAAAAGCATCAGGTAAAAGAATCTTCAAAATATGTTAAATGCAAACGCGGTGTGACATCTGAGAAATATAAGTACAGTGAGTGAAAAGAAGGAACGGCTGCATTAACAAATTGAACCTGCTGAACATAAACATGTGGCTTAATATAAGTATGCGGTGAAATGTGAGCAAATGTTTACTGTACAGTGCGGATCGCTATTTCACACAATGGAGGAACTAAAAAAAATGAAATAACTCCTCCAGTGTCGCTTTGAAAAACGAGGAGCAGGCTGAATGCTGCGCTTCAGAATCTCATGACGAAAGAATCAAAACGTACTTGAATATTGTTCGACGGCCAAAAGCGAATTAAAGTGAATTCAGCTTATTTTTATGCGCTGTCCTTCAAAAGCAGGTCGTTTGAGACGGAGGACGGTCGCGTTAGCGTTAGCGTTAGCGGTTGCGCTAACACCGACGGTGACGCAGATACGCTGAGTGTGTGTTGGCAGTTTCCACTTTTTCGCGCCAAAGCTCAGTAATGGGCCCCGTTGACCTCACCCTGCTTTACTACTCCCGTACCCTCTTTCGGCACAAACTCGGAATAAGCGCTCACGTGTAGCTAGGCCAGCTCCTCACGCCGCGCTCTCGTGTGCTCGTGAGCTCCGAATCGTTCTTTGCCCCCTCGCTGATGACTTTACCGACGAATTTGTTAGGCCCGCTTCTGTTAAAAGAGGGCCCGGCGGCCCGGGGGCGAGCGGCGGCGCTCCAGAGCCCCGCGCCCGCCAGGTTCCTGGGCCACCGTCAAGGGGAGCGAAGCGGGCCAACGCAGCGCGGCAGACCCCCGCCGGAGCGGAGGGTCAACTCGCCGTAATCTTCCGAGCCCAGCCGCTGAGGGCTGCTGGCGCTTTATCCGCGACCATCAGATAAGGCGGCGATGACGCAGCCGGAGGGGGACCCGGGAGCCCGGGAAGGGCGCCGATCTGCTCGCGCAGCCTGCGGACAGGCCCCTCGCGGAGCATCCGCACGGGTGGCGCCGGACGCCCGACCCCTAGAACGCTGGCAGCTGCGGCGCTTTTAAAATGACCGTACGCAGGCGTCCCGTCCTTATCGAAGAGGAGCGCGTGTCACCGATTGGAAAATTATCTGCTGTGTTTGATACACGGTGATTGGATTAGCGCTGGTGCAGGAGCGCATCGCACACAAAGTCCCGGTGAGATAAAAGAGGAGGCTGACAGCAAAAACCCCATGCGATGTGTGGGGTCCAACCTCGCCCTGCCCCCTACTTTGCGCGTGCACACACACACGCACACACACACACACTCATTAGGGAGGTGTTGCAAGGATTGCAAGGTTTCATTGCCCTCAGCCAGGGTGGAAGAGGACGCCTGGGTGCCCCGAGGTGCTGTCTCTCAGCAGGACGTGACCCCACCCAGCCGTAAAGGAGTTTCAAGGCAGAGAGCACCGGGCTGTAAACGGGACCTGGGAAGGAGAAACATGAGAGGGCCCGTTTCGGGGTAAACGGCGGAAGGCCTGCGAGTCCCTACCGGCCCCTGCCTGCCACGCTCTTCGTCGACAGAGGGAGAAGACGAGCGACCGCAGGCTGTTACCTTTGTGGCTCGAGCTGAACGTGAAGTTCCCCTCTTCACGGCGTGCGAGCTCCTTTCGTTTTCCTCTTTTTCGTCTAACGCCACCTTACTGTCTCCTTTTTATGTCCTAGTGCACGACGCTATAAATAAAGTATGCAAATAGACAAACAGAGCTATAGAAATAACATACCGTACAGTTTGAAGGCATGGGCAGCGCAGTGGTGTATGGTGGTGGTGCTACTAATGCGTAAATTGTACTTTTGCTGAGATGTACGTCGCTTTGGACAAGAGTGTCTGCTAAATGAATAAATATAAGTGGTGTAGCTGGTAGCCCCGGTATCCCCCAGCACCCAGGCTGGGGGTTTCGACCTGGATTTGAATCTCACTCAGTCTGTGTGGAACTTGTGTGTTTTCCATGTGTTCATTTCCTCTAGGTGCTCTGGTTTCTTCCCACACTCTGAAAACATGTGTTTCAGGTGAACTGATTGTTCTAATTTTCCCTTTATGCATTTGAGAGATTGGCTGGTGTTCTGCCCTGCCTCAGACCCTACACTTCAGGGAGAGGGTTAACATCATCATGATCCTGCAATGGACGGACGGACACGCACACACACACAGTGGTTACAACAGCTTGTCCTGAGCAGGGTTGCGACAAGCTGGGGCCTAGCCTGGTGGGGGGTAGTGCGGGGCTGGGACACACCCCAGACAGGATACCAGTCTGCCCCAGGACACCCCAAGCAGGACTCAAACCCTAGACCTACCACACAAGAGGCACTGGCCAAACCTGCTGCACTACCACACCCCCCCCCCCCCCGCCCCCGCCCCTGCAATGGCCAGGCAGTTATTAATACATATAGATGGGTGCACAGAAACATGACAAACTCTGCAAATAATTAAACCAAGATATATTAAGGACAGGGAGTGCGGTGGCGCAGTGGGTTGGCCCAGTCCTGCTCTCCGGTGGGTCTGGGGTTTGAGTCGCGCTTGGGGTGCCTTGTGATGGACTGGCATCCCGTCCTGGGTGTGTCCCCTCCCCCTCCAGCCTTGTGCCCTCTGCTGCCGGGTTAGGCTCCGGCTCCCCGCGACCCCGAATGGGACAAGTGGCTCAGACTGTGTGTGTGTGTGTGTGTGTGTGTGTGTGTGTATATTAACTATAGATTTTACCCATTGCCAGACTTCTGTTTAGATGCTTGAGGCAAAGTACTCAGGGCCCGTGAAGGAGGGCAAAATATAAAAAGGAGAAACACAAGGAAAAAAGGATCGTGAGACAGAAATTGCTTACAAAGAAAACTTAAAAATTATATTTCAAAAACACAATTGCACAATTTCTATGCACTTCCCATCGATCATGTGGTTTAACATTCGAACCGTTGAAACACATCATGTCAATGGGTTGCGTCTTCCCCTCTCTTACATATCTTGGCATGAAAGTTCCCAGCACTAAGAACACCAAAATCCGGCCCTGATTTTCCTCGAAATGATGAAGGTCCGGTTAGAGCCTCATTCTTAATTTACGTATTTATACAGCGGTTGTATTTTATTACTTTATCACGATAGACAGGGAGGTGGTTTGCTGCGTTGAGCAGAACATGAGTCTGTATATTGTGTTAAAATAATTTTGCCACGCCGAAGCATCTGTAGCCACTCTGCTTTGTTTGAGTCCCCCTCCCCTCACTGCAAGAGGTGAGAGGGACATTTTTCATATAACCAAACCCTTATTCCTCCGTTCGAGTGCCCCAATTATTTTCTCATCTCTCGTCGCTGTGATGAGAAAAAAAAAATACACGACATTTTTTTTCTAATCCCTGAGCCCCAGAATAGATGGCATCCCTGCACTCCCAAGAGCCGCTGTTCCTTCGGTGCCTCGACAAGGTCTCGAAGTCGTCCCTGAGAAATTTAATTTCAACCGCTAAGTCAAACAAAGCGGATACTTTGACAAAACACAACCTTGAAAACCCGCAGGAGCTGGAGGTTGTCCCTTCGGAATGTGATAGCATTCCGGCTTTCGGAACGAGAGGACCTGGGAATTTACGGGGGAAAGAAAAAAAAAAAAACTATGTCTCAACTCCCCTTTGACGACAAAAAAATTATCAATTATCAACCCTCTGACATATTTTTCAACATGGAGTAAAAATAACGCGGTACGCAGACACATAGCTGCCACGGTAACGTGAGCGGGACATGACGATTGGAAGTCGCGCGCTGTCCGCAGTAATTTGGCGTGAATTTTGCACGGCGCTGCACCCCTGCAAAAATGCACCCCGGATGTGTAAATAGAGATGGAAACATTTTCGAACGACCCCGTATTTTCCACGCACGCTCTCCGCCGAGCTATTCATCTCCCAGGTAATGAGATAAGAGTGTTCCTTTCGGGGAAACAGACGCGGCGCGCACAATGCGATCCCGCTTGTGTGGCAGCGAAGCACTTTACGGAGGGCTGTCGAGAGAGGATCTGCCGGCGACCTCCCTGGATACGCCGGGATAATGTTTAACCAGGGCCTTGTGCAAGGGCCGTAGCAGAGGGCCCGCGGGCAGGAAGCGTGGCTGCTGCTCATGTGCGTGGCAAGCAGCCGCGTCCAGGCCCTCAAACCCTTTTGCATAGATAAGCTTCCTTGGGTGGGTAATGGTTCGGTACTGTGAGGCGCCACCTTGGAGACCGAGATGCTTAAAAGCAACCTTTCCGTGAGCATGCTGCGCCGCGTGGCTTGTAGCAGCACGATGGAAGAAATACGAGCAACCTTCGTAAGTCGTATAAGTACGTACACGTTGAGCGAAACCGGTTGTCCCGAGCGGGGTTGCGGCGAGCCGGAGCCTAACCCGGCAACACAGGGCGTAGCGCTGGAGGGGGACACGCCCACGGCAGGACGCCAGTCCATCGCAAGGTACCCCAAGCAAGAGCCGAACCCGATACCCACCAGAGAGCAGGCGCAGGCCAAACCCGCTGCCCCACCACGCCCCCCCATAGTTGTTTAAGTAGTACTTCATTTATTTTTTACACCTGTGAACATTCTGGGAATCATGTGAAACACTTTCCTACAGGACCGTCTGAAGGTGTGTTGGAAGCGTAACAGCTGCTGATACCACCTTTGTCCTGCGCTATTAAGCAGGGAAACAAAACTATGTTGTCCACTTATTCAACACACACTTTCCTCCAAAGGGAAGGATATCTCAGACCAGGGTCATGGTGAACTGGAGCCTAAACCAGCAACACAGGACACAAGGCTAAGGATGGAGGGGACACACCCAGGACAGGACACCAGTCCATCACAAGGCACCCTAAGCAGGACTCAAACCCCCAACCCTTTACACAGGGGACACTGACCAAACCCACTGCACCACAGTGTCCCCGTTGCTTGAAAGTATGTGAACCCTATAGGGATGATCAGTATTCTTGAATAAACTATTGAAATAAACTCATTAAATCTGGACCGTAAATGTTAAACTTATAACACAAATAAGTGATCGATTCTACTTCCCTACTTAGTTTAACCAGTACAACTTGGTGTTCATTTCTTTTTGCACCTGCACCACTTCCGTTTTTCTCCGGCACGCATGATTTCCACTGAACCAATATATGGAATTGATCATTACACACCTGTTATGTCAGATGAGAAAGATTGATTCTCATTAAATAACCATTTCGTGGCAAAACTGACAGACACAAGGGGTTCACATACTTAACATACATTTATTGTTTATGGTGCTCATAGGAGGTCATGAGAAAAGTGGGGACCAAAAGTGGAACCAAAATAGCATTTTGAGGCCCTTCAAAAATGTTGAGCAGGGTTCAGCAGTTCTGAAGGAGTGAGGGAGCTCAATCCACCACATGGGAGGTAGAACTGAGAACCTCTGAGCTTTTGATTTTGGATCTCTTGTGTGTGGGACAAAGAAGTGGCCAAAGGTGGAGGAGCTCAGTGGTCTTGTTGAGTGCAGAGAGTGATCAGGTTCAACAGGTATTGAGGAGAAGATCCATTAATGGTCTTCTAGGCCATAACCAGAATCTTGAACTACAGGAAGCCAATGGATAGATAAGAAGAGGGGAGTTACATTTATACAGTGTACTACACACACATACCCACATAGACACCAGTCCACAAAACTCAAGACTGATGCTTTTCGAAAGACTTCAGAACACTTGTCTCCACACACACCTTTTGAGCACCTGAGCGGCCGGCCTGCCTGGACAAGATGGACACATGAGCCCAACTCGTCCTGTTGGCGGCGCTGAGCGGGCTGCGAACCCATGTCCTGCGGGAGGAACTCAGGATCCTGCGGTGGACCACTGCGCCGCGTGGATGTGGTAGTGGCACCTGATATTTCATTTCACACACGGCTCTGAAACGGCTGCTCCGGCTGCTTCGACCGCATTCCCAGCTTCAGTGTCGGCTTCAGACAATGCTCTAATGTTCACCCTGAGCTTCTTTCTTAGCTTCATTCTCAGGTTCAGTCTCTGCTTCACTGTGAACTTCATTCACATCTTCACTCCTAGCTGGACTCAGCTTCACTCTGAGCTTCATTTCCAGCTTCACTCAGCTTCACTCTGAATTTCATTCACATCTTCACTCCCAACTGGACTTAGCTTCACTCTGAGCTTCATTCACATCTACACGCAGCTCCACTGTGAACTTCATTCACATCTTCATTCCCAGCTGCACTCGGCTTCACTCTGAACTGCATTCACATCTTTGCTCCCAGCTGGACTGAGCTTTATCCTGCACTTCAGCCTCAGCTGCACTCTGAGCTCCCTACCACCGGCAGTCAATTTCATTCTCGTTGTCACTTTCAGCTCGATTCAGCTTCAGTTTCAGCTGTGCCCTGAACTTCATTTTCTGCTTCAGTCTAGGTGTCTTTCTCAGGGGCACTCAGCTTTGTTCTGAGCTTCGCTGAAGGCTTCAGTCTCGGACACATTCACCACTACTCTGAGCTGCCACCTCAACCTCGGGCCGAGCTTTATTCTCACCTTCACTCTCAGCTTCACTTTCAGCTCTGTATCTCAGGCTATGCCGCGTTCCTGCTCAGCACTGGTGACGCTGGTTAATAAATAACCCCAGTGCAGCACATGTGGAAGGAGGAAATGCAGTGACCTTTTTATTCCTCCTCAATTGCTGGAATTGTACTCCAAGACCACGATAAATGCGTTCTTCATATGGCCTTCTGCTCGTGTAGTAACATTAGTATTTTTCTTTCGTATGACCGTATTAAATTGTTTTCTTACTGTAAGAGAACAGCAGTACGGATGCAGAAGAGAGGGGCAGCTGGGTTGCAAATTCTGATTGGAAACATCAAGTGTTTGTGCTTTGATGTGTCAGGATGAAGATACTGAAGATCTTATATGACTAAATGTGTAATGGTCATAGTTGACGCAACCAGTTTTAATCAGAAAGACTGGAGCGGGCGCCACTTGGTGTCTTGGGAAGTATCTTCCATGGTTGTCCTTTTATTTATTCCCTTCTATTAAGATGAACCTTTGGATAATAAACATCAAAGACCATATGGATTGGATTGTATTTAGAACCATACATCACAAAACTGAACAAATTACACATTAACATTAAAAAAGCCACAATTTACCAAGCAGTCAACATTCAGAGGAGCTTCAAATGCTCCCCTCTAATTTTAATGAATGTTGTCTGCGGGCTACGAATCACGCCATTGCTAAATTGATAGCATACCATCTAATAGCGCTGGATAATTGGAAGCAGAGTTCAGCTCTCGCTTTTGGAAGTACGTGAATTTACTGGGCCTTCAGCGTTGGAAGAAGTAGCGATAGCCTCATATATGTATATGTATCATTTGTGCTTTGAGAAACATTTTGATAAAATTGTAATCTTATCATTTTAAATGTATGAAGCATAGCATTAAGGGATTTTTGCAACATTAGCTAGCACATTCATGTAAGGTGGTCAGCCTCCTGCTATCTTTCAAGAAATGTTTACATTTACATTTAGTCATTTAGTTGACGCTTTTCTCCGAAGCAACTTACAATGTTAAGGTCACAATTATTACATGCTTACAATCATTCACCCATTTATACAGCTGGGTAATTTTGCTGGAGCAATTTAGGGTAAGTACCTTGCTCAAGGGTACTACAGCTGGAGGTGGGGGTCGAACCTACAACCTTTAGGGCCAAAGGCAGTAGCTCAGCTGTCCCATGTTAAGTCTTTATTGGCACAGGAAAAATGAATGAATGAATGAATGAAAGTTTATTTAAATTCCAGAGAGGAAGTAGGCTGCAGAAGCAAGCAATGATGACAGCACTGGAAAACACAAGACAACACACATTAAAGAAACAAACATATATGCTTAGTTAATCATCATTTTTATTGCATCCTTTTTGTCAGATGCTTAAAGCGAAAAAATAAAAACTCAACAGCACTTCTCTGAAATGTGATGTGAACAGCTCATAAACACACCTGACAGAGTCATTGATTTCGTAAGTTTCTCACTCGACGCGCGAGCTGTGCAACAGGCTTTAAAAATAAGAATGTAGTTTTTCTTTCATAAGCGTCTCCATAATGCATTTGGACGAAATATGGGAGGTGTCCACTGGGAACCTGGTGCCATAAACAGTTTCCAGAAAACGGAGGGAATGGACATTTTTTTCGAGCGACGACGGCCCCGCACGCGCCTTCCCTACCGCCCTGCTGCAGTGAGGTCACATCGCCGAATGCGCGCTCTCGTCCTTTCCCGGCCGGGCCGCGCGAGGGGGGGGGGAATTCAAGGTGACGTCACTCTGACTCCGCCCACCCCCCTCCCGGAGTCCGAGCTCGCTCCTCGCGTTCATTTCATTCCTCCTCTCATTCCGCGCATTCCTCGCATCCCTGGCCGCGCGCTGCCGGAGGAACGCGGAGCTCGTGCACGCCGAGAAAGCCCAAGAAATAAACTTCACACAGTTTACCAACAACCGGCGAAACACACATAAAACGGGCGAATAAAAAAAAATAAAAAACACAAAAAATAATAAAACAACACAGCACCACCAGCAGCAGCCCCCGTCAGAAGAAGGGTATCTGAGGTAAGTTTGCCTGTGCTGTAGTTGCGGGTGTGTTAGATGGTCGCAGGTGAGCGCCCACTTTGCGTGTGTGTTTTCATACGTGTCTAGTGCGTTGGTCGTCTGTGAGTGAGGGGACAGCGCGTGAGAGGAGCGCGGGGCCGGTGGAGGAGGCTTGTGTGCTGCTCCGTTTGGATACATGATTGTTTCCGCTCCCTGCCTGCTCGCTCGCGCAACCTCTCCCTCGCTCGCTCCTCCGCGCGCCGCGCGCAAATCTCCTGCATTTCTCACATTTTTTCCCTTTTCCGCCGAGAAGTGGCACCCGGCGCTCGGGGAGCGGCTCCTGGACGCCCGTTTTGCGATTATTAATATTATTACTTAAATGGCGGTGTTGAGGGAAGGACGACGGTTGAAAATGTTCGTCTTCTCCGAGCCGGGGAGCCGAGCGCCAGCCAGGCGCTCCCCCGAAAAAAAACTCCGCACGAAACGCGCCTCTCCGGCGGGACTTGTTGCTCCTCCGGGACTCGAACCCCCGCCTCAGCCTTCGGGGTGACTCCTGTGAGTAAATGCACTCATTTATACACGTCTCGGACATATTATCGAAACACATTTACATATATTACTACATTTAAATCCTATTTAGACACGGAACACGCGATTTCCTGTGATGTAAGAAGTGTTTTCACCCGCCGTCCGCCTCCCGGTGGAGCCGGAGCGCGCGCTGCTGCTGTTTCTGTGGTCGATCAGGCGCGCTGTTTGTTCCCGAAGTAGTATTGTTGTTGTTGTTGTTGTTGTGTTTTTTTTTGTTTTTTTTAATCCCTCTTTCGAAGTAAGTGATCGCGGTTCTCCTCCTTCCCTGTCTACGTCTCTCGGGTTCGCTGGTAAAACGCAGTGAGCCGACAGTGAAGTGCGTGAAGTCCGGGTTTGGGTGGGGATGTGGGGGACACTGTCAATAATTGACCGCGAACAACACCAAGATCCTGTCAGTTATTGTCCGAACTATTGAAGACTTCTGGACCGCTCTTCTCTGCAGGCACTTGTTTGTTTTTTTTTTTTTTTTTTTTTTTTAAAACCTCTTTATCGAACCGCGGCACTTTGTTAAATAATATCGTCGTAAAATAAACCAAATCTGCGTTCACATCTGTAAATGTGCTCCGAGCACTTATTATCCATGTTTGCGGCTTTGTTTCGCGCTACCCATTTAGTTTTAACTGTGTAACTAATAATATAAAAAACTTTAATTGGTTTCATGGTTTTGAAGCGTTCTGCTTCCGAATCAGATGTGCGAATGTGTACATTTCCGCGCTTGGCTTCGGGAGCGCGCGCGCGCGCGCAGCGCGCCTTTGATCACGATTAACCCCCAAACCGCTTTGAAACTCGCTGAAGCCCCTTTAAACGCGGAAAAAGGTGAAATATGAGTGTAGGCCTGGCTGTCCTGACGTGAACTGCACGGGACGGGGGAGGGGGGGGGCCGCGACCCAGTGTTTCACACACCCTCTGTCCACTTTCACTGCCTCCCACCCTGTGCGCTTACATTTCATTGCCTTGTCTCTGAAAAACACTGATGTTCAATGCTGGGACATTTTATTAACTGTAAACATGTTTCCTGTAGTGCCAAGACTGAGAGCGGAAAACAAACCGAAGGAATTAATGAAAACCATATATTTTACAAAAGTGGCGACCGGGTTTTGTTCCGATTGTCCAGAAAAAAAAAATGCCAAAGCATTGTGGGACATCTGCCTTGGGCCTGTGCTGTGGCTCTCAAGCCCTCTCTGTGCTCAGGAGTGGAATTTCTCCGCAATCAAGTAGCGCAGTTGTGTTATTTTTGAGGGGCGCGTGCTCACACACACACACACACACACTTGCTCACTTTCTACCACGTTGTCACCGTGTTGCATTTTCACTGCAGCCCTTTTTAAAGTGAGCGACAGTTGAGGCACAGTGTGCTGTTTGTTGATTCCTCTAACTGGGCCATTATCTTTTTACTACAGTAAACATATTGACTCCTAAGAGACTTAACCCCTGACATGTCACGATGGCGAGAAGTAAATCTGTTTGCTGAGGGGGGGCGGAGGGGAAAAAAGTGCCAGGGGCAGCAATAGTTGCTTTGTTTGGGCTTATGCAACTGGCAGACCTGTTGGACCGTGGCCTGCATCGCATTTACAAGTGCAAGAATAGAACATTGTCTTCCTCCGATTCGGAGTCTGCCTCCCCTCTTTAAAATGGCTTGTGACAGCGAGTGCGTTATTAAAAAGATGGGGGGGGAAGGAGGCCGAGCAGATTTGTGCAGGCCTATTATTATATTATTTTTATTACAAGATGAAATGGAAGTTTGCAGCCAGATAATATTGCTGGAGATTAATTCCTGTTTGTCTGACTCCTGTGACCTGCATGTGGTGCTTTCAAGAGTTTTAATGCAGTCAGACCTACCATGGGATAATACCTCTATTCAGATATGCCATGCTTCTAATTTTTGATACGCTCATTTCTAATGGAGAAGTGGAAAATTGAAACAGTCCTTTCAGGTTACTTTTTTCTAGCAGAAGCAAATGTTGCATGTTAGATTGGAAAAGAGTATAGGTCACCTTTTTTTTTTTTTTTTTTGTTTGCTCACATCTGTTTTTCCTATACCTATTAAACGCCAGGACACAATGTAAAAATAATTTAAATTCCTTTTGCCTTTCTTGGGGATGGTAACACTTAGGGTTTTAGCTAAAAGATTCTAATACTTCACTTACTCTGAATTTATTCGCTGTGTGGCACAAATGAATTTGCCTTGTCTCCAAGAAATGCCTCATCTGCTCATTATAAACAAGGAGTAATGTGGACATCCATGCGTTGGCTGCCTCGCTGTTAATTCTGTCAAACAATGCAAACCTGCATACTTTGGCAGAACTTCTGCATGTACGTTTTTCCATTTTTATTTCAGAGAGTTATGGTAGAAACGGTTATTATTCTGATTGCGGGAGACAGTTTGCTGACAGTTTTGTTGCCCTCATTGATTTATTAGGAAATGCTTGTGTTCTTGTCATTCGGCAAAAGTTAACCTCTGCACTTTGTTCCAGCTATAGAGCAGGGATTGTTTTCCTTCCCCTGGGTACAAGTGTAAGAAAATACCCCTTTGTACGGGGCTAAATATTTAGGCGGGCTGGAAAACGTACTTGAAGCGAAGCTGGACGCAGGTTACGGGCTCGTATCTGAACAGGTCTTGAGGGTCATCGCGATCTTTTCCCCAGGTCGCTAATGGGAGCTCTAAGAGGAGCATCTTTTTGTAGACGTAGAACTCGCTTGTCTGTCTGGGGAGTGCTTCTCTTCCAGTCCTGGGGGGGTTGATCCCAAAAAGCTTACACAGAACTTTACAGCAGCTAAGATAATTTGTGAACAACACATTTAATGTGTATGTGGCAGCTCCACGGTGGACCTGTGTTGCTGGGTAAGTTCCCCCAGGCCCAGCGCAATGTCCCCATGTGCCATATGCTGGAGGCAGCCTATCGGTGCTCGTCGCATTGATTTAGTCCTGATAACTCACTGGAGGCAAGGTTATCACATCTTGGCAAAATATGACTCCTTTCTAATGGCTGTACATGTTGCACGTGACATGTGAGCACTTTTAAGTCAAGTTAAAAAGAGAGTGCTTTTTTTATTACTAAATTACTAGCACACTTGCTTTGCGGTCTTTTCCATAGCTCCCCTGTCGATTAACCGCTATGTTCCTTTTAAGGCCAACAGGTCTGGGATTTCTGGGAGCTGTAAAGAAAGATTGTCAGATTTATTCATATTAATGCTACTTTCTCTTCCTTTTTTTTCTTTTTTTTTTTTAAAACTGGATTTGAAAAAGAATGCCATTCCCTCAGTGGTGAAATCGGGGGGGAACTAGGTGCTTTGCTCAGGTGCCCAGTGGATTGGGTTACTTCTGGGAATGGAGGATTGTGGGAAAACGGGGGAGGTAGGGGAGAGGGAGAGCGCGACTCATTGTCTTTGCTCTTGTGGGGACTGAGAGTACGCGGTACCTCTGAAACGCATGAGGCTGCAGCCGCTGTCTCAAGCTGACATCTGGCTCGCTCTCTCGCCCCCCCCCCCCCCACCCCGCACCTGTAGGGGGAGCATGCAAATAGGAGCGTTTGCTCATGCGCTTGCGGACCCGGGAATCCAGGCTAACGACCGTTTGTCTAACTGTGCCTGCCACTCTCTGTCTGGCCCGACCTATTGTTGTGGCAGCAACAGGCGGCAGTGTCCATGGCGCCATATGGCTTGTGTATGCTTCAGATAAGCTATCTGTTAATTTAGCTTATCAATAGCATTTTAATATGCTTCATATTTGAGTCCCCAACTGCTTCAGCTTCTTTTTGTGTGTGTGTGTGTGTGTGTGTGTGTGTGTGTGTGTGTGTGGGGGGGGGGGTTTGTTTCTTCGATGGAATCTTGGGCTGCTGTTGGATTCCATTCAGTTCCTTTATTTCGAGCAAAGTGGCATCACTTCAGTTGTTGTGCCTTGTAGCTCAAGTACCCAACAGCTTGTGATGTAACTTTTTTTTGGATATCTGAATATGTGTTAGAGAAATATTTATCTGATATGGCCACTGCTGTTTTAAGCACAATATTTATGCTCAAATGAATTAGGTCCTACAAATGACTCAAGCACATTCTCATAAATACGTATACTTTGGCCAAAGGCATTTAGCTCAATAAGGAGCTCTCAAACTGTGTAATAAAAAATTCAACAATTACAAATTGTTTTTCTTGTGGAGAAAACATTGTGTTTTGCAATATTTTTATTCCGCCCCCCCCCCATCTTACAAGCCAAGGATTGTAGTGCTACTGTGAAAAGCAGTCAGTTTTTGTCATGGAAAGGGGAGAAGGAGGGCTTTCTGGGGAAACATGCTGTTATATTCTTTTTTAATACCTTATATTACAGTCTGTTTTATAAGAGTTTCAAGAAAAATGAAAAGACATTTAAAAAAAAATTGTACTTTGCAAAATGGAGCAGTTTGCAGTAATTTCATCAGCGAGATCATATGCAGGCAGTTTGTTCTGCATAGCAAGCCCCACTGAATGTTTGCTTGTAATCTTACACCGTCCGTTCGAGACAAAGTCCTAGCATGTCCAATTTTCAGACTCGTATATTATATTATAGCTTGTAGAAGAATTAAAGTCTCGCTGGGAAGCAGACTGGCTTACAGCAGCAGGGAAAAACGTTCCTTGTGATGGGTTCACATTTTTGTGGCTAAAGCTAAAGGTGTATGTTGTGTCCAGCTAATGCTCTTGGTTAAGATATTTTTCTTGTTTAATTCTAAAGCACATGCGAAAAGAAGTAATGACAGTACTGCCATACTGGCTGTGATTTGGCACTTCTCAATTTGTACGTGTCACTGTATTTATGCTTTTCAGTACAACGTGTGTGAGTGGTTTTTTTCTGTGGCCGCTGGAGCCGCAGAGATCTGCTGCAAAATCTACGTGGCTCAACATCCATCAACAAAGCCAGCAGGTGGCATAGTGGTTACAGCTATATTGCCTTCAAACTACCTGGGTTTGAATGCTGCCCCTCTATGAATCAATAATAGTAGTAATAATGGTAATAACTGGAACCTCTGGCAGTTGAGGTTCTTTGGTTCCACTCTGCTTTGTCCACACCTCGGTGGCCCCTGGAGGTAGTCTTACTGTGGCTACTGCTACAAACATCGAAATATCAACAAAACAACAAAAAGTACGTCACCTTCACTCTTTTTGCTGCTTTGTATTTAATTCTTGTTGGTTAACAATCTTGGCTTGGACACGTGAAGTCAGGAACTTACCATGGTCCCTGTGCCCTCGTGTTTGGAGCTGCCGTCAGGTCTTCAGCTCGTCTGTACTTTGGGTAGTCTTACTAATGCAGCGCTAAATAACAGGATCAGTCTTTCTGGATAATACAGACAAGGCGTCAGTCTTGCAATGTGCAGTGAAAGAACAAGGCAGCTCCATGCTGTGCAACTGTTTCATAACTTTGTCATTCTGGCTGGGTGTTTTACTGTAGTTTCACTGAGCGGGGAAAAGGGGAATGATGATCCTTTCATTTAAAATATCATATTGTATCCCGTATCTCCTGGGAGCAATATTGGGGAAATGTCATCTTAAATCCAGAATCTAAATAAAATTATTAAAAGGCAAAACCTGTTGCTGCGGAAGATCTAAATTTAAAAATCTGCCGGATTGATTGACAGAATGCATTCGGAAGATGCGCCAATAGATTTCTGGGTCTGATCTTTCTCAACACCGCAGGTTTTGCTCGGTATTGATTAATCGTCTTCCCCTGCCAGGAGGAGCACAGATGCTGAATGGGTTTATAATTTCCATGCGCTCTTAAACAGGCATACCTCGACAAGACCTCATCAGCTGTGACTGAAGCGCACGCCGGTACCTTTGCCAGTCTTGAACCTGCTAGCTCGTGTCCTCTTCTTCTCTCCAGGGTACAGAGTGAACTTTCAAATAGCGTAAGAGGGAAGGGGGGGGCGTCCAGCACAAATAATGCACGTTTCCATCTTTTTCTTACTCAGTCCGGAACGTCGTTTTTAGTGAAAATCTCCAGTGTGGTCAGAATCCTGGCGTTATCATAGAAACAGACCAGGCCATGGATGCTATGGAAACTATGGGATGTCTGGCCATGTCCTCGGGGTGCATGTGCGTCAGATGTGGCTGTGGTGGCTGTAATGCCGGAGTAATGCAAACATTATTGGGTTTTGATGAAAATGAGGGATGGGGCATTTTGCTTTTGAGAGCTTTGATTTATACGTTTAAATCCCCCTCCCTACTCTTCATTCTGAAGTATTGTTTAAGAAGCGAAAACATCTGTTGAAGATGCCCAGTTATCAATAAAAGGAATGAGGGTCTCTGAGTCCCTGCAGGGAATTTGAGTGGCATTCCTGTATCTGACAGAGGAAGAGAAATAAACAGAATAAAGATATGCTGGATTTTGGTGAACACAAAGCAGGAGCTGGCGAAAAGGGGAAAGTGATCTATAATTAAATTTGGGAGCAGGCTTCTTACAATGGGATAATGGGCTGAGTTCTAGCAGAGCAAGGGGCAGCTTTACTTTTAAAGGGGGGGGGAGAAGAACACACCCAGCATCCTCTGCGGTTGAGGTACAGAAAGCGGTGTGTCCCAGGGTAAGCCCTTTGCCACAAAAGGGTTCTTTTTTTTTTTTTTTTGTGCAGTCTCCTGCACGGCGGCTTTGCCGAAGGCTCCTGCAGGCAAATGGTGAGTGTCTCAAAAAAAAATGGAAAGCTGGCTCTGAGCCACTGACGTCATCTGAGCAAATCTGCCCGAGGAGCGCCGCCACCGAACAACTGCCAGCCACCGAGTGCACTTTGGCCTTGTCCACCGCCTTTGTGAGCGCCGTTTATTTTTAAAGAACGCATGATCGAGACGCACGATTCGGGCTCACGCTCGTATTCTCCTCTCTTTGCTGCCACTCGCTTTCATTCCTGCTTCACCCGTTTCAGTGTCGTCTTTTTTTTTTTTTTTTTTTTTTTTTTTTTAAAAACTTGAAACAAAGTACTGGTGGATATGAAAAGCACAAAATAATTGTTTAGGACCTTAGGGGTGTGATGCTTTCCTTGCCTGTTTGTTGACATGGGGCTCTGCTAGTTGCAAACGATGCTGTGACCTGTCCAGTCTCTGAGTATATTAATTCTTACATTTCATTGTAAGGGTAAATGAGAGCTGGTCTCACCCCATTGTTTCCAGGGAACAGCTTGGAGGGGGTGCATTGTCCAGTTGTACAAGTATTGTCATTTGCAGTTAAACTGTTGAAGCGGCAGTGATGGACAAAAGCCCTTTATCTGCTGGGTAAAAGATGCATATGGAGTGTTGTGATGTTGATGACCTGAGCTGATCACGAGTTGTACATGCCGCACACTTTCTTCCTGCGTTTAGGCGTATTCCCAGCCTCATGTTTTTGACCTCTTCTTTAAGATGTGAGTTATTCTGAAATCCCATTTAATATCTCTGCATTTGGATCATATTCAAAGTTCTAATTTAATCAGGCCCAGTTTTATATTTGCATTATTTCATATGTTCATACGGATGATGTACAGTGGCAAAGTCAGATGCCGTTATCCATATGGGTCATAGTTTCCTGTCTAAGGTAACAGTTTTTATTGTAATTATTTGACTTCTTTAGTAAGTAGGTCCTTGTTTATTTGTTTTCTGACACTTTCCTCCCAAGTGTCTCTTGGTGTTAAGTTACTTGCACTGATTTGCCCCTCTGTACAGCTGAGTAACTTTTTCTCTGTGCCACTTCCAGGTGAGTAACTCGGTCTAGGGCAGTGGAGCAGGAGGTGGGATTCGAACCAGAGTCCTTCTGAGCATGACGGCCACCGGACTGTGCAAGAAGATACAGAAATGTCTGTAGCCAGACCAGACAAATCGCTGTCGTAGTTCTACATCTGTTCGTCATCCTTCAGAAGTACGAGAGAAAATATTCTCGGTTTTTGCTTGTGGCCCTCGCGCAGTCATACAAACCACTGCTTCAGCACTTTTATGTAATGGCCTCGTAATTCAAACCATATGTCAGGCTCAATCTATTTCCCAGGGAACAATAATATAGATACAAATGGCTTCCTAATGACCTCTTGTTAGAAAAGCAATGATTTGAGCATATTATTGAAAGTTTTGTGTTCTGTTTTTGCTACTTTATTTTTTTTCTACCCCTCAACAGTTGTTTAGACGAAGGAAGAAATCCCATGACCAGACACACATGAAAAGCAATATCTAATCCATGAATCATTAGATGAGTCAGTTCCTGAAACCACTATAAACCTCAGAGTTCTTGGCCGCAGCCGAACACAGGAAATCCAGGCTTCGATGACTTCCTTTCCCAGTGCTGGCTACGGCAACAGTAGCGGTTAGTGTGTGCTCCCCTTTTTTCCTTTCTTTTTTCCCCTCCCTTTTTCCTGCTGTGGCTGCGTTGCAATAGGAAGATACACGTCTACGAAACAAAGGCACTCAGTCACTTCATTTGCTGAAACTGTTTGTAATTTGCGGTCTGCCTCGAAACGCCCGCTGTGCTGGCTTTCGGCTCTCGGACCCCGCGCGCCGCGCCCGTCCACAGCAGTAAATGCAAGCGAGGCCGCCCGTGGCGGAGCCCTTGTTATCATGGCCACGGGAGCTCAGAGCGGGCACTCTGGCATGATGTGGCGTTGCTGTTTTGGACAAGCCTGGCTCCGCGGCGCTTTCTCGAGCGGCCTTGTGCGTTAGTATGCCGGGTATGCGGCAGGACTTCGCGCCAGACCTTCATCCTAGTCGACAGGGCTTCATCGTCCGCCACGGCGCATCCCTGTAAACATAACTGCTTACTGGACGGCATGTGTAAATACATGAACTTTTCACTGGGCCTCGTGGATACATAATATGATTGTATTATATAAACAGTTCGAGTCTGCCGTCGGTTAGTAATACATCCTGTTTAGGGGCAATTTTGTCTAAGTGTACGTCGAGCAATGCTGGTGGGCTTATTGGACTTTCATTGGAAATATAATTAGTTCAGAAGGAGGTCTTGAGCATTTGCTCCCTGGCAGAATGGATGCACAGGCGACCTTAGATGACATTTTAATTTGAAATTTTTGGCCGTTTTTGTTTCAGTGCTGCTTTGAGAATGAAATTGATTTATGCCAGGGTGAATTTTTTTTCCTTTTTTAGCTTTGAAAGGGGGCTGCTAGATCGGGTTAATTTCTTGTCAAAAGTTAACATGCAAGTGTTTCGCCTAGCTCATGCATTGATTTTTATTTTCATAAATCTCTATGGCTGGATTTTTTTTTTTTTACTGTGGAAATTAAGGTTGAGGTTCTCAAAGGTACAGTAGCATCACTTCTTTTAGGACTTGAACCGGCAGCCTTCTGCTAACAAGTCCATAGTTCTTAACCACAGTGAAGTGTGCTACCCTGTGCGTTTCAGGTGCTGTCAGGCAGGGTGCAGCCAGAATGACCTCCTTGTACTTTTCTAGCAGTGTTTATGTCCTTTGTGTGTCTGCAAGGCACAGGACTGACTGTCCCCATGGTAATACTGTGGCTGAGGAACATGGGCGACCGTGTGAAGATGCACGGTGAAAGAGATGGCGATCCGAGAATGTCAGGATCTTTTTCTTCTTCTTTTTTTTTGGCCGTAAATCTCTGGCCGTCTCTGGTCCTTGGAACATGATAGCGGGAAGGAGTGATGCTTTTGAGCATGTCTCACATCGGGGAAACCTATATGAAAGGTGTAAGCCAGTGGTGCAGTGGTGAGGCCCACGGCAGCTGAAAGAATACATCTTGTCTGCTCTCCCGCCGCGTTCGGATCGCCCTGGTTCACGACACACTGCTCTTTAATAAAGACCTGCTCTTTGATTGTGCTGCGGGAAATGGCCATTTGCACCGCGGCCAGGTCCCTCGCACCCAACGCACACCGAGAATGCTTGGAAAGGTGGACTGTATCGTTCTGTTTGAGAGCATCACGCAACATGCCGGAATACCCCCCCTTGAAATTTTGTCAATTTTTGAATTTGGTTTTTTGCATTTTTGTTTGTTTTCAAAATCAACCCAGTTTTATATCTTGGTAAGTTTATTTCTAGCTGAGCAGCTACTGGGGAAACATTTTGCAGGACAGCTGTTTTGATTGGCGCGTGACAAGGTATGGAAATACTGCAGCGTCGCTCTGTGCATCCTGGAACATAACCTCAGGCTGGGGTGAGAAAGGCAGCATGTGAGAGCTGCCCACAGACGGCAAATGGAGCGGCTTTCGGCACAACCAGTGATGGCAGTGGCTTGTGGCAAACCTGCTTTAGTCCTTTTAGTCCTCATCAACATGACACTAGCATTTTTGGGGGGTTCTGACTATCGGGATTTACATCGGAGTGAATATTTAACCAAAATGGCTTACAACGAGAGGTAGATACGCTAAGCTAATTTTTTACCCATTTATACATCTTAGTCATTTTATGAATTCAGAGTAAGTACTTTGGTCAAGTGTACTACAGCAGGAGCAGGACTGAAACCAGAGTTCTTCACTTACATGCTGACAGCTCTAACCATTGCACCACCTACTGCCCTGAGTAATTTGCACATTTCATTTCCAGAATTGAACACCTCCCTTGCTCACACTGCTGAAGGCATGCACGTGTAGACTTTAAGGATCCGTTTTATAAATCAGAATGAAATTTAAACAATTCCTCACGTGAAACAATTTTTTATATGCATTGTTTCATCTTTCTAACTTCCAGCACTACTGAGTTCTTACCAAACCCAAGTCCTTAAACCATGTTTTTTTGCTTAGGTTCTGGAAGTTTTTTTTTTTTTTTTTTGAAATTCTGAGGCATAAATGCAGATGGAGTGTGATATTCTCAGAAACTGGGGGTTCAAGGGTACCCTTGCTCATCAGAAGCAGGTGCAGAGTTCTGCTTTGTTGAAGCCTTTGTAAATCAATCGCTCACTGGTGAACAGAAATTGATCCCCGAGCGGTGAACAGGGTCAGCGTGGAGAAGCGAGGCCGCAGGATGCAGGTTTGACGTTGGTATTATTAGACACATTTGCCGTGCCCGTTCCCACTGGTTTAAAGAGGCATGAAATAAACGCCAGGTCCTTGCCAGTACAGGAGGGAGGGGCGTTTTACGGAGCGCTCCCCTGCATCCTGGCACGGCACGTTGCAAGATGCGTATCAGAAAGCCCGTTTGTTCTCACGAAACTATTTATCAAAGATGCTTAAGGGGAAAAAAAAATGTCAAGCACTGAAAGCTTTGCCAGAATTCTAGGAATGTTGCATTGCCACTCTGAGTCTTTTTTGAAATTCATAGTAGGTTTCCGTACCACACAGCATCCATAGTGATAGTATTTAACTTGACGTTCAGGCATATATTTCACTTGACTGACATTTTTCATCATTAAATGAGCAACAAACTATTTTTTAAGTAACAGAATTGATAATGTAGTCCTGTAGACTACTGTAATTGGCTTTTGAATTCTTATTTTAGCATGAGTCACACATAAATAGTACATACTATAAACCAACACGTGTCTAAAAAAGTGGCAAATGTGCATTTTACATTAAAAGTGTAAATTCTTTGTCAGATTACTTTTCAAGGACCACATTATTCTGAAAATCCTTTCAAAAAGTGCAGATTTACTGTATCTCTATGAAGGGATAACTAGCCCCTTTCTCTTTTTGGAATATGCCACCGAAAAATGGAACTGTTTTTGAAAATTACAGTTTTTAATGAGGAAAACTGCAAATGGAATTTCAGTAATGTTCTGCAGTTGTAAATATGCATAATTGCGTAATTGTTTCCAAGTAATTAGACATTGAAATATTGTCTGCATTTCTGAAATAATTAACCAGAGGCGATGGTCCACCTTTAAAGAATACCTTGAACATTGTGTTTGGTGATTATATGGCAATTATAGTACTCAACAGCCAGGCCTGAATTACTTTGGGTCATTATGGATTTGCGAAAGACATTCACAAAGTCATTATCGTACATTCTGAGATGAACTGCATGAAAGACTCCACACAGAAAATTACATTTCGGCCCGCTCGTCTGCTGTTTTGTTACACTGGTGTTGTAAGGCCGGCGAAATTGGTTCTCTTAATTTAAGGATCTAGATTCCAACCTGGCACAAATGAGAGCGGTTTATGTAACGTTTCGGTAAGTGTCGTGTCCTTTTATACCTCTCATGGCTACGGCCCACTCTTATCCAGGAATTCACTTGTTGTCCACCACCCTGCCTTAAAAAAGACCTTGCTAATAAGAACATTTCCATAGTGCCAAGTGAGGGGAACGGCAGAATGTAATTATCTGTTAAGGCTTCAGGAACTGCCGCACAGGTGACATTCTTACCCCTCACAGGCTGCGATAATTACTTTTCTTATTAGCCTGTTAGGCTAGTCTGGGCTCTCGTGATTAAAGGTGAAAATTTGTGGATGCTGGGAGACTGGACTCAATTGCTAGGGAGCACCACGAAATCAAACCAACAAAACCTAGCGGCCAAATTTGAATACTATCGGATCGTTGCACCACACCACTGAATCGCCCAGTGTTTTTCACGTGGGATTAAATGGAGGATTTGTGGAAAAATAACATGTTCGCTTGAATAATCATCCCTGATTTAGTTTTTCCTTCCTTTTTTTTTTTTTTTTTTAAAGGTTAAAATTAAATATAAAACAGAAGATTGCTTAATTTTTTTGGGGTAAAGTGCCTTGTCTCTTCAGAAGTCAATGGCAAAGAAGTCTTTTCCCTTTTCTTTGAAAAGGGAGGAATGCCACTTATAAAGCTGACGGTGCAAGCTGGACCGACAAGGTGTTCTCAGTTTTCCCCGAATGCTTAAAATTTGCAGAACTACTGCACTTGATTAAATGAGGGGTGTTAAACGGAACGCCATCCCACCAAGCTAGGGCAGAGACAGTCAGTGTGAGCTGAACGCGTTCCACCGTGGTTGGAGAAACTAACTCTTGAATCCGAACCGTTAACTTTGAGAATGCGATGTTCTGAGTGTAAAAGTAGAAGTTGTCGACTAGCAGCTGCACTGCGTATGGACAACAGTTTTGTCAGGTTGGAAATTGAAGCTCATCTAGTAGCCGTCTGGGGTTATCCAGCAGTGCCGTTTGAGAGCGTTGTGTACGAAGTGGGCTACGCCAAATGGTTCAGCGGCAAATGCGTGCAAGATTTAAACGTGCAAGTCAAAATTTGTGTTGGTGTGCGCTGAAAGATATCCGTCTTTAATTAGAGAAACAAAAAATGTTTTTACTGCATTTCCGCAATTTCTGCCTAACGGGAGAGGGATGTAAACATGCCATCGACGAGCACAGGAAGAGGAATATTACAAATTAGCTGGTAAATAGGCCTGTTCCGTCGCAGGCCGTTTGATAGGGTGATAATGATTCCCTCGGCAGCGGAGTCCACTCCAGGGGAATAAAGGGACCTTGTCCCACATAGCTGAGTGGCTCTGCGGTGACTGCGGTACAAGATGTGCACGCTCCCTCCCACATGAATACCATTGAGATGTAAAGCAACAAGCAGAGAAAAGCATGAAAGGAATCATTTTTAGGTCATTGTTAATTGAATTCTCTGCCTGATGATAGACTGCAGTCATGTGAGTATTTAATGTTTTTAATATAAATGTGCCGAAAAAGCGGGGCAGTAGTGTCTCGGTAATCAGTTATACAGGCTGCTTAAAAAAAAAAAAAAAAAAAAAAAAGAGAGAGAGAAAGAGAACCAATGCCAATCAGAGTCTTGGCTTTTCTTGAAAATATAAAAGCGTGATGTTGCACGGGTACGTTTTGCGGTGTTGCTGCTGTCATTGTTTTGCGCATCCTCAACCAGTGAGTGAATAAAGTGAAAAGAACAATGGGACGTGTGCTTCAGCTACCTCTGTCACAGATCCATTATGGAGTAATAGATTTACAGCGCGAACAACAAAAAAGGCATTCAGTCTTTCCATCCCCGTGTTCAGATGTTGTGCGGTATTCTCTAGGATTTTGGTGGGCACGTTCTTCGGTGAAGCTCATTGATTTGGGTGCACAGCAGCCTCAGGTGTAAGAGCTTTGTTGTGTTCAGGTGAACTTGTGTACCACGTGACCCCTTTAAATGTGAAATGCTGTGGGTTTTGTTGTAGGATAGTATGGCAGGGCCCTTGTAAATTAGCGAACGTGGAATATTGTCTGTGGAGGTAAAATTGAAATTCTGCATGAATATTTTGACCTTCTTCAATCAGTTACATTCATTGCTGTTGAAGTTTTCATGATTCTAGGCATAACGCAATCCACTACAGGAATTATATATTTGTGTTTCTTCATGCGATGCTTTTAAAGATGTGCTGACCAGTTGTTTGTTAAAAGGCCTCAGGGTTGGCAACTAAAGCAAATACATTTGGAATGAAAACAATGTGTTAACATATTTAAGACTAATCACCCTCATAGGGGGTGTATAGCATGTAATTGTCTATTCAGTTCTTGTAGTACTTCCCTTAAATAATCGTAGTGGTAATTGATTTGTCAATATTATTACCATTTTCCTCTTGACATTCATAGGCTTCAAAATTACATCAATGTAGTAACATGAAGCAACTGAATAAGTGGTGCATTGCAGCTTGAGCATCTTGCCCAGTGATATTAAGGTGCAGAAGTAATAGAGATATACCTTTTCTAATAAAGTATATTGTAGTTTAACATTTTAATTACGTGTATTGCATAATGTCTACATTATTTAGATCACACAGCAATCAGATTATGCTGTGCTTTAGTACATGAACTTCTACTCTGAATGTTACTGGATTGAATCCCATTCCTCACTGTTGCTGCAGTTCTTTAGTTTGTCTTGCTGTAGTAAAAAAAAAAAAAAAAAAAGGCAGATGTATAAATTGGTAAAAATGCTGTAAATTGCACTCAATGAAACTATCCAGGGTGGAATTAAAAATCATAGCTAATCTCCAGTTGTAGATATGATCAAAGTAGTACAGTGTTACAATACCAGTAATGAATGTACCAATTACACCAGGACTTTGTGAGCCCCCCCACCATGGAAAAATTAGACAAAATTACTTCAGACATCTTCAGCTAGACCAAGAAATTCATAACAAGACGACTTGCTTTTTTTGACTGTAAAGTTTGCTATGTTTCTATGTAAATCAGTGATTGTTTGTAATGTGGTGATTGCTGACATATGTGCATTGAACATGTGCACTGTTTTGTCCTGTGTTTTAACCACTGAAGTGTTTTTTACTTGTTGCTTTGCGGAGGACTTTATCCCAAAAGAAATGACACAGTAGGGCAGTTTACCGGAGCATTTCGGCACCATATTCAAGGGCATTGCAGCAGTGATAGTGGGTGGGTGGGTCTGAAACCAGCAACCTTCAAGTTAGTGGAGGCTTACAATGACTTAGTCATAAGATACCTGTAATGGTGAAAACATAGCTCGATGTATTCAGGTTTCTTTTTTTTTTAACCTTTCAGCGGTTTTGGTGACTGTGTACATTCTTAATCTCTGAATAAATATAGGTGGTCCCTGACTTATGATGGGGTTACGTTCCGCAAAACCCATCGTAAGTCAAATGCATTTAATACGCTTAATACACACCTCTGCGTAATAGACTGGGAGATGCGGACCGCTGCCCAGCATCGTGAGAGAGTGTCGCTCCCCCTATCGCCTGCCGGGGGGGATCAGAATTCGGAGTATGGTTTCTACTGAATGTCTATTGCTAGCTCACCATTGTAAAGTCGAAAAAATGGTAAGTCGAACCATCGTAAGTGGAGGAGCAACTGTATTGTTCCATTCTATTTTTAAGCAGTAGTTCTGCTAACATTAAATGCTCAAATACAGGGAAAACATTTTACTACACCTCTAGTTTCCCGTTTGCCTAATTATCTTAAAGTCCAGTGAGGGCACTAATGTTATTTGAGTTGTGCATTAAATGGTAAGTTTACCTTGTCTACACTTTGTGTGTAAAAGTGTTAGTCTCTTGCTCTTCGTTTTCAGGAGCCCCCCCCCCCCCCCCAGTCAATCCATCAATTTGATATTGAGCTGTTCAGTTACTGATGTCTAATTTGTAGTTAACATGCCATCCTTTGGTGATAAATCTAGGAAAATTCTACGACATTATATTATTCTGATATGTAGTATGCTTTCTCACAAAATTTTTTTAATATAAAACAATTGACCTTCAAAGAAAGAAGGCAATGGAGCTCTAATGTAAAATTGACAGGTACTGGTGTGTTTTTTTTTTCTCCTCTTTTCAGGGCCTGATGGAAAGGTAAACGGAATTGTGTGTCTGGTTGATGCTGGAATGAGATGTTTGTGACATCTGTATTGTCTGAAAGTTAATCCTCTTATCCCTGCCCATCCACTGCTTTGTCTTTCTGCATAGAGATGTCTTTTATCTCTTGGGGGGGGTTTATTTTTCCACTTTTAATCAATGATTACAAGAAACGTATTATAACTAATGAACAACAGAGCGATTGTCTATTACGGAGGGAAAAATATTCTTGGAAATAATTTCCAATCCCATTTACTTTAGCAGATGAGGGTAAATTAGATGGAATTGCTGCTCTGCTGCTTGTTCTTACCGACCGTCTCTGAAATCGTAATTTTCATAATGGATTTTGAATAGTAACACTGAAAGATGGCTCCCCTTAGGAACAAGTTGAAATGTCATCACCCTACACACCTGGCTGTAGTGACATGCTGAAAGGCCCATTTGTTACACTTGTCTTCAACTCCCAACCCCTTTCCTATGAAGATTTGTGCAAGAAATCATAACCTTTAGAAATCTGCTCATCAAGCTTGGGTTCCGAGATGTATCCTGCTAAGCCCCTGCGGTCTGCGCAGATACATGCCCTAAATCGAGAGAGCACTGATGTGTGTGGCTAGGGGGTTGGTGACTTGTTGGGGCCTGTCCTGGCAGGATTACACCGTGGTTGTCGTAGGGATTGGTCCAGGCAGGTACTTGGAGCGTGATGTGGTTGGCTCACTCATCTAGCATAAGTTCTACATCCTGTGATCGGGGCAGCAGGTGGCGTAGCTGTTAGAGCTGATGTCTTGCAGTCAAAAGAGCCAGGTTTGAATCTTACCTCCTGATCCATTTCCTGTGCTGTTAGTATTCAGTACAGAAAGTTGTGAGACTGTATACCGTATCATGTTGCTACTTGCATAGCAGGGCTATATAGGAAGTGATGTACGATGCTGAAGAAAGAGTCTTGCATCCAGGTGGCGGTATTATCTATTTATAACACAATCCGTTACTCTTTATCTGCTGCTTTAAACATGAAGACGTGACCAGAACCTGGTGTTAGAAGTGGGATTTGATCACTTACCCTGGACTGATGCATTTAACATGTTATGCTGTCATAATTAGGCTAATCATTGTAAGTAGCTTAGTGTACAGTCTTAATATTGGAAGCCCCTTTGTTGAAGTGTCACCTAAGTGAAGTAATTGTAAATACTATTTTTTTTCTAAATTCCGAAAATATTATGGAGATTCCACTTTAGCGGTGTGTTGTCTTATTCCTCGACAATGATGTGGCCGTGTGTGCTCTGTGTCTGTCCGCAGGGACAGAAGGGGGGGGTAACCTAGAAACCAGAGCAGAGGCTCTGAAAGACTTGAACCCGCCGCGGGGCCAGCTGAGATGAGTAGAACATCCTGCGCCTGGTGACGCTGTCTGACAGACCCCCTGTGCGGTGTGGAAAAAGAGGACTTGTTCTGTCTTTAGTGGTATTTCAGCTCAGGTTCCTTTAACACGAAGGAGCATTGCTTTGCTGCAGTGCAGCGTGGCCCTCTGGGCATTTCACAGCGGAGGAATATGTTGCAGTTATTGTGATCAGCTGTTGCTATTTCCTGTTGCTCCTTGAATTAAACCAGGCGTGATGCAACATTCCCTGGAAACTGTTGTTTTTTCATGGCATTAGGTCCGCAAATGGGAAGGCTGCAGTCAACCGTGAATCTGTTTTTAAGAAATTCATCCGGTATATTTGTCTGCTTTTCCCCATTTTGTTTTATTGCTGTTTTAGGGTTAATCACTGAGGTTGTGTGTGTGTGTGTGTGTGTGTGTGTATGTGTGTGTGTGTGTATTTTTTCTCTCTCTATATATATATCGAGTACAGCAGCAGTTTTGTCCATCACAGTATCCAATTTGTTAATGACAGTCATAACTGCAGTGTGAAAAGGCCATTTAAATTTACCTCATATCTCATGGATGTTTTTTTAAAGACTTGTGCCCCGTCTTTGGTTGGTGTCCTTAGTGGTTCTGATTTGAGCCACATTTGTATTCTCTCATCTTTACATTCAAGGATCTGCAGTGTTTGGGCACAGAGCAGTGCTCAGTTTGATTTGTCCATCACGCTACATGTTGAGACCCACCTGGAAAGGTGGAGGTACAGCTTCCCCCCCTTCCCCAGTTGGTCACCTTTCCTGCCCTCTGTTAGTGCCCTGTCTTGTATCTGGTGCCATGCTTCTCCTGGGCCTTGCTGGCAGGCTGTCAGAATGCTCCCGTAGAACCAGTCCATTTTCATCCCTAGGCAAAAATAGTTATTTCTATGTTTTTAAAATGAAATGCAATTGAATCAGTTATTACATTGCTTGTTGTGTGCTGAACTGTGACAGGTTAAAAAAAAGACTCTCAAAATAAGTCTCTGTGGAGTAAGGTGTTTAGAGGGCTGAACATCATTGCTTGTTTCTTATACACAGTTCTAAACTGGATGCAAAGAAAAGTATTTGTCCAAACGTCCGGCATAAAAAAGACAAAAATCTTTGTGCACATAAAGTCCAGATAATTGGGACTCAACTGCACCTCTGTATATGTAATTAAACAAGCCGGACCCCTCCATTTCCATACGTCCGCATAGCACAGTAACTTGCATCGGCTGGCGGCACGGGAGCGTGCCAAACCCACCCAGCCCTGCATCAACACAACCGGACCTCCGCCGCGCGTTTGCTTGGACCAGCATCCTTGCCTGGAGCACAGAGTGCAGGCTATGCGTAGCCACAGTATATTGTTGCATGACTAATCTCTCTCTCCCATCTGCTGCGTAGGTCTGGACAAACAGCTCCGCTCCGGCGTCATCTGGAGCCATATTGCACCCATCACAATATTTTGGCTCCCCTCTATCGCCGATGCCAACGCGTTGCGGCAGGTTGGCGACGATGGCCGTAGCATCGCTCCGTGTTCAGCGCATATTTATACATGATGCGGAGAGCACTGCCCAAATGTCAGCTCAAAGCCCATCTGATCGCCATTCCACTTCTTAATAAAACTGTGACTCAGTGCGTTTCTTATCTCGAGTGTTTACATAGTCGTTTCTGCAGAACTCGCCTTGGGTTTATTTTTGCCACAAATGGTCTTTGCTTCTCTCCTTGGCTTCATAACATGGGTTTTCTTGCAGTTTCATTCATCTCAGGTTGTGCACCCTGCTTTTTGGCAGCGCAGGAAATGTTGTCTCCCCCCCTCATATTCCTCAGATGTGTTATTGACAGCTGAACACTAAATGTTTAAAGAGTTTTAAAAAAGTTGTTGCTGTAGAAGGAAGGGAATTTTGCTGTTTTCATGATCTGTTTTATTGTCATTTATGTACCAGCCAGCTTTCCTGTGCATTTCCCTCCTTTAGTTATTTCTCCACATTCTTGTGTTGCTCTACTTGTGCAACAGAAAGATGAACTGGATGCAAAAATGCGGTTATGCTGAGAAATGGACAACTTTGAAGCCATTTGTTACCAAAATAGAGACCAACCTGTTCAGGGCAATTGAGAAATATTTGAGATTTAAATTTTTTTTAATTAAAAAAAGGTCAATGCAGAAGGAGAGTACAAGGCAGCGTCTGTGCCCGCCTACAACACGCTAATGAAATTGGGTTCTCCCCGCAGTCTTTTGTAAGGAAATGGTCGTCATTGCTGCGCGTTGGGTAACATTGATCTGCTCCTGAAGAAGGGCCCTCCTGAGAGGACTTGTGTGGAATATACTGACAGTAGTGAATTATTTAAGGTAATTTACTCCGTGGTAAATTACTCCGGAGTGATTTCAGCCGCGTTCAGTGATTAACTGGTTTGCTGGGTGTCGTTGTTTCAGATGCCCTTAAGCTTGCGGGTGACTGCAGCCTCCCAACGGTGGGGCTGGACGTTTTGGCACATTGGCGCTTGTGCATGTAGTTATTGGGGGGGGGGGGGATGACGACAGAATCCTAAAGAATGGGAGCTGCCTTTTTACCGAAGTATCTTCTCTACCTCCTGCTGACCTGTCAGCATGGGAAGGGGCTCACGTACCGTACGCCGTATTGCCGACATTTCTTGGTACCCAAGGGTCGGTCAGTAGGTTCATTGATTATGAAAGGAGAGCAGCCTTCAAGACCTATAGAGCATGGTCCCCACTTTAAAGAAATGTTTACTTGTAAAGGTTGAATAGTACCAGTGTAAAGTGAGTACATTTGGGGGCAGCTAGTTTCCCTTTGCGAGGTTTGTGCTAGCAGATTTGAGGGTATGAGTAGGTGCTGTGTCTTTCCAGCTCTCCTGCAGCACTTCCCAGAGATGCAGGACACCTGTGTGGTGCCTTGGTGTCACTCTTCTGTCCAGTTTGTCCCACACAGGTGTGGCCCAGGTGGACTCCCTGTTCCCCGACACTGTACAATTTACTTCTCCATTGACACCCGCAATGCAAAAATGGTCCCCACCACCGCCCCCCGTCCCTCTTCCCTTTGCTGTGGGTGACGGAGCCACTATACAAAAGGTGCGGTGTCTCCTTGGGTGGGACAAACCTGTCAGCACATACCACGGTTAATGCACGAACAGCAAAGAGGAACAATGGCTCAAACAAATGGCAACATGCGCACATGGTGTCGTGCTTTTTTTTTTTTTTTTTTTTTTGTGTTTGTATTCAGAATTTCCATGCAGTCGTTTCACGACCCAGTAATTTCATTTCTCCCATGAAGCCAGTGGAGACAGTTGAGGACGTGGAGTGTTTCACTGCGGAAATGTCACTCCGGTGTGCCTGTGAACGGCCGTCAAGGCTGAGTGCGCTGTCTGAGCGTATGTGTGTGGGGGGTGGTGTCTGACACATTGTTTAATTATTCTTCACGGGACTGAAGGCTGCTCCCTGGTCACGTGTGATTGGAGGGAGAAACCACCTGTGGGAGGAGCTAATAAATGTCAGCTGCTCCCAGCAACCTCAGGGGAGGAGCAGAGCTGGAGGCCGAGTTGCCTCAGCGTGAGTCGAACTACCTGATTGCGGGAACTGAGGGCATCCAGACAGTGATGCCGGCCAAGGTAATGAATGCCAGGAAGAAGCTCTTGCCACCTTTTGCAAGCAAACAAACAAGAAATTCTCCTGAAGCCCAACTCTGACCTCAGATCCAAAGTGACATCTTGGTACAAACATGTTTATCTGCTGGGGACTCCTCTTTGTAGGCCACAAGCCCCTTTAAGAATATGATGACAGTTAAGGACCCCTCCTATAAATGTCCATTTTTTTAATAAGCTTTGCACTCATTGGTTTGAAAAATTGATTTAGGTCTTGCTTTTCTCTAAAGGCTGCATGGTGGTGCAGCAGGTGTTACCTCACAGTGCCTGTGTGGAGCAGGAGAACTTGGGTACGATGCCTGCTCAGTGTGCATGGAGTTTGCATGTTTTCTCTCTCCTTGTCTGCCTGACTTTCCTCCCACAGTCCAAAGACACAGAGTCCAGGTAAACTGGTGGTTGTCCTCAGCCCTTAGTATATGAATGGGTGACTGACTGTGTGTGTGGGGCTATCCTCTGATGGACTGGTATCCCACCCAGGGTTTAAACCCCCCCCCACTGCGGTGCACCCATTGCTTGTGGGATAGGCTCTCAATCACCATGACTCTGCTTGGGACAAGAGGTTTTTGAAATTGGACAGATTTTCTCCAAATTGACTTAATGTTTACTTGTTTATACAGCTGGGCAATTTTTACTGTATTAGCTCAGGGAAAGTACCTTGATCAAGGATACTGCAGCAAGAAGTGGCATTCAAACCTAGGATGTTTGAATTCAAGGGATGTGACTCTAACCACTGTGCCACCTGCTGTTCTATAGTGACAGTAAACCCTTATTACCACTCAGACTTAATAAATGGTAATTTACTGATATATTTTTAAATACATTAAAAATATTGCTTCTTCACAGACACACAAAGGAGTACATGGGCCCCAGGTTAAGAACAGGTGGTCTTAGGGAATCTTCCCAAGTATTCCTACACCTTCCCACATCAAATAGTTAATGCTACTGAAAGGAAAGAGAGGTCTGTGTGTTCCGGGATGCATGGCTTGGCCCAGTTGAGCCCATTTTGCGTGTGTGCGTGCGCACACACACATCCCTGTGCTGGAAGTGATTACCAGTGATTACCAGTGCAGTTCATTATTCAGCTGAAGAGGAAAGGGGATGGAGCTCTTTGGTGGTTGGAATGGAAGTTTTTTTTTTTTTTTTCTCTCCCCCCTTTCCTCTCCCACCCCCCCCTCCCCCCATCAGTCAGCGAGCAAGTTCTGCAGTGTCAGCATTCAGCACACAAAAACGGAATTCAGTAAAAGCGCCCTCTGCCCCCCCCAGCCCCCACTCTCTGGGAGTCCTTTTCCAAACAGCTTGCTCCCCTCCCCTCCCCCTCACGAACTGACATTCTAGAAGAAACATATGCTGCTGGTCCCTCTCTTCAACAGCTTGTGCTGTGTGAATAGGGGTCCGCCTAGAGAGGAAGGGGTTGTGTATGTGTGTGTGCGTGTGTAAGAGAGCGAGGGCTGGGGGGACCGGGTGGGGCGATGATGGAGGATGAGGGAGGGACTCCGAGAACTTAGTGCAGTTGTTTTTGTCTTTTGTTTTTTTTTTTTCTTTCTTCTTTCCCCCCTTGCATATTTGACGCACACTCTGCCAAAGGGAGGTCTCCTTGTAAAAGCCGATCCACACGTTGTACAAGGCATCGCGTTGGACCGCTTGCGCGTAGTTTTCTTTGAAGGTTAGTGCAGGAAGGGAAACAGTTGCAGGTTTGAGGCTTTTGCCAGAGCAGAACGGATGACAAGGGGGCGTTTCGGATTCAGAAGCCGCGCCGGATGTTTCAGCAAGGGGGCTGCCACTCTCATTGTCCTCCATAAAAACCTTTGTCCAGCCATCTCACAAACACGAATCCGTCCACATTTAAGAGGCTGTTTGACAGCTCTGACAGGCCGCTCTGGAGTCTGCCGAACGGACACTCGCCGTTTTATAGCAGAGCGATGTCGGAAATACCAGCTGTTTCGGATTAACGATTTAAGGCCGTTCCCACATTAGTCCTCGCCTCGCTGTTCGCATTCACGTACCTGGCAGTCCGTTTCGCAGTCTCGTTGCCTCGGTCTCGTTTCTGAACCCTTCTGTGATCGGGTGCGTAAAAATGCATTTGATGGTTACATAGAGGTTCAAAAAAAATTTACAGACCTTCAGCCAAAATATTCTGTGGGAATAGCAAATTAGTTTGTTTGGAGGCTGACCAGGATTTTTGTGGGATTCTTTTTGCTGCAAAATATGCCATTTCCTGGGAATTAGTGCGCTTCTGCTCGGTAGCAGCAGTCGTGCTGACCGTTTGAGCTGCGTAGTCTGTGTTCCACATCTCTCTGCTTTATCTTGTGCCCCCCACAAATGAATTAAACATGTAGGACCAGCCTGGGATTTCCTGTTTCCTCTTCTGCTCCTGGTCCACCCCTCTCCAACCCCCCCCCCCCCCCCCCCCGCTTGCTGTTGACCGTCGGAGGCCAGCAGAGTGCTCCAGTTTTGCGAGCAGATGTCCGACTCCTGGCGAGTGACGTCCTCCTCGTTTGTCTATTGTCTCATCCAGGTTTTTCCCCCTAGTCGGCTCCAGGCTGCGGCTTGGAGGACCCAACCGCCACCATTGATCCCAGCAGCTGGAGCGGCAGCGAGAGTCCTGCCGAGGACATGGAGAGGATGAGTGACTCGGCGGACAAGCCCATGGACAACGACGCTGAGGGTGTGTGGAGTCCCGATATCGAGCAAAGCTTCCAGGAAGCTCTGGCCATCTATCCGCCCTGCGGTCGCCGGAAGATCATTCTCTCTGACGAGGGCAAGATGTACGGTGAGTGCGGGGCAGAACACAGGGCGACTCTGCAAGCCCATCTGGGCTGAGCGCCGCCACCAATGTGCAAATGCACAAGTGTCGCCTCTTCGACCCCAGTGGCATCACAATCTCGAACAAGAATGCTCTTGTGTAACCTGCACAATGTTGCCCATTGTCAAAATAAGCAATGTTTCCTCTCCATTTTTACCCCAAACTTGTGTTTTGACACTCATCCCTTGTTATCGGTACCTAATTTGTTCCTGAAAATGATGAAATTCAGGCTAACGGGAACAGTTGTGTAAAATGAAATGGGAGGAATTCAACTCTGTTCCAAATTCCCCCCTCAAATCACCTTCAGTGCTTAAGACATGAGGGAAAAAGTTGTGTGGGACAATAAGATGGAATAAAGAACAGTTCATTATAACATATATCAGTAAGGTAATGGGAAAAGGGTTATTGCCACCAAGTGCATTTCTTCTCTTGATGCATAGATTACCTGTCGGTAATCCCTGTGGATTTTGGTAACCCTAAAACAAGAGATGTCTCCCCTCGTCCTTTGCCATATTCAGCGTGCTTGAGGACAGCAAGCTTTCGTTACAAACTATAATAAACCCAACGTTTCACCCATTTTTCCACCTTTCCCATTAGTTTTTTCCCCACCCTTTAGGACCAACATTCACAAAAATTTACACAGTCAATGCATAAAAAAATTGAAAGGCAGAGAGAACAAATGTGAGTACGCAGACAACTTTGAAAGCCAGTAGGAGACTGAGTGGATGTGTGTTACCCATCAGGCAGTGTGTCTCACAGCTGCTTGTCACAGTCTTTAATTGGGGTCTCGGCTCACACAGACCGGGTGCTTCTATAACTGAAAATTTTTTTACATGGATAAAGGAAGATGGTATGATATTTGTCCTGCAGATAAATGAAAATCCAGGTTGCAGATGTACCTATTATGGAGTATGAGTGTTGATAAAATAAATATAAACTGAAATAATAGAATAATGAAAACATAGCAGTAGCTCGGAAGCTTTTCTCCAAGCATGGACGCATGCCGATGATGGACCCGGGTTCTAGACTACCTCGACTGAACAGATGCAGCGCTTCTGTTTCACTGGAGGGAGGAGCAGAGAATCATGGGTGGAAAAACAAGACCTGAGAAGGGGGGAAAAAAGTGCTGTATGTTGAGGGCGATAATGTCGGTGAAATTGCCAATCAGGAATTCATGGCTAAGGCGCGGCCTGTGAGCGAGTGCCGCCGGGAGCTGAACATTAATGCCTCGCTTTGCAGTACTAGGAGTCTATAAGTAAACCAGCGTGAACTATTAGTCGGGAGCAGATGGTGCAGCGGACGCCACCAGCTGTGCCCGCCCCCCCATCCTGGCTGGGTGATGTAATGGAAACAAGGAATATTTTCTTTCTGTGGCGTTGGAGTCTCTCACAGGCTGTCAGTGTCAAATGAAAGCAGAAGGAGCCCTGCGGGCATTTCATTTGCAGCTGTCATGTGACCCCTCTGGCCAAACGAAATGTAAAGTCTGGGACGTGCAGCGAGGCTCCTCAGCTGCTGCTACAAAGGGATTCAAGAACTAACCCCCCCCAGCTGGTGCACATGCACACACGCAGCTCCCTCGGACGGGAGGGAAACGCCGACGGTGCGTACTGCACCCCCCAGATTAAAGTGCTTTAAACCAGCTTGCTTTGTGAGTTTTAAGTGATGGATTTGAGCGCCAGGCTCAGGAAAGCCCCCCCCTTTCTCGCGCCCGGGTCCCATGACCGCAAAGCACTGCTGCTGCCTTACTGGGCTTGGGGGCAAGGGTCAGGTATAACAGGATGGTTCACAGACTTGAAGAAATATGTGTAAAATTTGAAGTATTTTTTTTTTTTTTTTTTTTTTTTTTTTGAACAAGACTAGAAAAACAAACTGCTGTACTGTCATGTTGTATTCTTGTAAATATCTAGGATACCGATAAAAGCTTTTTTTAATGAAGTATAATTTCAGTTCATATTGGTCTGTGGCACAGTGGTTAAGGGTGCTGCATTGCACCCAAAAGGAACAGGGTCAAATCCCATACTTGTTCTTGTGCCTTTGATCAACGTACTTACCCTGAATTGATTCAGTAATAATTACCCAGTTGCTTAAATAAAGGACTGCAAGTACATGAACGTTTGTAAGTCACTTTGTAGAAAATCCATCCAAGCATCTGCTAAATCAATAAGTACTAATACCTTTGATTTTACTGTCACCACATCTGACTGTATTTAGGAAGTAGTCAGAATTTTAATCTAAAGTATCGCATTCATTTGATTGATGGAGGGTGTTTTGGGGTCCTCCATCTGCTGTTTGCTGTGGGCTGTCACTGCTTTGCTGAAGGGCCTCACCTTACCTGTGTGTCTGGAGCAAATCTGCTCCTTAAGTTGCACCCCAATCAGGAACTCACTATTTTTTTGTTAAGGTTTAAAATGATGGCAATACAGGTAATTCTTGACTTCTGACAGGGTTCTGTTTTGACAACCTTGTTGTAAATGGACTTGGTCATTAGTCCCATGTCCCCATATTGTATCATAGAAATTATAAGGATATATAAACATGCATAAATAGGTTGCATAATAGATTTTTTTCCACTAATTTCACATATTCAAGTTAAAATCACACTAATACAGAATACAGTACAGTATTTTTCATGCTGTGCTATTTTCAGTTCATAAATGTTTTGCTTTTCCTTTCCTAAACCACCAGAATACTTTTTTTTTTTTTTTAATAAAAGTTGCACGTCATAACTTGAGGGTCACCTGTAATGACAAAATAGCAGTTACAATTTGCATTTTGTAACCTACAGAGTATACTGCCGACGCTGTATGTGGACACCATAGGCATCGGAGCTCTCCACTGGTGCTAACGAACAGCTCGCGTACGACATCAGTCCTCTGGTTTATGATTGTGCTGAGCACCTGCTCAGGCGTCGCTCACAGTCACCCATCAATCTCGCCATTCGAGCGAAGTGTCAGGTTGCACCTCTCTTCTGCTGCCCTTGTGGTCCCCGGTGTGATGGTGAGCGACCCTTCATAGCAGCGGAAACCCAAAGCCATCAACATTTCTACTTAGAGGAGTCAAATGCCATTGATCCAATGGGACACAGACATTTGGGATTAAACTAATCTGTGAATTATCGATTTGATACATTTCTCCAAAGTGACTTACAATGTAAGATTTGTACATTAAGCTACTTAGACTGATTTATCCATTTATATAGCTGGGTTATTTTCACTATCAATTCAGGGTAAGTATCTTACCCAAGGGTATTACAGCAGGAGGTGGTATTTGAACTTGGGTCCTTCAAGTGCAAGGCCATGGCTCTAACCAGTATGCTACCTGTTGCCCCCCCTCCCTTATTTTAATTAACATAATTCCTTTTGTTGTAAGCATGTAACATCTCATTCTCTGAAATGTACAAATGGTGCAGTTTATGGTGCTGCTCTGGCATGAGGAGGTTTTACACACACACATATTGATATTTTTCCCTATAGCTGATGCTTTCCTCCAAAGCAAGTTAGTGTTGAGATGCTAACAGTGATTCACCCCTTTATACAGCTGGGTAACTTTTTTTTTTTTTTTTTTTTTCCCCCCTCCCCTCTCTCTCTCCACTGGAGCGATTCAGAATAAGGGGGTTGATCTAGAGAGCTGCAGCAGGAGTGAGATGTGAACCCGGGTCTGAGTCCACGGGCAGTGTTTATATGCCTGTTTGTCAGGCACGGAGTGGTGTAGGAAGAGGCACGGTGGACGGACCCGACTGCGGAGCACTGAAGTTCGGCAAGGCAGGAGCACAGTGCGGGGCAGATTGGAGTGCGGCGCCACGCGACTGGAAGGCCGGCCTGGTTTTTGAGCACACCAGCTGTCACTGGGTCCTAGTGCCAAACGGCTCCACAAAGAGCTGGAGCCGACGCGGTCGGAGAGCCGTCCATACGGGCTCTCTCGAATTGCTTCAATTATTCAGGGCGCTGCGCTTTGCAAGTTCCATCTGCAAAAAATGTTTTTTTTTTTTTTTTTTTTCAATATATTTATTTATTTTATTGGGGGGGGTGTCAGCTAATCCTTTTCGTTACACCCCCCACTTCCTTCTGTGCAAGTAAAGGGCAGTTTCCTTGAATTAAGCTAAAATTAGACCTATTCCTTCATCAAAATGCAGCTCTGTCAGGACAAATTAATAAGTAGTCACTTGTTCCCTTACTGGCACGTCATTTTGGGTAGCTCAGTTCCAAACTCTTATGTAACTGTTAGATGGTTAAAAAAGCAGTTTAATTATTTTAACGATGAATTTTGTGATGCTACGTTCAGCCAGGTCCCTAGTAGCCATTTAACATGGATTTCATAGTATTTATAACCCCGCATGATTCATTATGCTATTAAAAACACATTACAGATAGACTTCAAGTTATCCTTATTGTGTGCAGGTTGGCTAAACATCCGCTTGGTGAGGTTTTCTGGGTCGAAAGTACTATTTCGATTTCTGTCCATAAACCTATGTTTTTATTACATAGTACGGGGTACAGGGTAGCAGTATATTAAATATAGACGTAAAAGCTGCTTGATTGCCGTTTTTGCTCGGCTTGCTTTTGTGAATTTGCCGTGAAACGCTGTTGATTATTGATGTTCTCTTGATTACGCCTGGAAGAGAGCCGATTATGAGGCGCGTCTTTATTCGCAAGAAGTTTCCCGAAAAGGACACAGTGTAAACATTGAGCGGAAGAGATGAAATAAAGCAATTTACACGGCAGTTGAGCAATCAGGCCTTGCACGCTCACCAAATTGTTTGAGTGAGAGTATTTGGCACGGGCCCCTGTAGTTTGGTAGAGCTTTTTTTTTTTTTTTTTTTTTTTTTTTTAAAAACAGTTTTATTTTTGGTCAGCAATAAAATTGCATTTTTATACAAAAAGTGGACATGTGCCAAACCCCTCGTTTTATTCGTATTACTGCAAAGTGATGCAACCTTAAAATAATGCAGGGCTTTGCATACCATATTTTCACTCTTGTATATATTACATTCTAAGGCAATGTATGCATTGCTTTTGAGTCTTTAAATGAGGTTGTTGACTGACTGCTGTCAGGCAACTGTAACATTAAAGTAGCTGTAGCTTAGTGCTATATAAACTACACGCACACACCATTTGTGTCTAACTTTTACATCTGCTTTAATTCCTTTTTTAATGAGAATTGTTTTGCAAAAACACTACTGAGAAAGTACAAATAGCTACAGATACAAAGAAAATAAAGTGCAGCAATTAACAGAACATGTAGCTATGTAAGACATTCCAAAAAGGTGAGCAGCTCTTCCAAAATTCATTGATGCAGGTCAAATATTACCTTTTGTTGTGGAATAAATTGATACTCAAATCAGCCACGTATTTGTAGGTGGGCCGTAGCAATAGGGTATAAGTATATGTTGAAGTTCACGTTTAATCCAAAGTACTATCCTTATCATTGTTTCAGCAGATTACTCCTCGTGTGCTTTTTTCCGTAGTTTTCTCCGCAGCTTCTTCTTGGCATTAGTGACTCCCACAGGTATTACACACCTGTTGCACCTCTGCATCACGCGGAGCTCTTTGTTTACATCGCGAGCCGGGCGCCGCGCCCCATTGCGTTTCGCGCGCGAAAAGGCGCACGCGGACTTGGGGAGTGTGCAGTCGTACCGCGGTGAGTTACAGGTGTAACCTTAAGTGCTGGGGTTGAGGTGTACCTCGCAGGCACGGGCATCATTCTTAGGGCATCCGCGAGGAGCTCGGAAGCGGAGGCATTTGCGTGGTGAAAGGTTCGGGCGGTGCGCAGGGCGCCACACACAGCTCGCCACGAGACACGGACTCCAGAGTGCCCTTAAGCCCTTTGTTCTCATGGCTGAATGCAGCTAATTAGCAACTGTCTCTATAGCAACGGCTTCCCGGTTCAAAACAATGTCTAATTTTTGCAGCTTAGCTTATCACACTGTTTACCTGAAGAGCGTTTTGGTGCTTTGAGTCTCATTGCGGCTGGCGCCGCGCCTGGTCTTGGAGGCCCATTGTGCGTCGGGTGGAAAAAAGAACGGTGGGGGGTGCGAGAAAACAATGCAGCGGAGACACGGCAAGGGCCGGCTGACTGCGGAGCTCTTCGCCATGGAGGACCTGACCTGAGGAGCAGGAGGAGGCAGCAGAAAGGCCCGATTCTGATTATGTGCATAAATCACCTGGCCCGCCCGGACCCCTTTGTCCTATTCGCGTAATGAAATCCCCCCCAGACTGTATTTGCGCACATACGTGGGTTACAGCGCTGCGCTCGGCACGCTGATATACGAGGGATCGAGGGGCCGCGCAGCTCCCTGTCATGTGCAGCCGCTCCGTATGCGCCGAGTGACCTTTCGCTTTACCGCGGGGGGCCCTTCGCGCACAGCCCCTATCGCTGTTAATGGGTGTGTGTGTGTGCGCGTGTGCGTGTGCGCGCGCTAGATCCACTCCTTGGCACGAGGGAGAGCCTCCAAAGAGATGCCTTTTATAATGCATCCGCGGAGTGTCAGGTGAGCTGGTCACTGTTTGTCGAGTCCCTACCTTAACAGCATCTTGATCTTGAGGTGCGTATCTTGAGCTCTCGCGTTGTTTGGATGATTGCTTATGCGCGATTTTTCACAAACACTTTTGTACTCGGGAGGGAAAAAATTAATAATGTATAATTGGACAGAATGCAACTGGTTCTGTCGTGCGTTGTTTTGATAAGTGGGCCATAACTTTCCTGACTGGCAAAAATATTTCTTCCCACGAGGGTTCCGTCTATTGTCTACTCGTGTCATGCTGCTGAGGTGTGGTCTTCAATGGGGCAACAGGTTGCCTACTGGTTAGAGCCATTGTCTTTGAGACTGAAGATCCAGCTTTGAATCCCTTCCTCTTGGTGTCAGAGTACCCTTTTGTCAAAGTAGTCACCCTGGATTGCCACGGTAGAAATTGCCCACCTGTATAGGTGGGTAAATTAAGTCGCTTATTATACAGACTACAGACTGTAACCGACTTTGCAGAACAGTGTCGGCTAAATCAGCGAATGATGATAAAATTAAATGTTCCCTTTTGCTTCCGATGACCGGTCGTCCCTGGGACTAGGTCACATACGGTGCCTGAAGACCTGTTGAGTGCTCTTGGTCTTTGGCAAAGCCTCCATTGCCATTGGTCATTTAAGTCAAAGGAGCACCAATAATTGCTACAAAAATTAAATGGTGAACATGAGCAAACGTGCGAGACTAGCTCGGCGCCAGCTCTGTTAGCAGGAAGAGCTCAGGTGCTGCTGCTGCTGACATTGTCGCCCGCCTTTGGGTCCCTTCCACTCCTTTTGGCTGCACTTTGGATTTTTCGAACCTCCATTTGGGAAAAAAAATACATATTTCTGATATTTTTAAAAATGATTTTTTTCCACCGTTGCTCAACAGGCAGGTAGCATAGTGATTAGATCAACGGCCTTGTATTCAACAGACTGGTTCAAATCCCCGCTACAGTACCCTTCATTAACGTACTTATCTTAAGTTGCTCCGGTGAAAATTCCCAAGCTGTATGAATGAGTAAATCACTGTAAGTAGGGTAATAAAGTAAGTCTCTTTGGAGAGAAGTGTCAGTTAAATTTATACTTATTCATTTATTTCCAAGATACCTTTAAAGATGCACATCCTAGTACTCCTACTACAGTGTTTAACACTCTTCAAGGAAGACAAATGAGCTTAAGAGAGCTGTTCGTTTACATAGTGGTTATTATTATTACTCATATTAGCTGGTATTTAGCTGACGCATTTGTCCAGTCCAACTCGGTGATAAACTGTATTGACGTGCTTACGATTACTTGTCCGTTTACATTTATCTGGTGCTTTTTTCCCCAAAATGACTTTAAACGTTAAACCACCTACAGTTATTACCCGTTTGTACAGCTGGATAATTTTTGCTGGAGCAATTAAATATAAATACTTTGCTCAACGGTTCAAACCTGTGACCTTTTGATCCAGAGGCAGCAGGTCTAACTAGTGCTGTATCAGCTACCCCCCAATTTAAATAAATGAAAATAATTATCTATTCTTTATGAAGAATGATTATCCGATTTAAACGGGACAGATGCTAGGTCAGGTAACCGATAATATAGAAAAGTTGTTTGCAGGACAAAATAGAAGGAATTCCGCTATAAGTTTGAAAATTAAAAAAGTTGTATTAAGTGTACAATATATTAACAAAGTGTAGTAAAATTAATGATTAAAGCTAGTTTGGTTTGTGTATGTTGCGTTTGCTTTTTTTTTAATTCAAAATTGAAAAATAAAATGCAAATTAGGTCTGCGGACAAATGGCTTTGGTTTTTGAGCGCACACACACAAAAAAAAAAAGGACTTTATTAATTTTCTCTCTTCGTTTAGTCATACAAAGTGAAACATCAAAATCTCATAATGCCAGATTTGGTGAATGCCCTAAAGTGCACAATATTTCAAATCTGACAAGTAGCCAAACCTAGAACTTCATGGTGCTTTTAACAGCTGCACTTATTTAGTAGTAAGATCCTTAAGAAGTAGCACCTGAAAATAAGTAAACAATCTGTTTCTCTCTAAATCCTAAACTGTTGTATTTTTTTCTCTCCTATATCGATAAGCAATCAATCTGTGATCTAATTGTTATCTCATCCTTTGTGACGCTGCACTCCTGTCAGAGCGAACGCTCGTTTCCCTTGAAGTAGATGTCACGTGGTGTGCCAGACATGTCGGACATTCCAGAATGTCAAATAACTAAAGGTGCAATAGACACCTTGCTGTAAATGAATGAATAATGACGACAGTGAATCCCCGAATAAATAGCTGTTAAAGCGGAGTCACTGTCTGCAATTTTCTTAACATGGTGCTCTTACCCGTTTCACCTGGATGATCTGATGGAATGAAGCCAACTCCCACCTTGCCCCTCTACACCTGGTCTTCATGCCTAAGTATGATGTGACCATCTACCAGGGCAATGCTCAGTGGAACTGATCTGGGGGTTCCTTAGGGACGGTTTGCCCACGGGGAACGCTTCAGTGTGACAAAGAGTACTCTGTACACCCAGCGTTTGTTGTAGGATTAGCAACGCGTGGAGCCTTGCAGCACTCTAGACGGGCTTCTCCTCCCTGCCTCCTGCCTTTGGCTCATCAGCTGTTTTGACCGAAGGGCTGTTTTGTGTCACAGATGCGCCGCTCTCTCCCTGCCAGGGGTCCGAGAGCCAGCCATCGTCGCTGGCATTAAGTATTACTTGGGTAGCCGAGGAAGAGTGGAGCTGTGCCTCGGCCGTCTGCGGGGGGGAGAGGGAAGGCTGTGGGAGTCCTCACCAGCAGTCCTCAAGATCCATTTGCATCCCTGCAGCAGTTGCAAATATCTGAACATAATTAATTGCACGCGACCCATCAGTTCTTTCCTCAACTAGGGTGCCTCAATTAAGGTGGTTGCCGCTTTCCTGCAAAGAGAGTTGTTCCCCACTGGTTCTACTTGGCTGTGCACAGCAGCCCCACTCCTGCAAACATTTGTGCCACGCACACAATTTTCGACGACAACTTCTGACACGCAGGCTTTCTGGGTATTAGGACACATGTAGTCTGGATGTATGAGTCAGAGCGGGCACGGTGTTTTAGTGATTACGGAACCCAAAAGGACAGGAGCATGGATGGGTCCTGAGCATCACAGGTACATACGTTTTTATTTATTATTACTAAGCATCTTACAATATGTGATTTGTAGACTAAGCTACTGCCTGTGATTTACCCATTTGTACTGCCAGTTCAAGGTAGGAACCTTGATCAAGGGTACTACAGTGGGAGTGGGATTATAACCCAGGTGCTTTGCTTGTAGAGTGACAGCCTTAGTCACTGTGCTGCGCACCTAATTTACAATTATCGTCCACAGTGAAATGTGGAAACACCCGAGTTGCCACCTGAATCTCATGCGCAAAGAAATTACCTATTTTTTCTTCATTCACTCTCACGCCATATTTCATAGAATGAGCAGTAACTCGGATATTTCCATAGGCTTATAGGATATCATAACAACCTGCTTTCACTTGTGCACCACTCCCTGTTATTAAGCAGCACCAGAACAATTTTCCCTTATCATATTAAAATCATAATATGAACGAAATGGCATCTTCTTTTGCGATGTTGACCATAGTCACAATTTGTGTGACAGATAGTTATGAGAGATCTGATTAAAGGAACGGCAGGGTTTCAGGACTTCATAGCACCTCCCTCACCGAGCTGCCGCTTGGTCTTAAAGAAGGCTGTGATGTGCAACATACGCCTTACATTTAGCCTTTGTTAATGTTTTTAATTATTGTGTATTTGGTCATTTTTTTGCAGGTTATGAGCATGGTACACATTGCATTGTCATGATTTATCGGAGTCAGAATGACAGTGCAGTATGGAAAATCAGGAAGGAAGCTTGCAGGATTATTTGCTGAAATTTTATTTTAAGACATTCGTTCCTCATGGGAGAAGGTTTTCTTTTGTCCTAATTGCCATTTTTCCTGTCTTCACACTGCAGGGTGTGTTGCAGGAGCTGCACTGTGTTTTCCTCGCCTTGTATTTTTTAAATGAAGTTCAAGGTTCTTGCAATATCTGACCGGCTGATATTCACACATCCAATGTCATGGTACAGGAAATTTATTTCACCAACAGACCCAAGGTGTCCTTTTCGAGTTATTGGCACAGAAATAAATGCAAGAACAATTTCCTCTTTAATAGTATCAGCTTAATGACAAAGGACAGCGTGTAGTTATTGTTGGGAGGTGTTGGCAGTTTGAAGGATGCGGAAAGGGACACAGTTATTTAACCATCCAAACACACAAAAATAACCCAAAAACCCTCCCCGCTCCCTCTGCCAACAGTGCTTTTCTACCAGCATATCAAGTGAATTTTGTTTAAAAAAGGTGCTGTGTAGTAAATGTATGTACAATTGCATAAGAGCCAGTCGTGTCAGTGTCACTCATTTAGTTATCCACGGCATCATGACAATATCTGGACATGCAGAACTACAGTTAAAATATGGGAAATGTGAATCACAATGTTTCTATATTACTTACTAATAAATACTGTGTATTTGGAAATGAAAATGATCCTGAAAAAGGAAGAGGGATATTAGCTTTTACATACAGTATGTCATTGAGGCTATATGTAGGTCAGTTTGTTTGGGGTTTTATTAGTAACTCAAATCATAATAATTCAAAAAGCTTGAATTGGCCATCTTTCACGTGTTGGGTTTTTATTCCCCATCATCATCTTTCTCTCCATGGCCTTTTTACTTTTGTAATCCCTTGTTTACGATGCAAACGTCAAGATCCGCATTATTGTTCATACCGTTCTTTTAAACTGACATGTTTTGAGAATTGCAGAGGTGGCCTCCCTAAAGCTGAGACGTGTCTTCCCTGATCAAGCCCGCTGAGAGGCGGCCCTTTGGCTGCCCCTGCGCTCCAACTCGCCTTGTGCTCTCGAATGAGCCATTTCGCAGTTGCCGTTGTTTTTCCGGAGGTGCTCCTACGGTACGAAGGCCTGCGAAGATATGACCTGAATCCTCATTGTTCAATGGAGCCCAAGTGAGATTACGGGTGGCGCTGCGATGTCTGCACAGCCGCCTGCAGAGAAATGAAACGCAACGGGGTGTGTTAACTTATTGCCGTGTATGAGTGCCTTGGCTTGGAAAAGTATGCGTGGTCAGGGTTTTTGGGAGGCCAGAAGAGGAAGGGACACAGGTGAGCTTCCCAGGGCGGCTCTCCTACCCAGCGTTGGTTACAGGGCCTGTGGACCTGCACCATGGAGATGAGCGGTGTTCTGCACGGAGGGGATCAAAGCCCAAGGTTGCCGTTGGTACTGGGACACCTGCTCTGGCAAGCAGGAGATTTGTTTTCCAGCTGGGTGTGGAAACGAAACAAGAATGACAGATCGCGAACGGGGCTGTATCACCATGCCTCGTTCAGTACTGCATTTCCCACGTTCCCCGTCGTCCTCCTGCCTCTCTGGAAGCTGTATGCACAGTCAGTTTGTTCAGCTCCTATGTTTAACCAGGAAGGTACGACACTCCTGTTAGTAAGCAGGCAATGTTTCCCTGTCTGGGTTTGAAACCCCCCTCTCTGTTCCGAAGCTCTCTGCGTCATGGAGGTGGCGGGAATGTTCGGGTTCATGGTGGGACTGCTTCTCTCGATACAGAAGGCTGTCCGTTCAGGTCATGCTTGTCTGCACCTGTTGTATTCTTTTTTCACCCCTCCAAGAACAATTGTAGAGATGTGTACTTGGCCCTCGGTGTTGTGTGCAAAGAAGCGATACCCTGAAAAACACATCGCTGTACTGCTGCTACAGTGTTTAACACTTAGTTTACAGAGCGGTTATTACTATTATTCACTTGTGTTTATTAGCTGGTATTTAACCCACGCCTTTGTCCAACCTCACATAGTGGTACACGGAGCTGATGTGCTTACAATTATCTGCCCGTTTGTATTTGTCTCGTTCTTTTCATTTGTACTGCTGGGTAAGTTTTACTGGATCAATTTAGGGTAAGTACATTGATCGAGGGCACTAGAGGGAGTAGGTGAGACTCGAACCAGCCATCTTCGGACCTCCTCTACACAGTAGATTGACGTAACCCACACGGGCATTTGGAGTCTCCTGTAGCACATGTCTGTGCACTGTGGGAGGAAACCCACATGGACACAGGGAGAACATGCAGACTCCACACAGACTGAGTGGGGGTTGAACTCACAGCCAGGCGCTACCTGCTGTATGTTTATAGGCCGGCGTGAGGTGTCTGAAAGCAAGATCCCCTGCGTGCGGCCGCCAGCATTCGGACCTGCCGTAACGTGCTAGCAATGGGGCGGTGGGGGAGGTGGGGAAGGTGTTGGCGGGTTGAGCCGTGACCTCACGCTGCTAGGTGTGACCGCTCTCGGCGTGTCGGCACTTGTCTGATGCCCACCTCCCGCTCGCCGGATTAAGCGGGCCCTCAGGTAGCCCAACCCTCACCCCCAACCCAGACGCGTATGGCTGTGGTCCCGGCCGGTGCTCCGCGTGACGCTATTAACACGAGTTCAGTTTGTGCGAATCACTAACAGTTGAGGGACAGCTATAACTTCAGTGTGTTTTACTATGTTTTGGGGGCTGCAACAGGAGCGTTGCTAGTTAGTGATGCCGCGGTGACAGATGCGCCTTGTTTATTGTTTTTCCTCTTCCGCCACGATGGTTCTGTACAAATATCATTGGGGTTCTTCATTTGCATTACCTTTATTTTGGATCGGCTTTCGACTTCCGCGTGCGCGCCCTTGTTTGCTTCCTGAACATTGACCGTAACTGTGTGTTGCCCCAGGGAATGCAATGTGGAATTCTGGGCATCTCTGTTCACGCACCAGACCGGCACGTCAGGCCCCACCCCCCTTTCCGCCCTCTGTTCCTGCATGAGCACGTTTCTTGGTTCAGCTTCGTCAGAAAACAAACGGTGCTGCTGACAGCACTTGGCTAGCTTGTACATTAATCCATACACATTTATTAAACATTGAATTATTTGCTGTTTTTTGTGGCAGTCTAACTTCTGTTTGTGCAAACGTTTCGCAAGTGTGTGTGCACGCTCCCTGTAGGTCAAAGCACGTGATAATGCAAATACATGCCAGTTGATAGACGTAAGAACGTAAGAGGCGGATTTGAGCGGAAGGACCTCATTGCTCAGAGCTGCGTTGGCAGGCATAATGTGAGAACCCATGTGCTGCTGAAGGTGCCCATTTCCTGTGTGGGAGGAGCCAGATTGGGGGCGTTTCCGTGGTAATGCGAACTATGGGCTGCTCCCCGTCTCTGGATTCCACTTAGGCTGGCATCGAGGGAAGGTGAAGTAGGTGAGCGCAGGTGCCCATCTCTTCAAATTCTCTAGGATCTGCATCAGGGAGACCCCACTGTGACCTGTTTCATAGCTTTAATACTGAGAACCCCCCCAGCACTATAGAAGCAACCCTTTTGGGTTGGATTATTATGACATGGTTAGTTTCTGTGTCGGCTTATTTAACTGCAGAAGATGCCACAGCCCCTCTGTTAGGGTGTGACTGGGGCAAAAAGCCACATGTTCTAGGATTACAGCAAAGCCGAGCGGTAAAAATGCATTGTAAGCTTGTGAACCGTTGCCCTCGGCATCATCTTCATTGTAGATCTGTGCCTCTTCTGAGGGGGAAATTTGCAGTGGCAATAGGAGGGGTTGCACGATGTGCAGTGAGGTGGCATTTTTAATTGGAAAAGAGTGAAACACAGCTGCGCTACATCAGCATTTTACCACGGGACAGCTGGTACCATAATGGTTAGAGCTCCTGCCTTTGGACCCAAAGGTTGCAGGTTCGATCCCCCCCATTCAGCTGTAGTACCCTTGAGCAAAGTACTTACCCTAAAATTGCTCCAGTAACATTGCGCAGCTGTATAAATGAGTAAATAATTGTAGGTAGACTAACACTAAGTCGCTATGAAGAAGAGCGTCAGCTATATGAATAAATGTAAATGTTTACAATCTTTTGTTGATGCATGCGGCGGTCTACGGAGTCCCCCGCGAACATTTGGTGGCGCGAAAAGCCTACGGCTGCCACGGAACCGTCGGCCGCACCAGTTTGGCGAGGGAGTGATTGAGAGTGCTGGGGGGAGGCGCGCAACACAGTCATGAAGTTTGACTTTTCATTTACACGTATCGGTCACCGCTAACAAGTTTTCTTCATGTTCAGATGGCGGATTGATCCTGAGAAATTGAAAGTATTGATTTAACCCTGTGTCTGACTGCGGGCCCTGGCTGAACCGTGCTCCCGCACCGCAACCCCCCCATCCATCAGCTGCCGTTCCTCAGAGGACTCGTGTTCATCGCTCCGTTTGTCCGTCTGGATTCTCCCTGCAGCTGTCTAGCCCCTCCCCTCATGATTGCTGCTGTTAAGCTCCGCCTCCCCAAGTCAACGCCCCCCTCACCCCTGCATCTAGTCTCTCGGCAGGCAGTGAGGCCCCTGCTGGTAATAATGGCAGTGATACAGTTAGGCGCCCTTAATTAAGGGTGACTCACTCAAGAATGTGCAGTGTTAATTGGCCCCGGGTGAGTGCACGTTTGCTGCCCGAACCCCTCTTGGCTGGATCGGCCTGCAGTAGGAGACCATGAGGCCCAGCTAAGCATCTCCGAAGGATAGGGCCCTCTGTCCCTGTCCCCCCTCCTCCCCACCGCCAGTCATTCCCCTGGCTCCCTGTGGCGCCTCTGCCAGGTTTCCCACAAGGCCTGCAGGTCCAGCGTGTCAGCAGCGCGTCGGGAAAGTACCGAGGCCGTTAATCTCATGAGCCCTCTGCTGCTCATTACCTCAATTGTTTGGAGCGCTTCCTCGCTGCAAGAAAAGCTTTTATCTTCCGCCCAGGTACGGTCGTTAAGCACGCGTTATTGATTTTGCATCATCGTTCGCGCAGACGATTGATTTTGAAAGAGGTATTAATTAATTTATAGGTGGTGATTAGGACCTTTTAATAGATCAGGCCTTGTAAGGGGACCCTTGATGTATTAATCGACCCCATACGTGACTCTTAAATCTTTGCGTGCAACCACTATTCTCAGACAGAACCACAGCGCCGGAGCCCATAATGTGACCCACCTATGGAGCATGCTTGTGAGCTACTCTGGGATGAGATGGTGGGGCTCAGCGCTGCTTGAGCGAGCGGAAATGGCCACGGTCTTCTCCGGCATCCACCTGTCAATGCGATGCTCTAGTAAGGCTGGATGTCCGTTGTCCCTCTGCTGACCTTGTTCTTCATGGCAGCCTTTATGGCAAAGCTGTCTGGTCCTGCAACGTGGGACGAGTCGGCCGAGGACCTCATCACGTGCCTCCTGCTTGAGGGAAGTCATGCATGTGGACTTTCTCCAGCGGCAGGGGAGCTCAGTGAAGGCCAAGAGTCTGTTTTATTTCGGTTTTAAATTAGCTATCAGAAGAATGTTTGAATCCCACATGTGTTGTTGTAAGATGTTTGTTTTGAGATGGAAATGTAAGGGCAGGTAGTTGGCTTGCTACAACTTCTGCTGGAAAAAATATCGGCTGGGGGGCCTCCAAATTTTGCCCCTTTGACACGTTTACAAACTTATTTGTCCCTTTGCTTTTCTCCAAAAGGGCACAACTTGGAGTAAACAAAAGTAGATGTCACCACAGATGAGAAATGCAGATGCAGAGACTCTCTAAGTACAGTCAGTCAGTCTAATACCACTGCTTTTGCCAGCACGCAAGACAGTGGGTCCCCAGATAAATGTATTATATATGTAGCTGTATATAAAGCTGTTAAGGGGCATTTTTTACCACCTTAGTAAAGGTTTGTGGAGCAGATAGATGTATTCATTTAGCAGACACTTTTCTCCAAAGCGGCATACATCTCATAGAAAATACAATGTGTGCATTACATTAGGAGAGAGACGCTTAGATGGAGACACATGATTAAGTACAGTTAGTTTGCTTTCTACCGTATGAACCAATGTATATCACGAGTAGCTGCATAAAGGTTTATCCAACTTAACAATTCCTAATCGCCTTCCTAATTTTTCTTTTTTAAAACGGTTGCATTACACGAGTAGCTGCGTGAAGGTTATCTATTGTTCAGCAGTTATCTCAAAGTTATTGAGCATGAACATTTATACCTTACATGAACTTAAGAGATCATGGGAGAAGTGAGTCTGGAAGAGGTGAGTTTTAAGACCCTTCTTAAATGTAGAGAGATATTCAGCACTTCTGAGTGAGAGGGGAGGTTGTTCCACCACATTGGAGCCAGAACCAAAAATATAGGAGATCTGGAGAAAGTGAGTTCAAAAGGTAAGTGTTTTGAGGTTTTTCCTGAATGTTGAGAGGTTGCTCATTCCACCACGTTGGAGCTAAAAGAGGAATCTTTGGCATTTTTGATTTTTGGGACCTCTTGTGTTTGCTCCTCCACCTTTGGCTACTTGTTGGTCCCGCAGCAGTCTCGTCAAGATGTAGTGCTCGATCATGTCCAGCAAGTACTGGGGAGCACAATCATTGATGTTCTGGTAGGCTGTAACCATAGGCAGGAGATTGATACAGGGCAGCTACAAGCGAGAGAGATGAGAAGAGGAGATACATGGAAACAATATTGCATGAATTTTAATTAAAGGAGCCTTGATTAAGCTTACATCATTCTTTGGTATAATTCTAAGCCAACCATCACACAAAGTTTAACCGTTGCTTTTGAAAGCAAATGTGTTTCTGTAGCATCCTGCTGGAAATAGGTGGAGGGGGTCACCCAAGGACTTTTTGTTCCCAAAGGTAGGTTTCACCGTGGTGCAGTTTTAGTACTGCCCGCTGCTCGACCAAGCGGCTGTTTTCACAGGAAGCACGGCCAATTGCTCTCATTAAATCCACAGTCTTAAAACAAGCCTTGTTTATTAGTTGCATTTTTGGCAATCAAAAAATCACCCTGGAACAAAGAGTTGTGGTGAAAGAAACCAGACAATTTTAAAAGTACGCTGTTCTCATTTTATGTATATTTATACTATAATGATATGATGGCACAGCGGGTAGAACTGGTGGTCTCAGCTGTAGGTTCAAATCTGGCTCAGTCTGCTTGGAGTCTGCATGTTCTCCCTGTGTCCACATGGGTTTCCTCCAGCTGCTCTGGTTTCTTTCCACAGTCCAAAGCCATGTTTCAGGAGAATCGGTCACTCTAAATTGCCCACTGTGTATGCATGCATGCATGCGTGCGCCCTGCAATAGATTTGCATCTTGTCCAGCGTGTACCGTGCTTCATGCCCTATGCTTCCAGGGTAGACTCTTGACCACCGTGACCCTGCATTGGACAAGTAGTTATTGATTATGAATGGGTGGTGTAATGCGGTCATTAAAAACATACCATAAGCACACAATTTAATATAAAAGCATAGACCACGCGAGCACAGTTCCTGGTTCGGTCAAAGAAAGGAACGTGCATCATGGGTTGGCCTCAACTTGTGGTGTAAACTCCGCCGCCTTGCCAAATGCCACCTGTCCTTCATGTTAGCCTGTTGGTTTGGCTGCCGGACCTTTAAACAGTTGACTTTAAAGCACAGTGGGCAGCGGAAGTCAACGCTGCCACGATCCTGTTTCCAAAAACTACTAATTAGAGATCCCCTCTCACTACGGCTATTTGCCGCCTCCGTTCAGAAGGTGAAACCCACCAAGAGGGCCGTTGTGTCACTAGGGAGACCCCACGAGGGCTTGTTCGCTGTGGCCGCAGATGCTCCGACTCTGGCCTCGAAGGCTCTCATTGGTCCTGGCTCTAAATCCAGGGGGCCCATGGAGCGGGGAGTTAAGCCCAACACAATGGGCTGCCGTTTGGCCGGTTATCACATGTTGGCATCAGATCGCCGGCTGTCAGATGTTGGGATCAGCAGACGTGATCCTCTGTCTGTTTAAATGGATTTCGCTGGCAGCGGACACTGTGCTGCAGTAGCGCTGACCTTCGACACTCGTTTCTTCTGGGGGAGACACCTGCAACACCGGCCCCGGGTTTGTGTCCAGGAGCCCGGTATAGGGGTCGCTTCTGGGGACCCGCTGTCTTCAACAGGACAGCTTCCCCATGTAGGTGTCCTTGCTGGGCTCCCTGTTCCTTGGAAATGGATCAGAATTAAAGCAAAGGACATCTTTGGTTCTTCTGTGTTGCTTTTGGCATTGCTTTTCCCTCTTCCTTTTTAAAGCTGGCGCTCTGAGTTTTACAGACGTTGCATTAAATTGAGAATAAAATTAGATTCACTGTGGATTTTAAATGAGTTCATTGTTTTCTTCGCAAAACACAGGACATACACTGGAATTTAGTCAGAGTTAGAGGTCCTTTTACACTTAATTTTAAGATTACATTTAAAATGTGCGTATCTAAAGGGTGGTGAGTGCTGATGGAGCAATTTCTGTCCCCAGGTTGAACCTAGAGCAGACTAAAGGATATGAAGCCAGTGCGAAGGAACTTGTACTTGTGGTATGTGTGTGGAGTTCCTCACTCTGTTTACCCTGTGTGTGAATGAAGTTTACCCGTTGGCCATCCGGACAAATAAGAAGTGCCACGTTGGTGATTTGCGTGGACCCCCGGGTTGTTGACTAGCCTGTTGCTAGGAGATGGACTGAAAACACTGCGAAAGGCCTGCACTTTGCAAATTTGCCCAGCGCACCCACCCCTCTCGCAAGGGTCTGTTCCACCTTGGGGAATGGAGGGTCCCGGTTCTTCAATCGCAGCAGTCTGGGTTGCCCCACTTAGTGAAAACCGGCATCGCTTTATGGCCATTTACAGTTTGCAAGATAATGCATTCCTATGGCCTGCATCTATATTTTCATGTCACAAGTTAAAAATTAACAAGATGAACCAAGTGCATTTTCTTATTTGCTTCCGTCGCCATTTCTGGAAATTTCTGCTGCACGACCAGTGGAATCGGCACCGTCAGATGTCACCTGTACAACTTCCAAGCCACTCTTTTTTTTTTTTTTTTTTTTTTTTTTCTCCCCCTCCTTTCTCTTCCTCCCTTGTGCAAAATGGGGTCTTAACTTGGCACACTGTGTTTCCCAGGATGCCGTTGTTCTCGTGAGCTAAAGGCTTCCTGCACCCCTCCCCGAAGCGGGGGACCTCCTAGCAATGAAGCCCCATATAGTTGGTTTTGTCTATTGTGATGCTAATTCGAGCTGGAGAGCCTCGAGTCATCCATCACGCATGACAGGACAGTCAGGCTATTGTCCCGGCCTGCCAAGCAGCGCTACTCTACTTTTTTACCCCACTCAGGAGCTGGGACTGGCCCCGCTGCATTATGGGAGAAGAAAGGAGCGGAAAGGATTATGGTCGCTGTTGCTATGTAAATATGGCATTATCAAGCCTCCCACCTCCCCCAAAAAAACAACAATGGAGGCTGTAGAGGGATACCAACTGCATGTAAGCAAGCAGTCTGGACTGCCTTAAAAGGGTTGGGCCTTTTAACAAGGTTTCGAGATTAACCCTTTGTGGCCCTGCTCCGAAACTGTCCTTGTGCTCCTTTCACAGGCCAGGCAATGTTTGCCTGTTCTGGGTTCGGACCTGCGGCGTGTGAAAGGCGCCGCGTGCGGGGGGTCGCGCCGAGCCTGGAAGCCACATGAATGGAGCGTTGCGTGCAGAGCGAGCGGCCGCCTGACGGCCAGCCAGACCCCGCTCTTTTCCTGCGGTCCATTGACATCACTGTGCACCGCAAAGCCAGATGTGAGTGCGGTTGAGCTGCGGTGCACTTACAGGAAATGAGATGCACTCCCCCCCCCCTTCCTTTTTTAGAAAGAACTGTAGTTAAGTTCTGTGTTATTACTAATCACAGGACGTAACCAAGGCAGCCGAAACATTTAATATAGTGTGACGTGTGTGAGCATGGCCTTCACAATGTGTGTCAGCTGTGGGTCAGTAGTAGGACATGCTGTGCTGTGTAAGTCAACTTCTGCAAATATGAAATGTTGCTGCCCCCCCAGTGATTATGGAGGAGCCACTCTGGTCACAGTTTAAAAAAAAAAAAAAAAAAAAAACAAAAAGTGTATGTGTGTATATATACATATGCACACATACATATATATTATATTATTAGAAATGTAATAGGGTTGGACATTACAAAGTTGGGTGTGTAAACTTTGCTCCCTCAGCTATTTACATGACTGTAATTTATACTGTACCTGTTCTGGGTAAGTAGCCTGTTCAGTGGTGCTAGGGATTTGATCCTGCGTTCGAGTCCAATGGAAACACCTCTAGCCACTGTGCCATCTGTCATCTGACTTCTCTGGCAAATTAAAATGTTAGTTTTGTACACTGAGTAGCTGAGTAATTTTCACTTTGTCAATTCAGGGTATGCACCTTTATTTAGAGCAACTGCCTCGGGCATGGCCATTCAAACTTACATTTATTTATTTAGCAGGTGCTTTTTTCCAAAGCAACTTCCAATGAACTTTATGCACTGTTACCAGCCCACACACCTTATTCACCAAGGTGACTTACACTGCTAGATAGACTACTTACAATGGGTCACTCATCCATACGTCAGTGGAACACACACTTTCACTGACACGCTTGACTTGTCCTTTGACTCCAAGGCGATGGCTCTAACCACCACGCCACCTGCTGGTCAATTTTATACAAATTAGCCATGACTTAGCAAATTCAAGAGCAATGCATAAAGTTTGCTGCTTAAGTCAGAGAAAGGAAATTTGAGAGGATGTGTGCCGAATGGGAGACTAAAACACTTGCTGCTAGTGCTGGTGTAACTGCAGTGGAACATGGTAACCGGTTGTTGGAGAGATCGCTGTTCAGGTGGGAACACCCCTGGCTGGACCATCGGGATGTGGTGGACGTGGGGACTCCAAGAGGGTGTGCAGGCGGTGGTCCATAAGGTGGAAGCTGAGGAGAGGAGTGTCTTGCTGCCACATTGGGCTCTGTAGCAAACATGCTGCCTGCAGTTTGATGGTTTACCTGCAAACGCTGGCAGCTTAAAGCAGAGAACAGATCCATGTCTACCTGGTAACGGGGTGCGAAGCTTCATGTCTCCCTGGTGTGCACTGACAGTCGGGGCAGGTGGAGCCCCCGTGGTCCCTCTCTGGGGGATGTGTCGCTTGCACGCCCCAAATTGAGTTTTTAATCGGATGAGGAATCTGGTGCTGCAGGAGCCGTCACGGGGAAGTGGGCCGGCTGCCTCTCTCTGGGCAGCCGCTGGGCTTCCATTGATATGCCTGGGGAGCGCCAGGGGCCTTTGAGATTCAGGGGAGGCCATTCTTACCATTCTTTCTGTGTAGGATGGTGGGTGGTTGTCAGAGAGTCCGGGGCGGGGGGCCACGGTGCACACGGGCTCTCGGGCATCCAGCAGCATGTGGCTCCTCCGGCGTCAGTGCATAAATATCTAATCCTCCTCCTGCTGCTCTGAGTGACAGCGGGGCACTCCTTGAAAGAGTTAAAACTGCTCTAAACAATCGGGGCACCCCCCCCAGCCCCCGCGCGTCAAACACAAGCAAACACACACACACACACACACACACACACACACACACACACACACACACACACACTCTCACTCTCTCTCTCATTCTGTCTTTCTTTCATTATTCTCCCTCTTTCCTGGCTAGCGGTGAGGCTGAGCTCAATCAGAGCAGAACAAATTGTTATACAGTGTCTGAAAGCGGATGCACGACGGTGGTGGTTTCCACGCTGACTCGGAGCTGTCCCAAATACGGGGGGGGGGAGTTTAAAGATGGCCCCCCCAGCCATAAATTTTCTTCATCACTTGGGCTCCTCTTTCCTTCTCACACAGAGCCACCAAAGAGGAGCAGGAGCATCCCGTGGTGGGTTTCAGCCGTCCTCGCCGGCTGGCCGCCTGGTCAGCTGCAGGGGTGCGAGCTCCGTGCCTCCTCCTCACCTCAAAGGCTGTCGTCTGCTGTGACGAGCCCCCCCATATTCCTGCCCGGAATTGGCAGAGGTGTGGAGTGGAGGGTGCCGGATAAGGCCCCGCCCATCTCCTATCTAGCTAGCTCCCCCCTTAGCAGGAGGTGTGGGAGAAGCGGTGACAGACGGAGGCTTTAAACACGAGTACCGAAAAGGTCACCGGGTGACAGCATCGGTGTCTGGAGGGACAGTAATTTATCGCCCATCGCCGCTCTTGCAAACAAGATTAACGCCGGCAGCCTGCGCAGGCCCGCTTACCACCCTCCGTGCTGGAATAGGCATCTGCGATAATGCAGTCGGGCCGCATCTATTTAAAGCGTACACGTGGAAGCAATGTGGCTGAGCACGTTTCACATCCAAACGTACCGGGGTCGAGGAATAAGACATCTAACAAGCTCACGTCCTATATGAATGGTGAAGTCCCTCTGCACTGTCCATTTAAAAAAAAAAAAAAAAAAATCTCAGCGGTGCAAAAGGGTAAATAATCATAGGTATCTTAACATTGTAAGGTGCTTTGGAGAAAAGTGTCAGCTAAATGAATAAATGTTAATGGCTTTAAATCTCCTTGGGGGACTTTTATCCATGAGTTGAGTTGGAGTATAGCGGTGAGGGTGTTAAGGTAGAGTCAGCCTGGTTTTTACACTGCTAAGGTCAGCTCATCATTAACAAGAAAAAATGCAATGAAAGTTTGTTCTTTATCTCTGCCGTATGCCTTCACATTATTAGAAGCTAAGTTTCCCCTTTAGAATTTACCCTAGCAATTCACGTGAGAGCTTTTTTTTTTTTTTTTTCCTTTCCCCCCTCCCCCCTGTGTGTGTTTTGGGTATTCCGTGTTCTAAATGCGTCCTGCTCCAGTTTGGAAATGTTGTTTTGCACAGCACACAGGAAAGAAAGCACATTTGCCAAGTCCTGCCGAGCGTTTTTTTCTTGCCCCCCCCAAGCCTGTGAAAAGAATGAATTATTCAGCAGTAAGCATGCTTACAGCTGGCCATTTGCTAGCTTTGATCTCAGAATCAGGCGTCTGCATGAATGCCCTTATTGTCATGTTATGTGTACACAGTGTGTGAATTATTGAAAATAGCGAGGGCTCCAGCCTCATCTGGTAGAGATTACAGTGCAGGCATGCTGGGTGGAGGGCTGTAATTGAAAATCCCCAGATGCTGTTTATTTGCCTGGGGTCACATGATCTCCTGCCGCCGCCGTGCCCTTAACAAAATGCTCCCCGCCAAGGAAGCAAGGAGCTGGCCCCTGGCTCGGCCCTGTCGCCGTGGCTGTGCCACCTGTCTGGGTGGAGAACTTGGCAGGGACAAAATGCTGCTTAACACTCTCTGTTTGCTTTCTGTGTGTGTGTGTGTGTGTGTGTGTGTGTGTGTGTGTGTGTGTGTGTGTGTGTGCGCGTACACAGAGAAGAAATGGGTGGGTGTTGCGCGATGGGGCCAGCAGGGCTCGTAGTACTTGCGTCCAAATGATCTGAGTTCAAATCCCACATCCTGCTGTAGTATCCTTGATCAAAATAATCACCCTGTATTAATATAGTAAAAACTATCCAGCTGCAAAAATAGGTAAATCATTTTGTTTCCTAACGTGGAGTTGCATTAGACAAGTGTCATCTAAGTAATAGTAATGGATAAATTATTGAATAATGCATTTATGCATTAATTTAGCTGATGCTTTTCTCCAATGAGCTACTTACAATGATGTACCTGTTTAGAAAGCTGGGTCCTATTCGAACCTGGGTCCTTCAAGTTCAAGCAGGCAGATGTAAGCACTACGCCTCTTTCTGCATTACCTGCCTTGTAATAAATAACAAGTAAACATAAGTAACATTTGATATCTTAATGTTTGCCACATCTGGGGAACAGTTCAGCTTTGGGAGCTGTGATATATGTACAGAAACCTCTGAAATGGTTGCTGAGGATTTTGGGTTCAGTGAAGCTGCCGAGATGTGAAATAATACCCCCTGGGAGGGGGTGGCGTGGCCGCCTTTCCCGCTGTGGCCGATGGCGGTAACATGGGGAGCCTTCTGCCGACTCCCGCGCTTTTCACCCGACACGCCCACTCGCGGCACACGGCAGGTGCCCCCTTTTGCCAGGCCACCGATGCACTAGCCCGCCTGGCCCATGCCTGCTGCTGCTGCTGCACTCAGACTGAAAAATGAAAAGCAAGTGAAATAATCCTTACAGATGATGAAAATGAACAGTTTGCTCATGAATTGATCCACAAGAACCAAGAATTATATGTTACTGTTCATCCACTTTTTTCTTTGTCACGCAGGCATTTGTAACACTGCGCTCCTGTTTTTGTCCCTCCCCGTTTAATCTAATGTGTCGGTTCAGATCCGAGAACTTTAATCTCCCCGCGGCAATTCAGTTACTCGTTTTAGCTGGGATAATCGGTGTCCTGTGGTGTGAGAGCCTCGCTGTTTGCGCAGAAATCATACGATGCTGTCTAAGTCAGAACTGCGCCCGTGTGTGTGTGTTAAAGTCATCACTGCTCGGTCATACACATTTGTCTTGGGCCCGTTCCATCGTAGCGAAGGGAAACACGAGGCTCTATGACGACCGTAGCTTACAGCTGGCCATGTAATTAGAATGCCTCCTTACCTATAATTATTGTAATAGTTTTCGGTGGCGGTATGTTATTAACATATGAAAAGGCTACGCAGAGGTCATTGTGCTATGCTTTGGTAATTAGGGGGATGCCGAGGGCAGAAGAATGTTTCTGGCTGGCATTAATTGGAAATCACTACAAAGCTATGGTTTAATTATATTTTAGCGAGTATGAAATGAATACATTTCCACCGCTATTCTTTCCTGTAACAGTATGAAGGTCAGGTCTGTTCCCTTTCGCCGAGGGCGACTTTGAAGAAGCGGTGATTGAATTAGGTTTGATGTGAAAGGCTGAACGCACACGCTTTTTTAATGGTAATGCCACTTGTTGCTTTTGTGTTGAAACGCATTGCGTTCGCTGAAATGTATACGCCTTGATCTCATAGGTTTACAAGGTCCGTCCACTGTTTTCTGTCAGATGCACTGCCCCTTTTTTGTGCTTACTGGTAGCACGCCGACGAGTGAAATAAAGTGTTTCTTTGCTTGTCATTTATGACCTTGCCGTATTTTTATCCCCCCCCCCACCCCCATAGGGAGGAATGAATTGATAGCCAGGTACATCAAACTGCGGACTGGGAAGACGAGGACGAGGAAGCAGGTGAGTCTTGCCAGCAGGAATGCCTGCATGATGTGCGAAGAAAGGACCCCCCCCCCCCCCCCCACACACACCACGTGTCTGCGTACCCTCACTAACAGCTGTCATGCGCAGACCGCTAACGAGCACTCGGGTGCCTTGGCCGCAGCCTCGAGGCTGTTTGCGTTGCATGTTGGGGAGAGCACCTCGTCTGCCTGGCACGCCTCGGCTGTTTGAGCTGCCTGTGCCCTGCTCTGCTCCGCCGTGCACCGCCGTGCATCGCCCTGTCATCCTGCATGTCGCAGTCTGTGCCCCGCATGGGAGTCATGCTCAGCGTTCGCAGATACACACAAACACACAGTCACGCTCTCAACTACACGTACAAATGAGAAGCACAACTGCCTAAAACACACGTTGCTTAGAGATATATGTGTCTACCGAAAGTCAGAATTTAGCAAATGTTCCTTTTGGCCAAGGACTCTGCAGTATTGGTATGGGCCATATCCTGATGTGCATGCTATATAAAACACTATTAAAAAAAAAAAATAATAATTTCTGCATGCACGCGTGTAAACATAAGATTATCCTTGGATCACACAAAAAGTGTACAATTTATTTTAGAGAAAAACACTAATTGGGTTTTAATGAGCAATTTTAAAACAAACACTATTTGCAAGTGAAACTATGAAAAATAAACACCCTAATGACTATAATCAGATGACCTTAGTTCCAACGGTTTAAGATGTGCAGAGTTGCAAGTGTTTCACCGCAATGTGTATTTATCACGCTCAAGAGCTCCTAGTTGTGAATCCCGCTTGATAGTCGCGGAGGCAGGATGAGGACACATCTACGTGACCTGTTACGTTGTATTAAAATGCTTTTCCCGTGATAAATGGTGAACAAAGGAGAGGAGGCCGCCGGGCTGCTGTAATCCCCCTCATCCACAGCCGTCCTCATGACCGGTGGCTCCCAGGTTCGTGATAAATGCCCGAATGTCAAGAGCGACACTCAAAGAAGGCTCCGAATTGATTAGCTAGCTGAGGAAAGGTCACATGCTCCGTGTTATTGTGTAATTCATTCTTTTATAGGTCAAAGAGATCCACTGGAAACCCGTTTTCTTGTTAGCTTGTTCTCTGTGTTCAGACAACGCTCCTGACACGTTTCGCTCTCTATAACCCCACAGCTGATGGGCATGTAATTGATGGCGGTCGGCGTTTTACTCTCGTTCACGTGCGTACGTAACACCCTGAAGACTCTTCCTAGAGTGGCCCATACCGTCGCCAATGGGTTCAAAATGAGAAATTCGCGACCATGTTTGACGTGTCACCCAGCAGGAGGTACTGAGTCGCCGTGGTCTTGCGACAGGGAGAGGGGGCAGCACGCTGGGCAGAGCGTACACGCAACTGCCTCTTGCTTCCATTAACACGTTGCTCTCAAATGGCCATCCACCCTAGATGAGTCGCTTCAACAGCCACTTGTGTGTGATTGGTCTGATTAAAAGTGGGAGTGCGAGAGGTGTGCCGAATGAGATGTAATCTACCGTTTCTCAAAAAAAAAAAAAATCCACCTGGCGGTCGTCACTCCTCCCGCTTGTTTCCGTCCCTCCCGTGACATTATTATTAATGTTGATAATAAAAATAGCTTTGCTAGGGGAACTAGTTAAGCATCCTGTAGTATGAGCCCACATTCCTTGTGAGTGTCTTGCTGCATCGAAAACATCACCCCCAGTCTGTTACACAAGGGTGCCATGGAGCACCCCCTGTGTCCAGGAACACAATGCTTGGGCTGCTGGGAGCTTGGGGTGCGGCTGAGGAGCTTCCTGTCCCCCGAGTCGGCCTCCTCGAGTGTGCTCCACCTATACACGTGTGTCATTTTCACCATGTTCTGCCTTTCCTTTTTTTGTTTGTTTTCTGTTTTTGTTTGTCTCTTTAAAATTTAATTTCCTTTCCATGATTTCTTTACAAAAATGAAGGTGTCTAGTCACATACAGGTCTTAGCAAGAAAGAAAGTTCGAGAAATCCAAGCTGCCATCAAGGTACGTCTGGCTTTGCCCAGTAGCGGGGGGCCTTTCATCGCCATGGTTACAGGTTGTTCCTTTGTTTTCCTCCCTCCCCCTACCCTGCAGGTGTCTAGTCACATTCAGGTTCTTGCCAGAAGGAAATCTCGTGAGTTTCATTCCAAGCTAAAGGTATGCGCTTTTCTGCTTTCGGGCCTGTGGTTGCTATGCGCTCCCACTTCCTGTTTCCCGTGGTGACGGAATGAATGCCTGCTGCAGTGATCCCTCTAACCCAGATTCCTTGCATGTGGCCCTCTGTTTAGCATTTGTACTATAACCGCTGTCTTGCATCAGTCATCACACCCCCAAACACACACACAAACAGCATCTCTGTAAAACAATCCCTTTCTTGTTTCTGTGCCTTTCAACAAGTGCATTTGCTTTCGGTAGAAGTGTGTCCCACGCTACGTGTTTAATGTTGCCACGCTAAAAATATATATTCAAAATTCTGTGTTCAAGCAAATACATTTGTATTTAAGCAAGTAAATATTTGAAAATGCGTGAGAGGTAATTGAATCGTGCCACTGTGCCATAGAGTATGAAATTGGAGAACTTAATTAAATAAGGCATCTTTGGAATCCCTGTTTAAACTTTCACTTATCAGGAAATTGTCCGTTGGTCGTTGTGCTTGTCATATTCTGCCATTTTTTTAATGCTTCCAAACAAAACTGAAAATAATAATAATAATAATAATAATTATTAAGTGAAGTGGAAAAAATAAATCTAGAAATAAATAGATGGAAGGTGAACAGCCCAAAACAAATGGCACTTGGTATTTCGGTGCAGCGTCTTGCATCCATGTTGGTCGGCACGATGCTCTAACAAAGTCTGTGTGTGTCTGTGTTAGCTAGCGGTAACTAACTCCTCGGAGTCAGGCGGGGCGTGGGCTCCGTGTAAATGGGGCCGCATGCTGGCGACACGCATGGGCTGGCGGCGAGTTGCTGTGAGCCGGGGTCAGGGGTCGTCTGTCAAAGGCCGCGGCGCGCACACTGCATTGAGACGCGCTCGCCCCCTCGCTGTGCGCTTGATGCCTTTGGGGCAGGCACCCAGAGAAAGGGCCGCTCTGCTCGCTCGTCCTTCCTGCTCTTCTTTTAATCCCGCGTTTGTGTGTTGCCACGTTCCTCCCGTGTCTTTCGTCACGGAGCAACACAGCATCTCTGCAGCTCTTGTACTTTCTCGCCTTCAAATAACACTCTGGCTGGATATTGCTCCTCTCATGCTGCATTTAGTGGAACACATCGGAAATATTCCACGTCATTTTTCCCTGCAGTGGTTCATGAAGATGTGCAGTGAAATTTGGGGAGCATGTTGCCTTTCCCCAAAATGTCTACCCTTTTACCGAGGCCTCGTCTGCGGGAGAGGCTTCCTGCTCCTGGACTCTATATATGTGCATCTGTGAGAGTGTGTGTATCTTGACTCCAAGACCAAAGGTGTGCTGCTGTTCTTCATTTAAAAAGAAAAAAAAAAAACCAAGCAGGTTGTGAGTTCTCGGATTGGCATGCTTTCCAACTTTCGCCTGCTATGGCTGATGGATCAGCGGTTGTTCATTAGCCCATGCCCTGCCACCTGTGAATGGCCGGCCTTTCAGGGACACCCGCGGCCGATGGGGTAAAACAGCCAGCCTTTTGTATATGTTACCGTCTCCCCTCATCTGAGGAGAATTAGGCATCGGGGATGGAGGATTCGCGCTCCGCACCTCTATTTGCACTGAGCACCATTGTAAACCCTCTCCCTCTTATCTCGTGTGTGTTAAGTGAAATGACAGCCATTACGGCTCCATATTCTGCGTGCTCTCAAATTAAGGGCGCCAGCGGTGATCTGCGCCAACTTATAGGAAGATGCATTGCATGCTGGGTACTGGGGGAGGGTGATGAACAATGATTACATGGGTGGTGTGCAACTTCTCTCACACTGGTGTGTGTCTGAGCGTAGGGCAGCACACAGTATAGGTGGCACAGCATAGCTGTTGGCGTTCCCTCGGAGGACCTGGCCTCAGAGCCCACTTACATTGAAATTTATTCATTTAGCTGCCGCTCTTCTCCAAAGCAACTTACAATCATTTACCCATTTATACAGCTGGGTAATTTTACTGGGGCAATTTAGGATAAGTACCTTGCTCAAGGGTACTACAGCTGGAGGTGGGGATCAAACCTGGGACCTTCGGGTCCAAAGGCAGCAGCTCTAACCACTGCATTACTAGCTGTCCCTATCACTTCCTGCTGTAGAACCCTAGATCACGGTGCTTACCCTGAATTAATACAGTAAAAAAAGGCTTAGCTATATATGTGGGTAAATCACTGTATCTTAGATTACAAGTCTGATGTTTCAAGGTGTGTGAATGAATAAATAATAAAAAAGATAATTGTGCATAACTGACAAGATTTGCTGACCAATAAGAGCAGATCACTCTGAGACACTAAAAAAATACTATGTTCCACACTGAGTTTATGTGCTACCTGAAAAGGGACAGAATTCCATAACTGCATTTTTCTCTTTACATATTAAGGTGGTAATAAGGTGCTGCTCTGGGAAAAGGGGCTTTGGATTTCATGGGACTGTAAGCAGTACAGTGCCACAGTAAATGCGGTACACCGACAGAGTTTGTATACTGAGCTGTCAGTGAAGTACACGGCGCTCTTGTCCGTGGCGCTTGCACACGCGTACAGGAACAGATCACGATGCAGCATCACTGCAGTCGAGCGACTTCAATAAGTGCAGGGAATGAAAATACATTTAGTCTGGAGATATCTGAGCTGTGTGTGTCCCCTCCCCTTCAGACATGTTTTTGGGCACACAGTCAATAGAGTGTAGAGCACAAATTAAGTTTTCTATTAGGGATCATATGGTTTGGTGGAAGCGGCTGGCTGATATTAGTAATTTCCTGACATGAATGATCCTTGAGCCCTGAAAATGATTCCATGTTAAAACCTGCAGCTGGGGTTCCTCGCGACATTCAATCAGCTTACAAATCATTTTCTGGATTACGGTCGCATGCTGTAAGTTCACACGATTGGCCAGCTCTTTGTGAAATTTTAGTAATGTTTTGGGTGTTACTGCAAATATAAGCCAATTTATCACCAATTTGAGTGTTATGGTAGTTGGCAGTGTTGTTCGCGGTAACCCTAATAATATTTGTTGAGCAAATCAAATTTCTGCACTACATTGACAAGAGCCGGGTCATTGCGCTCTAGCAGCATCATCATTTGCTGTGAATGTCCTTAACTACGTCACCGTTTATGCCTTGGAGCGAAACTGTTTATATTGATGATGCGCGATGTTTTAGGTTGCAGTGTCATGTGAACTTACAGCATACACACACACACGTGCAAGAGTGGGGCACCAGTACTTCGTGGGGTCACTGGCAGATTTGTTCATGGCAACTCCCATGAGCTACCCATCACACACAGCCCATTTATACCCCTCTCTAAGTGCTGAGGGAAGACCAGCATGGTGGCACAGCAGGTAGCGCTGGTGCCTTGCAGCTCTTGGGCTGGGGGTTCGAACCTGGCCTGGTCTGTGTGGAGTTTGTGTGTTCTTCCCATATTCATGTGGGTTTCCTACCATAGTTCCAAGTCGTGTTTCAGGTGAATTGGCAACACTAAATTGCTGTGTGTGTGTTTTTCATTGTTGAGCTGTCAGATGGGTAGATCACAATAGGGAGTTCAGTGTACTGTATGTATCACTGAAACAATAATTTGTAGTTACTATTGTCAGTTAGTGTTGTTGTAATGTAGTATTAGTGTTAATAATGGCGACATTTGCTGTTCCAGCAGTCTGGTGCCCTCACACACCGTCATCCCTTGTTGGCATCGTCGTGTGTGTGTTCGTTTTCGCTGCAACTGCACACCTCTGTGCTGCTGTAGGGGTCGGCACTGTACACTGACGATGAACCTTGTTTGTTTGCACTCAGGTCACAAGCATGGTAAGTATGGGCTCCATCCGTGCTTGGGTGCCATCCTGCCGTCTGGATGCCTGGTAGCCACGCCCCTTTGCACTGCGCCCCGCCCTCCCTGCCCTTTTCCAGCATGCCCTCGGCTCCGGTGTTTGATTTAGCATGGGTTTGCCCGCCGATGACCTCTCGGCAGCTGCTCTTTGTAAGCGTGGCGCTCTGACACCTTGGCTAAATGTTTACAGAAGCCCTGAAAGCCGCTCCGCCCTGCCCTGCTTGGCTCCGTGTGTCACCGCACGCCACTAACACGAGGCTTGGGGGGGGACGCGGCAGAACGGCCATGTCCAAAAGAGCTCCTCACTAGAGAACTTCTGTGCCCAGGGGGAATGTTAAATTCCGTTAAACTTACTATGTATGGTCACGGCTTTGAGTTAATTCAGCAGCCGGCGTAGTTCACCTGTTTTAACATGAAGCTGAAAGTAATTTAGCGAATTCGCTGTGTGTGTGGCACCAAAGTAAGGATGGAGACTGACAATGGATGCCATTGAAATGCCTTTGAAAGTGTTCTGCTTTACTGCGGTCCGTGGCCTTCGTGCTGCATTCTGACAATCCAGCTGTATGGGTAAAAATACTCGGTCAAGACAGACGGACACAATCAGCCTTGGTGACGGGACTATTAAGGGAGTTAAATTTAACTAATTTTTGCTCGGGTGTCAGCCAGAACTCACCAAAAGTGGACTTGATTGCTTAATTTCAAAGTCCAGTAAAAGCAATTAAAACTGCTGTGGCTTTTTTTAGCCATCATCCTTCCTCTCCTGTTTCAGAGTTGGTTTGTAGTTGGAGGGGAGTACCTTCCACTTGCAGGATGTGGGTTCGAATCCCACCTGCTGTAGTACCCCGATGGGTATCCTAAATGGGTAAATCATTGTAACACACTTTGGCTGAATGAGCGTTACGTGCAAGGAAGGATAGAATTAAGAATAATGAAGTGTAAGAACGCCGCTTTATGCTGCAGCCATGTCCTCCTCCAGCTCGATGGGCTCGCTCTCCAGCATGGTGGCTTTTTCCCCGTTTGCCTGCTGCTTTGCTGTGTGCATGCTCCCCCTCCCCCGTGACACCCCCCCCCCAGCGCTGAGCCCTCCCTGTGACCCCCCCCCCCCATTGAAGGACCAGACAGTGAAGGACAAGGCCCTCCAGAGCATGGCGTCCATGTCGTCGGCCCAGATCGTCTCCGCCACGGCCATCCACAACAAGCTTGGTTTGCCGGGCATCCCGCGCCCTGCCTTCCCAGGAGCGGCCGGGGTAAGAGTGCCGCCACGCCAGCATTCACGCGGCGTCCAAATCCCATTTTACACACAGCCACCCTTATCTGATAGGTGCACGGGGAGTGCGAATGCCGGCCGAGATAAGGGCGCTGCTTTCCTCGCTTGTGCGCTTCGTGTCACGTTGACAGTTATTTATGAAGTACCACAGCAGGCTCTTCAGACAGATGTGCACGAGCTTATTTCAGGTGTCCGTTTATACGTACACGTCTTTTCTCCAGTTTTGGCAGGGGATGATATCGACAAGCCAGCCTGGATCGTCGCAAGAGTGAGTACTGCTCGATCCTGCAGCAGCGGCTGTTTCCCATGTGCGTTGGGTCGCAAACCCAGAGACGGGACCTCAGAGGGTTGTTTCCTCCCCCTCTGCATTGTGGTCCTCCTGCACTGTTGTTTTTCATTAATTTTATTCCTTGTGTGTGGCCGTCCAGAGCAGCACATTTTTCTCAGATCGTCTGTCTGTGTGTGCCATTTCTTGCAGCATCAAGCCTTTCGCCCAGCAGGCGTACCCCATTCAGCCGACAGTCACCACACCCATTTCAGGTACACACTTCCTGTCTGCCTGGGTGGCGACGTAGAACACATAAGTGTCCTGTTTAATGTCAGTGTTTTCAGTTTAGTGTAAAAATACAATTTGGCAACTTAACGTTACTGTAGTGCTTACAGCCATCACCTTGGAGTCCAAGGACTCGGGTTTGAATCCCACTTCCCACGGCAGTACCCTTGATCGAGGTTCTTACCCTGAACTGATATAGTACGTTTACCCTTTTCCAAATGGGTAAATCAGTGTAAATAGCTTAGTGTACAAACCTAGTATTGTATTATAACCTATGCTACCAGCTTGGGCCCAGCTGGTAACGTACTGGTTAGAGCTGCTACCTTTGGACCCAAAGGTTGCACGTTCGATCCCTACCTCCCATTGTAGTACCCTTGAGCAAGGTACTTACCCTAAATTGGTCCAGTAAAATTACCCAGCTGTATAAATCGGTAAATAATTGTCATCTTAACATTGTAAGTCGCTTTGGAGAAAAGCGTCAGCTAAATGAATAAATATATTATAGGGAAAAATCAACTTGGTGAATAATAGACCTTGCAATGCTGATTTCATTCCCTGCTTTTATGTATAAAAAGAAAAAAACAACAATATCCAGCTGTGTAAGTGTAAGCCATATAAATAAGGAAATAGATGAGGGTGCAGTGTAACATTGTAAGTTGCTTTAGCAAGTTAATAATGATGCTGTTGTTAATGATGGTAATCATGAGGGTGTACTGTCACCATGGGGCAGAAAGTGGCATAGTGGTTAAGAGCATCACTGTAAAATAGGGTTTGAATTTCCATCTTATTCCTGTTGTAGTACCCTAGATCAGGGTACTTACCCTGAATAGATGCAGTAAAAAGTTCCCAGCTGAGTAAATGGGTAAATCGTTGTTCGCAGCTTAATGTACAAACCAAACACTGAGTCACTTTGGGGAGGGGGGTAAATGGTTAAGTGACATTGAATGACAATGTTTGTGATGTACCGTCACGTTTGGTGTCTGTGCAGCCACCATGGTGCAGGAGAGTATTTGAGAATGAAGCGGTGCTGTGAAGAGTTTTTCTTTTGGGACCCGCAGGGTATGAGCCCCCTACAGCCCCAGCTCCCACTGTGCCAGCCTGGCAGGGCCGCTCCATCGGGACCACCAAGCTCCGGCTGGTGGAGTTCTCGGCCTTCCTGGAGCAGCAGCGGGACCCGGACTCTGTGAGTTCTCGCCCTGCTCCTCCGGCACCTTCTTGGTCACTCCTTCACTTCCATCCTTCGAAACCTTTTATGTATCCAGCGAAAGTTAGTCAGGGGGGAAGAGAACGCTTTCACTGTCTCTGGAGAACGTGTCATACATCAGCAGCCCTGAACTAATTTTTTGAGAAGTGCTTACACATCTTTTATTATTTGCCATGGACATGGGTGATCTGTCATGGTTTGTCAGCATTCCTAACTGATTTTATCTTTCTATTGATATTGCATGACAGCGGTCGTTTGTCTTGCATTGTTTGCTAAATGTGTGTGTGTGTGTGTGTGTGTGTGTGTGTGTGTGTGTGTGTGTGTGTGTGTGTGTCCGGTGTCTGCCAAAGATGCTGGGTGACAACCGAACTAAAGTGCAACAATGAGTTTGAAATAAGGCTGATAACGAAATCAAACGAGTTCCATATCCCCGGAATGATTCTGCGGAATTGTTGCAGATTGAATGAGTTTGAATCTAACGCAATTTCCTCTACCCCTGCAGTACAACAAGCATCTCTTTGTGCACATCGGACAGACAAATCACTCCTACAATGACGCCTTGCTGGAGTCGGTGGACATTCGGCAGATTTATGACAAATTCCCCGAGAAGAAGGGGGGTCTCAAGGAGCTCTTTGGCAAAGGGCCGCAGAATTCCTTCTTCCTTATAAAGTTTTGGGTGAGTTTTTTTTTTTTTTTTTTTTAAATGTTGTGGGAATGCCAAACCAGTTTGGCGAGTGACCTGTGCTCTTCTGAGAAGCCAACGCGTGCACACATGCGTGCACGCACACACGTGAGCATGCACCCTGCTTGTGTGTGTGGACCTTTAAGAAGACACACTGTGTGTGTGTGTGTGTGTGTGTGTGTGTGTGTGTGTGTGTGTGTGTGTGTGTGTGTGTGTAATGGTGAGACTGGTCTGACTAGCTTCTGGGACTGTGTGTGTCTGTGAGAGAGAGCGAGAGAGAGAGATGCTCAGACAGGCCTGAAAGGCCCCAGCGCAGGCCTCACCGGGCTTGGCTCTTTGAGCTGTTCAGGCTTTATTGAGGCTTTGTTTGAACACCTGCCTGCTGTCTGAAAGGTGCAAGGGATTATGGGAGAAAGGGAGCGCCTGTTGCCCTCTGCTGATAGAGGCGTGCGGCGCTGTTAGCACCTTTCTTCCTCTCTGGGGTTTCACTGTTTACTGTACAATGCGCTGGAATAATGCCGCTCTGGGGCTTTTCAAGCGCACTTCTGCACATTTTTGGACTGGATCTATTTTCATGGCGTTGTGTGGCTACATTTTCTCTTCTCTCTCCCCCCCACCCCGCTTTCAGTTTTAGTGAGACTGGAAGTTCACTGATATTTATTCTATGTGAAAACTTGTTTTTTTATTAATAGGGGAATTCTTTTTCAGAAGTGATTTTTTTTTTTTTATCAAACACCTGTATTAAAAAATGTTTTTTTTTTTTTTTTTTTTTTTTAATTTTATTCCATCATGTCCTCGAAACTTTGAGTCAGTGTCTATCTCTGTCTGTCTATGGGAAAAAGAAACAGTTTGCACAAAGAAAAGTGTTCAGAGTACTGGAGTGTCCACATGTGTATCATGTGAGAGCGTTCTTCAGCATGAGCTTTAGTCTTTGCACCACCTGTCAGACAGATGGATATTAAGGTGTGTTTTTTTTTTTTTTTTTTTTTTTTTAGTTTTTGCGGATGTAGTGTGAACGATGACTGCCTCGTTTTGTCTTTGTGCGAATGTAGAAACCCGAACTGGAGAATGTTCAGGTGTGCTTTACCGTGCATCCGTGAAACGCGGGTCGCCATGTTTGGCGTCGCTCGGCACAAGGACGTGCGATCAAAGCCCCCCACTAATTCTGTTTAATATTTCAAAACAATGGGGTGACCCGGCAGCCCCCTAATGGCTGTTCAAGCATCATGGCCGTTTGGTCGAATGCGAAATGCTAACTAGCAGCGCCTGACAAAGTGGGCCCCGGCGCTCGGAACAAGGCCTTTCAGATTCTTTTGAAGTGCTGTGCAGATCTGAATTTCAAATGAAACGCAGAATCCGCACAATAATACCCCTCGGAATATTATATCAAAATATGACTGCCTGTCTTAATGAAGGAGGAGAATGCAAGACGCAGATATTTGCTGTTATCATAGAGGTAATGAACATCGTGTTCTTGCTGCTGAGGCTCTCTGATATGAGTACTTTTTTATTTTTTTTAATTTTAATAAGTACAAAATGACCTTTTAACAGATTCTCATTCAGTCTGCACTTCAGATTCTTTTTCTGCATTAACTTTGAGGGGGAGAAGTTTGAAAATGGCTGGAAAAGGTGTTGTTTATAATATTTGGACGTTATCACATTGGGGTGGGACCTGAAGGGTGGACATCAGTGCACCTTTAAAATGGAGAAAGGAAATGTTTTCCCTCCAAAATTGCTTTGAAATTCTCACTTGAGCTATTCTTAATTTTGGCAGGAGTGCAGCAATATAATCTTGGCCTAGTGACTTTCATTTCTGTGCTAGAACTAATTCTGTTTGCCAGTGGTCAATTTCACCGTCAAGCCTGGACTTGTTCTCGTGGTCCTAACATTTTCGTATGTGCTGTTTCTCCGAGTGGCCGCTAGAGGGACCAGTTTCTCCCGTGGCCTTAAACACATGCAAGGCTGAGTAATATTGTAGTAATTCATTCAGCCGATGCCTCCTTCAACGAGACTCACAGGAACAGGTTTTGTGCACTGGGCTACTTGCGTCGTAACGATTTGATGAGCTATGTAATTTTTATGGGGGGGAATCAAGGGTACTGCATTAGAATGTGGGATTCGAAGCAGCGGTTTTTGGTCGCAAGGCCGCAGCTGTAAGTGTTATACTACTCGCTGCATGCTCGAAAGACTATGGGAAAGCTGGGAAAATGGTCAGCTTTAAAGACAAGAAAGGACAAAGAATGCTGTTCGCTGCACAGCCCATCAATTCTGTGCTGCTGGCACTGCAGGCTGACCTCAACTGCAACATCCAGGACGATGCAGGAGCCTTCTACGGGGTCACCAGCCAGTACGAGAGTTCGGAGAACATGACAATCACCTGCTCTACGAAGGTGTGCTCTTTTGGCAAGCAAGTGGTGGAGAAAGTGGAGGTGAGCATCTCAGTGCAAGTGGGGCTTTGACATGGTTGTGACGGTGCTAGCTATAACTAAAACATTTCCCCCTTTCCACTTTTTTTTTCTGAAAGGTCTGTGTGTATGTCTGCAGTGTTGTGCATCTGGTGTGTTTTACCCTCTCTTCTCAGACCGAGTATGCGCGATTCGAGAACGGACGCTTTGTGTACAGGATAAGTCGGTCGCCCATGTGCGAGTACATGATCAACTTCATCCACAAGCTGAAACACCTGCCGGAGAAGTACATGATGAACAGTGTCCTGGAGAACTTCACCATCCTGCTGGTATGTCCCCACCCTTCCCCTTACCGCAAAGTCTTTTTGGAAATGTCCATTGCTGAAGTTTACCAGGGGGAAGTATATCCTGGCTCCTCACCTTATGAGCTGAGAGGAGAAGTCTGTCTTTAGCTCGATTTTAAAGTCCCAGTTCACTTTTACCACCATGTTTTAAATCAGTAAAAGCTCAATAGTCCAGCTATCCCTTGATTTATTACACTGGTTACGTTCTGTAGAAACTCATTCTGAAATAGAAAAATACTCTGCAAGATCGTATAAGACTTATTTCATTGTTTTATTAACTTTAGCAGCATAAAATTAAAACTACCCCAATCCTGTTAACCAATCCTAATTTATTATCAAGAATGGAATATGGAAAAACTGCATAATGAAATTCCTTCCATTACTTCTAATGGAGGGAAATTCCAATTTGTGCCAAGTTCACCCGAAAACCACTGTAAATGATGCCCAACAATTTCTTTTTTCCCCCCAATTTGATTGTCCTCACCTTTTTTTTTTTTTGAGCTCTGCATGTGTCTGGAGCTTTTTTGAATTGCACGTGGTTGCAGTAGCAAACATGAGCCTCTACGTCTGACAATTAAAAGCCTACATTCAGAGCACAGGTAGCAACTAATTTTATGTCCTTTTTTTTTTGCCATTTCTGCTTCATCAATAAATACAGAAATTAGTTTGGATTATTTTATGCTTGCTATTTTTAAGGTTTACAGGGTTTGTAGGGCAAAGGAAAGCTATTTGCTGAAATTTCATTTTGATGAAAGGCGATAAGTTTACTGTATATAAATTTTCTATAAAATCAATGTAAACTTATGTTAAGTATGCATAGACTCAGCCTTATGAAAATGATGGCTTTGTCACATACAAATGAATGAATAATTAGAAATAAAGCAGTGGTTGAAAATGGAGAATGCAAACACGTGAACACACAGGCAAGACCACAGAGGAGCAGAATGCAGATGAAGCATGGGTATGGAGTTCCAATAGTGCAGTACTTTTCACAGTCAGATGAGCATAACCGAAAATGAGCTAGGTGGCCCTGCACTATTCTGTTTTTCCTTTTACTAGTTAATGGACTTGCATGTGCTCTGCAAAAGACAAAAATTTTAGATAACACAGGTCCTCAATCACTTATCCAAAACCATTGTGGCCAGATGTTTCGGAATTCAATTTTTTTTAATTTTAGGAAACATGAAAGATAACACGTTGCATATACCATATATTATGCAACACCCACCAGTGGGTCCAGGGCAGTACCCTGTTATCACTCACACGACTTTTTCTGCAGCGAAAGTATGAACATTTACATTATGATATATACAGACATTAAACAGTATTAGTTTTTTATATAGTTAATTTGTATAGTAATAAACTGGTAAATGAAACTGAGATATAGACAGTAAGTACTGTAGCATCTCTAAGGAAAACTTTCAGCAAAACTTCACAAATACAGTTTCAAACTAAGGTAAATACCTGTACATATAAAACACATACATGTTCATCACCTGTGGTTGCTTGAAGACCTTGGAGGAGAGTACATCCGTCATCGTCGTCGGGTTTTGTTTTTACATGTTCGTTGCTAAACTTGGGAAAAACGTTGGTTTTCAGAACTTTTTTTGGCTGCCTGAATTATCGATAAAGGACTGTAGACAGGTATTAGTAATAGTAATATGCTGAAAAATAGTGGCATCCTAAACTGATAAGTCCAGCAGTGTTAACATGAGGAGCCAGTGTTTCCTGTTTTTAGACCTGGAACTTGGGAGGTAAACTGCTTAGGTCTGCTCTCGTTTTTCTCCCAAGCAATATACACTGTTTGTTTTGTACAATAAACTACTGATAAGGATTTGCACATATATACAGCTGACAAATTTTTACTGTATTAGTTCTGGGTAAGTATCTTGGTCACAGGTGCTATGGCAGGAGTAGGGATTTTTTGAATGTAGGGTAGGAGCCCAAACCACCACGCCACCCCCTTCTCAAGGTCTAGAGCAGTCCCATAATGTATGGAAGGTTGCATGTATGCAGTAAAAGGCACGAGTAGAAAAATTAGTGCTTTCTCTGTTGTCTCAAAAGCAAAATGAACCCGACATCTGTTTAAAGTACCTTGATGCTGTGAAGGAGAATCTGCTGCTCTTCGCTCACCTTGTTCCACGCCTTGTCTGGCGAGCAGCCTGTGACACTGACAGGCCCGTGTTCCTCTGCCCGCAGGTGGTGACAAACCGCGACACACAAGAGACCTTGCTGTGCATGGCATGTGTGTTCGAGGTGTCCAACAGCGAGCACGGAGCCCAGCATCACATCTACAGGCTGGTGAAGGAGTGAGGGACGGTGGCCACCCGCGCGCTCACACACACAGACACACACACACGCACACACACACCTTTCGCACAGACTCAACCTCAACGCAAGTGGCAGTGCCTCTAAATTGAAAATCAGACCCAGATTGCTTTGCGGTCACATTTGGGTGAAGCCTATTAATATTATTATTTTTCTTCCTTTGACTTACTTAATGTATATGTGTATGACTGCAGCTGTGAATTGCGGTACAGTTGTATTATGTTTTGATACAAAAAAGGTTCATTTTAATGAATGACTAGTCAATGTTTGTAGGAAGATGTACATATAAAGTGGAAGTGCATAACATAAGACAGAATTATCTGTTGGTTGCATTCATTCAGCAGACAACGTCTTTTTTTTCTGAATTTGTTTCCACATTGTGTTGTCTTGTAAGAAGGAAAAGAACTACAAAGATAGTAGCTTTGTTTCATGGCTTATGTAAACTACATAATATGTATTTGAGTGTGTATGTATGTGGTCGCTCGTGTGTTTGTATAGATGTATATACATGCACACGCATACACATGTACATTTTCCAAAGAAAAAGTATTTGAAATATATAATTTTGGATAAGTACATTTAAGAAGAAAAAATGAGAGCTATTTAGAAGATGAAAAGCTTGTGGATATCGTAACTACAAGGACACTACATGACTTAAGCGTTTGTAGTGTTCGGGGAGCACAGACTCCAGTCCAGTTTAAAACAAAAAAAAAAAAAGTTTCACTGCGTCAGGTGACACACACGAGTGAATGCACTGTGAGAACCACGTATTTACACATGTGGTTTATATATACGTACATATATACATATATAGACACACGTATAAATTGCCATCGAGGCCTCAGCCTGGACAAACCGTGTCGTCGCAATAAGAAACCCATCAATGATACCCCTTTAAATTCTCCTGTGCTGTGCAGATGTTCTCCAACTATGTAAATGGAAAACGGAGTTTTTTAAAAATTTTAGAAAAAAAAACAAGCATCACTTTGGGAAGAAAAGCACTGCAGTACTTCTGAGCTGATTGTCACCTTGTCCTGAGCACTTGGTTCTTCTGCTAGAACATGCCTTACTGAGGTGTCGCCCGTTACGTTTGCCTTCTAGATTAGAGACGAAAGAATTGTACGTGTCGGGAGCTGGTAGGGTTGGGTTGGGTGGGGTGGGGTGGGGTGGGGGGGGTGTGTGGCTGTACGGCGTCTCCTTTGTGCGCCTTTTCTGCTGCAGTGCGTGACCTCCCAAGAAAGGTGCGCACGCAATTCATTTATTAGACACTCATATACACACACACTTGCACACAGAGCTGTGTCCCGTGTCGCCTGGTCGCTGCCTACACACACCTGATTCCTGCAAACCTGTGGCCTACGTTAAGTTTTCTACAACTCTGAGCCTTAAAAAAGAAAACACGGTGGTGGTGTGAACTCCAAAAGATGCCATTAAAGCTGTGAGCTCTTTCCTAAGCTGGAAGACGTTTGTCGTCGTCATCACGTCGTGGGAACTCCTTACAGTACAGAACTGCCAAAGTTTAAATAGTCATACAGTGCCTTAGTGTATGTCGTAACACTGACCACCATTCTATCGTTGGAGCTCCCTTTCTCTTCGTTTCCAGGACATTTCGATCAATTTGTGTGAATAAGGGGAAAAAATATGCTTGACTTTATCTTTCACATATAGATGCCAACTTTTAATTATACTTTCAGTGACAGAAACAAGACGATAGAGATATGAATTCTTTCAAGATCTGGTCATATAGTTACTGTCATTGGGTTTATTTTTCCAGAGTTAGACAATGTATGCTGAACTGATTTTGCCTTTAACATTCTGAAAGACCAAAAATATGTTGTCAAAGTGTACTGGATCTCAAATCGTTTCCTGCACTGTCATGTGAAGGTGCCTTGGGTTTGACATCTCCAGCTTAGAAAAGACAAAATAAAAAAATCTTAATCACTAATTGTAGCAAAACCAAAAAAGTATACGTAAAAGGATCACCACATTGCCTTTTTTAGGTTTTGTTAAAAAGAAAAAATGAGGGACACCTTCTGTTGCCATGGAGGCAGATGTGATTTCCTACAATTATACACAAACAATGCAGAGGGTGATGTATAAAATAACTGTACAGACAGCAGAGTGATCACAGCTCCTGCTTAAGGGCCTTCTTTCTTAAGCAGGAAATATTTTCAACAAAACTGATACTTTTTTCCTCTTTTTTTTTTTAAAAAAAAAAAAAAAGTCTGCTGTTCAAATCATTGTTTCAACTACAACTACACTAAATATGGGTTTTAAGTTGTATGAGCTGCCTTGGACTTGTAATTTTCCCTCAGAAGTAGGTGAGGTCTTGCTAAAGTTGCCTCTTCTGTGTATAAACCGCATTTGGTTCATAACTTGATAACCTGAACACTGTTTGGGGGTTTTCTGCCCTGCACGTTCTGCTCGTCCGGACCGACACTACCATGAATGTCCTGTGACTGTTAGAATACACACTAACTGACATACAATTAACAGACAAACCTTGATTCCCATGAGCTGCTCTTAAACATCACTTTTAGGAGAAGAAGAAAAGCTGTTTTTATTGCCAGATGTCCCCCCCGTTTTTATTTAACTTTTATTGAAACTGTCACACCAGCTCCTGTGGTAACAGTTTCATGCATCTGATGTCACAGCTCACACTAGGAAAATGGGGGGGGGGGTCCAAACACACACACACACACACACACACACAAATCCAAGCAGAGTTAGTAAAACTACCCTTTGTGATGCTACGTGCCTGAAGTAGACGATGGACGTTTGTATTATTTGCAGTCTAATAGCCTTTGTTTCGTTAACCTCATTTTTACTCCTTGAACGGTGTACGACGGCCGTCTCGCACTGTCTCTGTACCTGTGACTCCGTTCCGTTTTCTGTTGTGCTGCGCGACGGTTCTTGTGACGACTTCATTATATTGAGATGTCACGTCGGTGGTGATGCTGTTACCGCTGCGCTGCTGGTACTTCGGACGCGTCGGCTGCGGCCCCCTTTGCCCACCCAGAGGCCGTGAGCCTTGGGCCATGTGGAACGCTTGGACGTCTGCAGGAAGTGCCGACGCCGAGCGAATCAGCAGCTCAGCTCTTGTTACTTGTTTTGTATTCTGTCAGTTTGTAGGTACTGGTACCTTTTTTTTTTTTTTTTTTTTTTTTTTTTTTTTTTTTTTTTTTCCTTTTTGTTAATTACCATTTTTAAATGTTGGCTTTAAAGTGATCTTTTTTTCCTGGAGCTCGGATGGTATCATGAGAACTGTTGGGTTTGTGTGAACATTTTGTTTTAAAGGTGCTTTGTATAAAGGAAATCATGTATCCTGGCTTGTCTCGGTACAAATATGTGATACTTTTACTATCCACCTTGTCGGTGAGGAGAAGAGGACTGAGGAGTAGCCTGCTTAGTGTGTGTGTGCGTGCGCGCGTGTTCATTTCTGCAGATGGTCTCGTCTTTTGCTCCGTAACATTTTGATGCCTTCTTGATAAAGTGGTAGATATTTTGTAGCTTTCTAGAAGATTTGTATGCATATAATATCAAATGAAAATAAAGGATAAAACAATTTCTCCTTGTGGTTATTAATGCGTGCGGCGTGTTTGTGTTCTCGTGTGTGAGATGTGTACAAACCCATCTAACCCTGTGTTTTTACAGATTATTTTGATGAAGCCCTGGGTGGGGAAAAAGCTGGTGCTGTACCTTTACACTGAAATCCTCTGCTTCACCTGAATTACTTTACCAAAAGAAGTGTGTTCTGTAAAGACTAAAGTGGATTTGCATAAAGGCTGAGTAGAAGGTGAGAAGGACCATGTTAGAGTATAGACGTATAAAAAGAAACGCGTGTCGAAATCTCGAGGCGGTCACTTACAGAGCGTGATCATCGCGCCGTGTATCTTGGCTCCGTATCTATTTATTAGCCGGAGTTACCGGGCCCTCCGGTGACTAGTTAAGGCCGTTAACGTCCCACTAGCTGGGTGTCTCCTGCACAGGGTCCCCTACTTTGTGTCATGTATTGCGGGCTGAGGTCGGCGTTTAATGTGTTTGATATGTGGCACACGCTTAAAAGCGCATGACGTGAATATTTCTAGAAATGCAATAACACAAGGAAGGTGAAATGGTTCAGGGAAGTTAAGCCAGCCAAGTTGCTACAAATGTTTGAAGGTGTTCAGCACTGCGTTTCGCAATTAAAATATGCGGTGGAATATCAATAGATTTATAGCAACGGGTTGTTTTAATTAGTCATTAATTTTTCCTTACATTGGAGTGTGAGTTTCGCAAACATGCTCAGTTCACACACAGTGTGTGGACAATTGGTTTGGAGCAATAAAGCTCCAAATTGATTCTTAACCTGTTTAACAGGCAAAGGCTGGATTGTTTCACTTAAAACCCAATGACTCTGTTGGTTTTCACTGAATTTAGAGGACATTTTTGACATGCAGCTGCTATATGAAATGCCCAAAGACTGAATTTTGTTACTGTAGCCCATGAATTAGTGTAAATATGCACAGTACAGCTAATGTTGGATGACACACATTTGATCTTGAATGTGCTGCATAATTATGTCTTAATCCCAGACCCCAAATGACTTTTAGTTTATTCTTTCTAGTGTGTTAATGTAAACATCTACAGTATATTAGTGTGCGCGCTGCTGCTCGTCACGTGTAATGTGAAAACGTGGAGCTTCTCAGGGTGAGCGCAAGGGGGCGCCACACCACACTTAACGGGGCTCTCTGGTAATGCCACCCCTCTGGAAGGATTCACCTGTTGGCTGCAGCTTGTTCTAGAGTCAGTCTGCTGAAATATGACCATACGTTCTCGTGCTCCATGACACCTGGCCAAGTGTGAGGCTGTCGAGTGTGTCCCTGCACACCTTGCGGGGGGGGGATGGGGATTAGCACTGTAAAGGCTCTGGGTGTGAAAAGGTCCCTAAATTACATCATGTTGCCTAAAAATACTCATTCTGTCTCAGGGTTTGTGTGTGAGTTGATGGTGCGAAGGCCTGTGGCTGTGGTGGGAGCCCTGTTGCTCTCTGTTCTGTTGCTCAGCCAAAGGATGGTCGAACCTTCAACGCAAACTGTCCCGTGCTGCTTGTAGTGGGGGTAAACACTCAAAATATTTCCAGTAGTGGAATGAGGGTCAACTGGGGTCAGAATGTATCTCTGAGGAGCAGACAGGCTTAGTATGTGTGACCCCCAGAGGGTGCCAGTAGGGGGCGCCACAGTGACTCTGCGCTCACAAGTTCGAAAGATACTTATTCATTCGTCTTTACTGATGCTTTTTTCTAAGGTGCCTTACAGTCAGAGATACATTAGAGTCATGGAGTTAGTGTTCAGCCATCCACACAGCAGAGCAACATAACACACAAGTATGCGTGCACTTTACAGTCACCATTCAATCTGTCTTTGGAGTGTGCAAGGAAACCAGAGCACCTGCAGTAAACCCATGCGAGCAGAGGAAGAATGTGCAAGCTCCACATAGGCCGAGTAGGATCGGAACCCATGTCTGAACCTGTATCCCAGGAGATGGGAGGAACCAGCGGTATCTGCTTCTCCGCGATATTGCTGTGCTCACCATGTGTGTCGTGTGAGGGGCGAGGGCTGTGCCCCCCCCGGCTTAATTCGTCATTTCATCTGAGAAAGACTTCTCCTTCCCACCAGGCCGCCGCTACAGGGCTTACTACTCGCTCAGCTGCATCTCGCCGGGCACGTCGGCGCCGTCTTTTTGTGGCACCGTATGTGGGGCATCCAAAAACACACCAGTACTGAGACACGGGGAAAGCGCAGCACTCATGTCACACACACATAAGGTCACGGTCGTGTCGAATGTCACTATTAAAAATATAAATCACAGTATTCAGTGCTGTGAGATTGATTGCTGACTGACTGAACCTATGTTCAATCAATCAGTCACCCAGGTGCTCTGACTTGGGATGTGGGAGACTTTCCCGTGTACTGACTGACTAAACAGGACTGTGTGTGTCTGAGATTGCCCAAGATTGCCCTCTGATGGGGTCCTGTCCAGGATGTACCCTTCTTCACCCTGTGCTTCTGGGATAGACTCCTGACCACCGCGACTGCTCTGAACAAGCAACTCTCGGTAATGGATTAATAGAAGGGCGGCTGAAGAATGGATGATTGATTGATTGGACGGATAATTGATTGATTGGATGGAGTCCTAATTACAGTACAGTTTATATTTGAATAGGAGAGAACTTGAACTTGTGTTGCAGGGGGTTTGCTCAGGGCCCCCTCCCCACCATTAATAGCTGTCTCTTTATGGAAATTTTATTTTGACTCTGAGCAAAGAGGTGTTTACAGTTCCCCTCCGAGCCCCGTTCGAGTTCTCAAACCCATCATTTCTCTATTTCTACGTTTCTTTTCGCTGCTCGTCCGCGAGACGCGGGCGCGCGCTTTCAGCGCTCCGTCGCCTCTGCGGAGAAATTCCGAGCGCAGCTCGTTCGGAGCGAAAGAAAGAGAAAAGGTGCGTAACTCGTCACACAAGTTTCAGCAGAGGGCGATCGCGACGTGTGTGTGTCCGTGTGCGGACAATGACCATGCATCTCGAGCCGGGTCCAAAAGCACAGGGCGCTCACTTATTATCATTATTATAGTCATTATTATTATTTTATTGCTCTAGTGCGGAGGGGTGCTGACAATAAGAAACCCCGTCGTAAAAACACCAGGCTGAAGAGCGCGAGGGCACTTTACGGGGACAGGATAAGCTTTTTTTTTTTTGGGAGGGGGTCAGAGATCAGAAAAATATTAATAATAAATAACGCTGAGTGCAGCAGGTCAGATATTGACATAATTTTGGTAGATTTGCCTGAATGTTGAAAAATGGGTCGTAAACCGCGCCTTTCGTGTTAAATTCTGCGCTTGTACAGTACATGATTTTTGCTAATCATCATGCCTTCATATGGCAGAAAAGAGAATGTATAAACTGAATAATTAAATAATGCTAATAAAGTAATAAAGTTTTGATGATCACTGTAAGTTCCTGTTGGGGAGAGAGAACGAGAGAGAGAGAAAGTGTGTGTGTGTGTGTGTGTGTGTGTGTGTGTTTTTTCAGAGTGGGCGGTGTCACTGGTGCCTTTACTAGAGTTTGCTGTCAGTTGTCATGCGAGCGGCGAGGCGCTCAGGCTCGCGACACTCCGCGCCACACGGACGCTCCTCATCGGCGGCTCGTCGCCTCGCGACGGAGCTCCAGCGCGCGACCCGGGACACCCCCTACCGGGACCGGGATCCCCCCCGCCTCCAGCGCCCAAACTCATATTCGGGCTGAAATGGACTGAAACGGACCGAAGGGGCTCGAGTGCCACTGCTGCTGGGACAGCCCCCCCCCCCACCTCATCTCCTCTCCTCTCCTTCCCTTCCCCTCCCCGCGCTGTCCACGAGCGCTCCGGACAACTCGTGCACGCGCCCTCTTCGCGCTCCGCGACCATGGAGCCGGAGGACAGCAAGATCTCCGTGTGGGTGTGCCGCGAGGAGAAGCTCGTGTCCGGCCTCTCCCGGAGAACCACCTGCGCCGACGTGGTTAAGGTCCTGCTGGAGGAGCAGAGCGCACGCGGGCGCGCCGCCGCCGCCGCCGCCGCAGCCGCCGGCTCCAGCGCGCTGTGCGGACCCCCGCAGTCCTACTGCATCGTGGAGAAGTGGCGCGGGTTCGAGCGGGTCCTGCCCAACAAGACCAAGATCCTGCGCCTGTGGAGCGCGTGGGGCGACGAGCAGGAGAACGTGCGCTTCGTGCTCGTCAAGAGCGACGCGTCCCTGGCGAGCGCGGGGCCGCGCAGCGCGGAGGCGCGCGTCGTGCTCAGCAAGGAGGGTCTGCGCGCGGCGCGCGGCACCGCCAGGACCACCATGGCTTTCTCGCAGGAGAAGCAGCGCAGGATCGTGAGGAAGGCGTTCAGGAAGCTGGAGAAGATCAACAAGAGGCGCGCGCAGAGCTCGTGCCAGGAGCGCAGCTCCTCCGTGGAGAAGATGGAGACCCTGGTGCACCTGGTGGTCTCGCAGGACCACACGATCCGCCAGCAGATCCAGAGGATCAAGGAGCTCGACCGCGAGATCGACAGGTACGAGGCCAAGGTGCACTTTGACCGCATCAAGAGACACGGAGTCAACTACGTGCAGGACACCTATCTGGTGGACTCGAAGGGCGAGGGCGACGCCGCGGACCCCCGGGAGCCGCCGTGCGCACCCCCGGGCCTGGCCCGCTTGGAGGAGTACACGCGCAGGTGCGAGGAGCTCGTTAGGCTGCAGGAGGAGCTGGCCGAGCAGGAGGCTCTCCTGGAGAGCGTCACGGCCGAGATCCAGGAGGAGCTCAACCACAGGTGGATGAGGCGGCGCCGGGAGGAGCTGTCCGGCAGGGAGCCCGAGAGCGGCGAGCGGGACGCAGGGGGCAGGGCGGCCGGGGGTGCAGACGGCGAGCTGCTCGTGGAGGAGGAGAGGGTGAGAACGCAGCTGGACGCGAGCCTCTACATCGGCCTGCGCCTCAACACGGACCTGGAGGCCGTCCGGAGCGACCTGGACTTGAGCGAGCAGCTGTGGGACGCCAAGCAGAAGGAGCTCAGGATTCTGCTCCAGAAGGTGGACTCCTTGGACGGGGAGCAAGTGGCCGAGGAGCCCGAGGAGGAGCCCGAGGGGGGGGGGGCCTGGGCCGGTGGCCTTGGAGGCCACCGGCGGCTGGGTGGAGCAGGCCAGGGGTCTGTCCAAAACCAGGGACGCTAACGACGAGGACTCGGACACGGGTTTGAGCTCCATGCACAGCCAGGACTCGGACACGGGTTCAAGCGGGGCGCGCGCCCGGGACCAGGACTCGGGTTCGGACCCGACGCGTGCCCAGCACGAGGGCTCGGGTTTGGGCGCGACGTGCGCCCTGGACCGGGACCAGGGCTCGGGTTCGGACCCGACGCGTGCCCAGCACGAGGGCTCGGGTTTGGCCCCAACGTGCGCCCGGGACCAGGACTCGGGTTCGGACCCGAAGTGTGCCCAGCACGAGGGCTCCGGTTTGAGCCCGACGTGCACCCGGGACCAGGACTCGCGTTCCAATTCGACATGCCCCCGGGACCAGGACTCGGGTTCCAATCCGACGTGCACCCGGGATCAGGACTCGGGTTCCAATCCGACGTGCACCTTGGAGCAAGACACGGGTTCGAGCTCACCTTGCATCCAGGACTCTGAGGACCCGCCCGTCTGCGAGTCTCTCGTCTGAGTCCACTTTCTGGACCTTTCCCTGCTGGAGCTTCGCCAGCAAACTCAGGGAAGAGTGTGTTTCTCCAGAGTTCATCAAACTTATTTATTAATAAGGATATATGTTCGCTTTGGAATGGCGGTCTGATGGGCCCCATCTGCAGGTCCTTCTTCCTTGTCCGCAAACAGATCCCTGAGTTGTACATTTAAATATATGTTACAACAACAAAAACTGAAGTTCTTGACTTGGCAAAATATGGAAATGGTGCATAGTGTCGAACGTGCGAGCAGGAGATGTTCAAAAGCTCGCATCCAGTGTGATGTCGAAGGAGCAGCGACATTTTAAAGTGAGAAAATAAGATCGCTGCGTATGACTGCTTTTCTGTTGATTTCATAATTCACACACGGGACACTCAACTGAAACGCATGACAGGCTGAATTTTGGGAAAAAAATGTACAACTGTTATTATCATATAGTTCATACTCAGTAGCTCAATAAATGTCATCTGTATAGTAAATAACACTTTACTTTGCGCTGTGATTTATTGTCATTGTCAGGATTGTCCAAAAAATACACTTTCCTGTCTGCTTTGTTTAGAACTAGGAGTTGTGTGTGTGTGTGTGTGTGTGTGTGTGTGTGTGTGAAAAGCACCAGAGTGAATAATGTTTGATCCAAACTAAATGTAGAAGGATATTAAATAATGAGGGACGGTTGATTTAAATGTGTGAAGGTCTCCAGCAGGTCGGTGCTACACACAGGTGTGTCTGAAAACGTATGAGAAATGCCACACTTTAAAAAATGCTTTTCTGTGGCTCAAAATCATAACTGCACACATACGGACCGTGTAACGAACAATGTCGGGTGGGCAGTAATTGAGGACTGAAGCTGGGAATGGAATTAGTGAATATGAATAATTACTCTCAGTGTACTGTGTGATTCGCTCAGTGATTTCCTATCAGTTCATATCTTCCAGTGTTCGAGGATGTGATGTTTTACCAGAAATTGTGTCGGTAAAATTAATGAAGTGTTTGCACCAAAGCAGGGGGTGTGGTGGCGCAGTGGTGCAGTGGGTTGGACCGGGTCCTGCTCTCCGGTGGGTCTTGGGTTCGAGTCCCGCTTGGGGTGCCTTGCGATGGACTGGTGTCCCGTCCTGGGCGTGTCCCCTCCCCCTTCAGCCTTATTCCCTGTGTTGCCAGGTAGGCTCTGTGACCCTGCATGGGACAAGCAGTTCAGAAAGTGTGTGTGTTTGCACTGACTCTGCTTGCTGGTGTACATTACATCACCTTCAATAGACATGAAAAAAGATGAGCAGCAAGGACAGTTCTGATTATGAATTAAGGAATGGCAAATGTTGATCATTTGTTATCTGTCGGTTTTGGAGCTGCGCACAAACAGAGGCAACTGTCATTAATACAAACCTCAGAGACAGTGTGTCTTTGTCCTCGTGGTCTCTGTGAAATAAACGGGACTCTTCAAATAGACATTAACAAAATGTAGGATATAGGTGACAAATGGGCTGCAGTGATTTCTGCGTTGGCTCTGGTTGTCGTGGCGCTGGAGTCACGGTGCGAGAAGCGGATGCATTTACATAATTCCCCAAGTGGGGTCTGCAGGAAGGGAGAGTGGCCTTGGGGCCACATTTATAGGGCGGAGTCCAAGGTCCCGTTGAGTCCTCTGACTCACAGCGCTGGTGCTGAAGGCCACTGGGTGGTGTCCACTCACATGCCGACCGCTCCGCATCATAGCAACAGCGGGGGGTGGAGGCCGCAGGGACGAGGATCGGGATCGAACCACATCCTGGGTGAACTTTCGAACCCTGCAGCACGGTGCTCTTCACCGGACCTCGGCGGTGACACCAGGAAGTTCTTTCAACGCAACGGTGGAATCTCCGGACGCACGGCGAGGCCAGCGGAGGAACGGTGCCCGTCCCGCTGCGTCTGAGCCCTATGAAATATAGTCTCCGTCAGTGTTTGTCCTCAAACCTCCTAGGATGGATCCTGTTGTCCAGTAAAGAAACTCCACACGGTCTGAGCCGCGTTCGAACCCGCAGCCAATGCTACCCACTGTGCCGCCCTCGTTTTAAACTATGGAATGCAGAAGTGAGTCAGTGTACGTAGATTCATGGCTGCGCACAGAAAATCCACACATCTGTCGTCCGCGGAGGACGGGCATCTGCTCCACGGTTGCGGGTGCGACCCAACTGTAAGGGAGGCTGTGCGATGAGGACAAACAGCACCTGCCCGGCGGGAACGTCCCGCCAGATGTTTGCAGTATTATCTCACCGGGGGCGGGGGTGGGGGGGTGCTGCGCATCGCCAACTGGGCTTTAAAGAGCTGTGTACCCTCATCCTTTGCCAGTACCAGGGTAATCATCCCATAATCCCCCGTATGTATTTCAGCTCCGCTTCACTTAGCGAAGACACTCAATCTTAACAGATCGTGTCGACCGCTTAGTTTAATGTCACCAGTGTAATAATACGTCTCACACTGCGTGGAAATTTAACGTCACAGGTTAGGGCTGGATGTGCAAACCTGTGATTTAGCAAAGGCCTCTGATTGGACATATTATTCATTAATTCATTGCTCGTTAATTATTCATTAATGAAGCGAAAATATTCATGAATGGATTTTATGCACGGCTTCCTATTATTATAACCGAATCCGCTCCAAGTGTGTACTGTACGCTCGTGACGTGAAAGGTGGCGCTGAGAACTTATCTCGCCTGCTGTGTGTTTTCCTGTCTCTCAGTAAATGTGAGCCATAAACTATTTTACCATGGTCCGCTCAAAGTGTTTTTGAAGTGACCGTGTGATCGATAAAATGTCCCGAGATCCTGTCACTGAGCATCTGAGACACACCCAGGTGCTGCGGCAGCGTGGTCATCCGTGACCGGTGAAGACGGAGCCGCTGCGGTCGTTCTTGTGCGGTTACAGCGCCTCTCGTGCGACTGTGCCCAGCTGCTGCGGCCCTCTTCTCGTTCCCCATCCCCCGATTCGTCTGGGTGGACCTCCGCCCCCAGAGGGAGAACATCTTTCCAGCACTCAGCGGAACGGTTTGTTTGGAAGGTGTTGTATAACTGGGAGTGCAGGGACTGTCATGTTTAGTGCCTTCATCATCATCTGAAGGTTCTTGGTTCAAATCCCACATCCTGCTTGAACAAGGTTCTTACCCTGAACTGATACAGCAAAGAATTACCCAGCTGTATAAATGGGTAAATCACTGCAAATTTATCTAGCATTGCAAGTCATTTTGATGTCTGTCCAAACCACTCGCCCCATATGAGGCACGGGAGCCTAACCCAACACACAGGGCGTAAGGCCGAAGGGGGAGGGGACACACCCAGGACGGGACGCCAGTCCGTCGCAAGGCACCCCAAGCGGGACTCGAACCCCAGACCCACTGAAAAGCAGGACCTGGACCAACCCACTGCGCCACCGCACCCCTCCCCGCTTTTGATGTGATAAACATTATTGTTATTAATAGTAATATGTTACATGTGCTGTTACAAATATATTCAGTGCTGTGAAATATCGTCCCGCTTTCTCGGTGTGACGGAACGTACCTCGCCGGGGGTGGATAAACACGGCAGAGGATTTGAAAGGCTCACAATAACAAATTATTCATTCGGTGTAACAGTAGAAGCAGTTTGGGAGAGTGAAACCCAAAGCGCCGCTGCCAGCGCAGGACTTTCCGATTTCGGGTCCGTTCCACGTCCGTCTCTGTGTCTCAGGAAGGGCTGCGCTCTGCGTGCGGCAGATAAGAGCTCAAAACACTCCAACCCTACAGGTCCCAAATTCAATACTGTTTTTTTCTGTTGTAATATTGAGTATCATTTTTATACCCACACATCATATGCGCGCCTTTCCTACAGCAGGCATTGTAAACCAGACTGGAATTTTCTGGATTTAAACGCAGGCGTCAGTGAGAGTCGGAGAAAATTGTTCGTAGCGTGAGATCCATGCGCGCGTAACACGCCATGGGGTTGCGGTGACATCGTGCCGAGTTCATCGCCCCCTTGATATTCGTCAGTTTCGAAGCATAAGAACGGTGTCATTAACCACTCCCAGGGTCTCGGTGGAGCGGAGCCCATCCCGGACGCAGAGGGCACAAGGCTGTGTGGAGCACGCCTTCGATCGTGGAGCGTCACTCCCTCACAGCCATGTATCGGAATCAGAATCTGATTTTTTTGGCCAAGGGCGCACGCACATACAGGGAATTTGGCTTCGCTTCCCAATGGTTCATAGTATAGAGTAGACAAATAAAAACGCAAAATACATACAACATCTGCAAAGATGCGTTGACAGTGCCGGAGAATAAGAGAAAGTAATATATTTTCTATATTATTATATATAATAATATATCATGAAATAAATAATGAGGGATCGAATCAATAATGAGGGAGGGAATAAATAAGACGGAGAAAGTATTGCACAGACTAACAATAATCAGCTGTTCATGGACATACTGTAAGCCACGATCATGTTCTTTCCCACTCCAGACGGGGGGGGGGGGGGATGAGGCAGGCGCCAGAGATGGCGACTCCTCTCAATCCACCAGAGGATCGTCCGCGTCGTTTCTTAGGAGCCGTTTGCTGAGTCAGCGTTTCTGGCGGAGAGGTGGCTGGAAAAACCTCTCGTGAGCCATCTGGGCTCTTTGAAACAGACGCACGGATGTGTCGGGGAGAAGGTTCCCGTGTGGCTGTACGATGCCACCTGTCACCGCGCTGAACGGCCTTCCCCGATGGGCCGGCGAACGCGGGTTTTGAGGGAGGACGAAGCTGTGCGGACACGCTCTCCAAGGCCCGTTGTTCCCTTTCGCCTTCCCTTTGCAGCGACAGACTGGGGAACGTTCTTTGTTTCCCCGGTCTCGCCGAGCTCGACATCTCAGAGACATCTGCGGTTCGAGGTGGGGCCTGGAGCCCGTAGACATGGCTGTCGGAGAGCAGAGCGCTCTAAGGAAGGACGGATCGGATCGCCCGTTGGGACCGCAAGGGGGGAAATCCGCTCCAGAGGGAAACCCTTGACCCTCGACTACGGGTTCGAATTTCACCGAAGCAAAAAACCACAGCATGTTCGCCTTCGCCACCGTTGCCACATGCCGTGACACCACTAGCGTCTCTGAAATAACGTCCGTGCTTATTACACGTAGTCACCTCGGCTTCGTAACTATCGCTTACGTATGTGTTCGAAGAAGGTCTGTGAAGATGGTGGCTGGTAGCATAGCAGTTGGAGCAAAAAGTTGCAGGTTTGAATCCCACGTCCAGCTGCAGTACCCTTGAGCAAGGTACTTACCCTACATTGCTCCGGTAAAATTACCAAGATGTATAAAAGCGTAATAATTGTAAGTGCTTTGGAAAAAAGTGTCAGCTAAATAAATAAACGTGATGAAAGTGAACATGTCAATCAGGAAGGAAGAGCTACCTTTTATTATTATTTATAGTATATATATTATTAATTATTATATTATTTCTACTATTTATACAGCTGATGCTTTTCTACAAATTTCTATGTCTATAATTCTCTTTCTATAAATGACCTACAGTGATTTATAGAGCAAGGTCATTTTACTCTATCAATTCAGGCTAAGTACCTTCAGCGGGGGGGAGGGGTGCGGTGGTGCAGTGGGTTGGACCACAGTCCTGCTGTCCAGTGGGTCGGGGGTTCGAGTCCCGCTTGGGGTACCTTGCGACGGACTGGTGTCCCGTCCTGGGTGTGTCCCCTCCCCCTCTGGCCTTACGCCCTGTGATACCGGGTTGGCTCCGGTTCCCCGCGACCCCGTATGGGACAAGCGGTTCTGAAAATGTGTGTGTGTGTGTATCTTCAAGAGTGTCACAGCAGGGCGTGGGGTTTGAACCCGGGTGATGTAATCAGTGCTCTACCTGTTTTGCGAAGAGTGGGATATATGAACTGTTGATTCATTTTCGCTAACCACTTGTTCTGATCAGGGTCGCGGTGGTCCAGAGCCTATCCTAGAAGCACTGGGCGCAAGGCTGGGAATGGGATATGTGAAGAGCATGGGTTTCTAAACAATTTCTTAACCACATAATTAAGTAGGCACGATACCTCCCATATCATGCCACGCCCATCCCCCGAGCCGTCCCCCCGCCCCCCCCATGCTAGACCTGTTACATCCTATTTGTAATGAGGTCGAGCCCCAGTGGGTCCCCAGTGCACCGTCACCCACTCATTACTAATAAAACAAGGCATCAGCAGTTATTAATGGACTCTGCCCACCCCATCAATTCTTTGTTAAGGTCAGTCTCTGGAAGAGGAGCCATTATTTCCGTGTGTCAAGTCAGATCACGACCCGTGTGTGAGACACACGCGCTGCCAGCGTGACCCGTCCGTGGAAGCCCTGCCGGACCCTCCATGCCATTTTTTCCTTTGAAGGGTGAAAGAAATCTCAAGTGTTCACTGGGCGTATCCTGGGATTTGTACAGCTGCCTAAATCCCAATAATGAGCTGAGATTATAAGTGTATGTGCATACATGCGCATGTGTTCAGACTAAATAGAGTGAATATGAAAAATATGCAGTACCTTTTCATGCACTGCAAGTGCTTATAGCTTTGTGTGAATGCAGGGGTGTACAGTCAGTGGTGTACAGTACAGTACAGTACACACACCAGACAGTACCCAACAGGGCAGACTGGAGGAAAGGCAGATGGAATAGGCTCAATCACATGTGAATTTGTCAGATTATTATGATCATCATCATCATCATCATTATTATTGTGAGCAGTTAGGAATAACCCTGGTGGAAGTACAGCGTGTGATACCGAGTTTTGGTTCGGTCCGCTACAAAGGATCGCTCTTTACAGACAGCGTGGTGTTGATGTTGTAGCCTCACAATGTTTGGATCCTAGTTTTATTCTTGACTGTGAGTCTTTCTTGGTGGGGTGTTTACTGCATGTTTCCCCTGTTTCACTCTGGTTTCTTGCTGCTGTTCTAAGACAGGTGATCAGATGGAGTGGTGGTGTGAGTTTGTGCGTTGAAAGCACGTGTGCTGGGTAGGCCTAATGTCCTAGAGTGAAATCCCTTGGGATGAGTGGTTCTACATCTATTTATTTAGCCGCCACTTTTCTCCAAAGTGACTTCCAATGAACTCTATGTAGTGTTATCAGCCCACGCACCTTATTCACCGCGGTGACTTACACTGCGTCACTCATCCATACATCAGTGGAACATACTATGGGTGAACCTGAACAGCATGTCTTTGGAGTGTGGGAGGAAACCAGAGCACCCAGAGGAAACACACACAGACACAGGGAGAACATGCAAACTCCACACAGCCTGAGTGGAGATTGAACCCATGTCCTCTCACACCACTCAAGGAACTGTGATTCAGCAGCACTACTCACTGCACCACTGTGCCAGCTGCTCCACTAGTGGATATGGATGTTGGACCTGTCTGCTGCGAAAAGCTGCAAGACCAAGGTGATGCTGGGTGATATTGGTGCTAATGAACATATGGATTCACGATTCATTGTCATAAGATGATTGAGTTACAGTTTGGCTGCGGATCAGGAGCGCGTGACACGTCTGTCCATCCCTCGTCAGTAACCCCTTGTCCAGCGGAGGGTCGCGGCACTTGAGTCCGTCCCCAAGGCACAGGGTGCGAGGCAGGGTACGCTGTGGATGGGACACCAGTCCATTGCAGAGCAGTCACACACACACATTTATACACACAGGAGGCAATTTGGAGTCACCAGCTCAACAGGAAATGCATGTCTTTGGACTGTGCTTCAATAAGAGATGACTGTATGAATGTAAGTAGCCTCTGTGCTGCCATGCACTTTCGCTCATATTCTATGTTGCTTCTAACTCCGCACAGACTGAGCAGGACTTGAACCGAAGCCAAACCTACAGCCCAGCGGTATGAGACACTGATGGAACCCGCTGTGCCGCCATGCACCCGTACAGTGAACTGACTCCAATAAAATATTAACAGTAGACGGGATGGTGCAATGGCGCAGCAGGTTTGCCCTGTGCCTGCTCTCTGATAGGTCTAGGGTTCGAATCCTGCTTGGGGTGCCTTGCGGCAGACTGGCATCCTGTCCAAGGTGTGCCGCCTTCCAGCCTTGTGCCCTGTGTTGCTGGGTTAGGCTCTGGCTCGCTGTGACCCTCCTCAGAACAAGTGGCTTCGGCCAGTGTGTATAAACAGTAGATGGGGGGGTTGGTCACAGTAGCCGGTCGAACCCGAGACAGGTGGTCTTGTTTACACTGCATATTGTACAAACCGAGGCAACGGTCAACATGTTCATAAGTTTAACTTACTTTTTTTTTTTTTTTTTTTCTAAAAAAAAGGTCATTGAAGTTTACGGGCAAATATTGACCGAGGTCAGATGGAGTTCACTTGGAGACGTGTGGCGCTCTTCCCGGCCGCACGGTCGCGGTCGGCAGGGCGGAAGCGCCGCTCCCTTTCTCGCAGCTCTCTTCCTTTGGATCTGGACTCTCCAGTGGCACAGCAGCTATCAGAAGCGAAATGTTTAAAGCTTCGATGGATGATTCACAAGTCAGTGACCACAGGCGAAGCCCCAGGTGCCAGTCAAGGCCGCGAGCTCCGTGCCCCAGAGAATGTGTGTTCGCGCGTGTGTGGACAAAACAGGACGGTGATTCACGGAAACGAAGCTTCGCGAGTCAAAACAGCCTTTCCGTCTGGGGTAGCAAGAGATAAGTCAGCAAACGCTCCAACAAGGTGTAAGAAAAGTGAGCAGAGATGTGTCTGCGGAGCGTGGAACCGACGCGCCTTTTGTCGCGTTATCTGTCATTACCCAGCATGCACTGCAAATGTTACGGCAGATGTCTTGTCTGAATTATTTAACACAGTAACTAAGCCATGTTTTAAAAGCTTGTTGGCTTATTAGCTCACCGTGGCCACGTGTCCATCGTGCTCCGTGTGCTTTAATCAGGGTGGCGGGTGAACCGCTGCGTCGCATCTCAGCGTCTCCCGGAAGACTTGATTCCGCACTCACATTTTTCCAAAAGGCCTTTCTTCGCACCCCTCCGACTTTCAACAGCGCACCTTCCGAAACCACTTAATAAAAAGGGCGGTCTCATGAAATACAACGTTATTTTGCACAGTGGGCATGATGTTTGTGGGAGAAACACGCCTGTATGCAATGATCCACACACACACACACTTTCTGAACCGCTTGTCCCATACAGGGTCGCAGGGAGCCGGAGCCTAACCCGGCAACACAGGGAGAAGTGCAGGAGGGGGAAGGGACACACCCAGGACGGGATGCCAGTCAGTCACAAGACACCCCAAGCGAGACTCAAACCCTGGACCCACTGGTGAGCAGGACCCGGTCCAACCCACTGCACCACCGCACCCCCACTGCAATGATCTACCTGGAGTCATTATGTAGATGTGGAGGCAGCGGGTGGCACAGTGGTTAAAGCAGTGGCCTTGCAAAGGACCTGAGTTCAGGTTCAGACCCCTGTTCTTGCTGTAGTAACGCACAAGGTGCTTTCACTGACCTGATACAGAAAGAAGAAAAAAATATCTAGTAGTATAAATGGGTAAAATTTCTATGTAGTGGAGTGTACAAACCTGACAGTGCAATTCACTGTGTAGAAAAGGGTTAATAAATTTAAGCAGTCTAGCATGAGGGGCGGCTGGGGGTGTCGTGGTTGGAGCCGCTGCCTTCGGCTCAAGATGTTGTGGGTTCGATCCCCGTCTCCAGCTGTGGTGCCCTTGAGTAAGGTGCTTGCCCTGCAATTGCTCCAGTACCTGTGCCTGGGTAACTAGTTGTGGCCCTGCAATGGACTGGCATCCCATCCAAGGTGTGTGCCCACTGTCTGAAGGATTTTACATTTATTTATTTAGCAGACACTTTTCTCCAAAACAGCTTACAATGAGTTGTATGTAGTGTTATCAGCCCACACACCTTGTTCACCAAGGTGATTTACACTGCTAGATACACTACTTAGAATGGGTTACTCATCCATACATCAGTGGAACACACTCTCTCTGTGACTCACACACTATGAGGAACCTGAATAGCATGTCTTCGGAGTGTGGGAGGAAACCAGAGCACCCAGAGTAAACCCACACAGACACAGACACAGGGAGAACATGTGAACACCACACAGACTGAGTGGGGATCAAACCCACATTCTTTAACACCACCCAGGCGCTGTGAGACAGCAGTGCTACTCGCTGTGCCACCAGGCCACCCGGAGAAGCTCCATCTTATCGGAACAAGTGGTTCTTGAAGTTAGTTGATTGGTTGCTCAGTCTAGTGTACAAACCTAGAATGTAATTCACGTTTAGGTAACGGAATAAAAAAATAGAGAAATATATATTATACAGAAGGCTTCTGTAAATACAGTGCAGCAAGCAAAGTGTCGGTGGAGCCGGGAGGGTTGATGAGAGGCACGCAGACCGAAGTGTGTTTGCACTACAGTACATGGGAGTTATGTAAGTCCCGTGGGAAGTTCTCCCTGTGCCGCGAACCCGATACACAAAGATCTGATAAGTGCTGCTGGTCACTAACCTGTGTGCAGGATGCCAAGTACACAGAGGATGTGGAAAAGCAGCAGAGAAAAGACCGGGCCCACGGGAGGGGGGCTTATTGGGAGGGGGGCAATGGGGGACCCAAGGGTTCGGCCTGAGACAAACAGGCCTTTCTGCTCTACCTGTCCACATGGAAGGTAACGCTGCACAGAGGAAGCACTTTGGTCCTGAACAGGGTGAATCGGTGCGGCTGTGCGTATCTTTCCAAAGATGCGGAAGGCGAGTTTTAAAGTGTGTGTGAGGCAGGTACCTCACTGGGCAGAGCTTGGTTTCCAAATTTCCAAGTGAACCTGAACAAACCTGGAAAAAAAGTGACCAAACGCTACCCAGAAGCAGCAGACTGTGTGGTCAACCTGCACTGGGCTACAGCTGTCCTTCTGCACAGGGTACAGATGTCAAAAGAGGCATCGAGAGCTGAGGTTGAACCGCTCTAGTCCATAAGGTCTGCTGTTTCATTTGACATGTAGAGGCAGTTCACCCTGTCACTTGGTGTCTGTGCAATATTTAAGTTCAAACTTACATTTATTTAGCGGATGCTTTTCTCCAAAGCGACTTCCAATGAACTCTATGTAGTGTTACCAGCCCACACACCTTGTTCAGCATGGTGATTTACACTGCTAGATACGCTACTTACACTGGGTCACTCATCCGTACTTCAGTGGAACACACACACACACACACACACTATGGGTGAACCTGAACAGCATGTCTTTGTAGTGTGGGAGGAAACCAGAGCACCCAGAGGAAACCCATGCAGACACAGGGAGAACATGCAAACTCCATATAGACTGAGAAGGGATTGAACCCATGTCCTCTTGTACCAACTAGGTGCTATAAGACACCAATGCAAACAACGCAGGGTTTCAAGAATATGTTTATTAGAATTACTGTTATTAGAATTTCACTATACATATTAGAAGTGCATTTAACCCTTTACCTCTTGTTTACATACTACAGATCAGTGACGTTTATTCCTTCAGACTCTTTCCTGCAGTGTAGTGTCCCAGAGCACTCGGTGCCCTACAGCTTTTCCACAATCATACCAAATTTATTCATTTATCTTTCATCACCTTTATTTGGAACACTTGATAGCGCAGTGGTTAGAGCTGCTGCTGCCTTTAGATCCAAAGGTCGCAGGTTCAATCCCTCTGTGGTGCTCTTGAGCAATGTATTTACCCTAAGCTGTTCCAGTAAAATTATTCAGCTGTATAAAGGGGTCAGTAATTATAATCTTTTAACACTGAAAGTTACTTTGGAAGAAAGTGTCAGCTAAAACAATGTGATTCTTTTCTTCAAAAAGAATTTATAATGTTCAGCTATTTATCTTCTACTTATTTGTAGAGCCAGGTGATTTTAGGCTAAACACCTTACTCAGAGGTGAGATTCAAACCCATGACCTTCAGGTCCAAAGGCAGCAGCTCTCACCACCACACTATGCAAGTGTATCACCTGTAATCACTCTTTTAAAGTGCACATTAAACTGCTGAGTCTGGTATGAATGTGTGAAGAGGCTTGTACTGTATGTTTACCATAGATACAATAGCTATAGTCACGAGTTACGAATGCCCCGTGCGACAGAATGTTCTGGAACATGACTTTCTCTTTATCCGTGCTACATGCTCGCTATCGTGGCCGAGCTGTTACACGACACGTGTAAACACATTAGCGGCGAACGCGTTTGGAGCCGGAAGAGCGCTCGGTCGTGAAGCGGCCCTGCGCGGCCATGCGTCCCCAGCGCCTCCCTTTGTGCTGGAGATCAGAGAGGGCTTTGTGATGTCGGAACACGACCCGTAACAACGCGAGCCGCTCGACACGTGAGCGAGCGGCAACGGGCGTCGCGTCGCGTCCCGTCTCGCCCATCCGAAGCCACCGCTCTGGAAACAAACAATTCCGCGTTCGCATGGTGCTCGGAGACGATAAGCCACAGTCGGCGCGGTCGGGGCCTTTTTCCAGTCGAGCTCAGCGCATCTGGCCGGGCAGCGCACAACTAAAAATAAAGGTGTGAGAGAGGTTTTTTCCCCCTCAAATGTGCAGGATATTCAGCTTCGCGGAAACAGATGTTCCCATCCCCCTTCCTGGCGGACGGATCCCCGGCCCTGGTGACAGCGGTGCTTTGGGAATGATGTTGAGACCAACGCTGCCACCTCGAGTTCTCATGCGCATTTGGCCACATGGACCCGAAGTTCCTACTGTTGATACACGACACCCCGACTTTAAGTACTATTCTGTCTCTGAAGGTGTCCATTAAAAACTCCAGTACTTTACCCTTTTGCCAGAAGCTGTCCAAGAGACGCTGGCAAGTGATCCTGCCCTTGTCTTTCTTATGTTGATATGGTATAACAGTTACCGTGGTTTTGAGCCCAGTGTTATGACTCTTTTCTGGGAACGGAGCATGGTAACAGCGAGGTATCTGTGTTTACCCACTGCTGACCGAGTACATGTCTCACAAAGCTGGTAGAAGTTCTTTTTAATATCAGAGTACATGTCTCACTTTGATATTAAAAAGAACGTCAACCAGCTTACTGAGTTCTGTGGTATTTCTGACATGTGGGAATAGAGCAGTGTGGTGACACAGAGGTGTTGATGCGGGCTCAAATCCGTCTGGGTTTGGATGTTGTCCCTGTGTTTGCATGGGTTTCCCCTGGGTGCTCTGGTTTCCTCCCATAATCCAAACACATGCAGTACAGGTGAGATGGCTGCTCTAAATTGGCCATTAGTATGTGAATGGGTGTGTGTGTGTGTGTGTGTGTGTGTGTGTGTGTGTGTGTGTGTGTGTGTGTGTGTGTGTGTTACCCTGAGATGGACTGGTGTCCCATCCAGGTGTACTCCCCAGCCTAGCACCCAGTGATACTTCCTGGGAGGCTTCCTTTCACCACAAAGCTGCGCTGGACAACTGGCTGTTGACAACAATAATAATAATAATAATTATAAGAACAACAACAAATGCCTGATTACCAAAGAAAGTATGTCCCACCACTGTCACACCTTGCGTCTTGGTGAAGGGTCAGTGTACTTCTTCCTGGGATTTTTTAAAAACCGTTGGTAAGGTGCAAAAACTCAGTGCGAAATGCATTTATTAAAGTGCCAAAATGTCAGGAGAAATTAACAAATAATATACACATTATATCATTCAAATGACTATACAATATGTGTAGTGCATAATACAAAAGTATGTACTGTCACCAGCTACACAATCGGCACACATCTACACCATCATTCTGAAAAAGAGCACATAAACCCGCCCCCTGCCTTTAGGAAGGACTGAACCATTCCACAGCAAGAGGGGTGTCACACTAATACAAGTCTGAACCAAACACACATTGACCTCAGTATAATGTATGATCTTATGTGTCAAGATCTTTCAGTGGGTTTATGACCGACTGTTACGAACCACCATTATTATGGAATAAAATACACTTCTTAATCAAAACCAGGTAATTAAAAACTCCCCCAGGGTTAGGTTTTCCCACTGAGTTCCAAATGAGCATGTGCACCACAGAGACAGGCAATATATAAGGGCACTGAAAATGTGCCTTGGCTCATTTGCCAGGTCCCAAAGTAAATGATGGTGATGGGGTGAGAAAGACACTAGAAATATTCAGTCATGTTGTGAACGACAGAAGGAAACTGCCTGTTTATGACGTGAAAATGTAGCCGTCCAAATGTATGCGCCCGCTGAGTTAGCGACACTGTGCTTCCTCTATGCACTGGAAATTGCAGCCGAACCGCTCTCGCAACAACACGGACACACATCGGGCGGTATATGGCATGGTGGTTCGAGCTGCTACTTTCCACTTGAAGAACCCGGGTTCGAGTCTCCTTTCTGCTCTAGTGCCCTTGAGCAAGATGCTTCCTTTGAATTGCTCCAGTAAAAATGATCCAACTGCGTAAATGGGTAAATCAGTGTAAGTCACTCTGGAGAAGTGTGTGTCTGCTCAGTGAATAAATATAAATGTATTCTAAATGACTGCAGATATTATAAGTTGCTGGGCTTCTTGGGACTCTAATGTCATGAACCCTGTGTTCAGGATGTAAGCGTTGGATGGTTTGAACTGCATCGATCTCCCATAAGCCCTGTGGTTATGGATGTTTTTGCTAGGGGGGTGGGATATCAGGGAGCTTTTTCCAGCCCTGCCCCCCAGGTCACATCCTTTGATCCCAAGGCAGTTGTTGCGAGGTCAGTCAGGTCCACACACTGCATTCCAGCACTTGATAGGTTACTATGCTAATGGATAGCTGAAGGGGTGTTGGCGGCTCGGTCGCTGGGTGAGACCTGCTCCGCTTTTCTCACCGATGGCCTCTGAACATCTGCTGGTTTCCATGACGGCTGCTTTCTATTTGCTCCAGCTGCAAGGTTCACCCATGGCTATAAGGTGAAGAACACTTCTATTGAAACTTCTCAATTCTGAGACAAGGATTAGCACAAATGTACTGCCTCTCCTACATTTATTTACCTGACCCTTTTCTCTAAAGCAGCTTACACTTATTTACCCATGTATATAGGGTGCTATTTTTAATAGAGCAATTTACAGTAAGTACCTTGCTGGAGGGTACAACAACTGGAAGCAGGAATTGAACCTGTAACCATTGGGTCCAAAGGCAGCAACTAGAACCACTACACTACCAGCTGCCCCCCACTGTTGTATTGTACCAGCTCACTTACAGATGATACATTTAGCAGCTCCATTAGCTTTTTAATGAATGATTTTAGTTAAAGTGGCCACAACTGTATGTGTCAGCCATCCATACATCTTACTGAAGGAATTCAGGTCAAGAACTTTGCTCAAGGGTAGAGAGCAGCCATCCTGGTTGTTGGGCCATGTGCCTTTTATTGAGAAGTCTAGGTTCTTAAACACTTTATTATTTGCCGAACAGAATAATTTATAGGTGAAAAAATGCTGAATTCACAAGTGTTACAGGTATCGTCCCTCAGAGGCTGTTTCTTGATGGCGTTCAGTGACGCGAGTGACGGGTCCCAGGAAATCTCCCTCGCCCCAGCCCAAGGAAGAGACGCGTCCCGAAGTTGGGCCGTTTTTCCGGTTGGTTGTGTTTGCTCCTGGGGTGGCAGGTAGTTAAAGACACTAAATCACTGCAGAGGGACGGCCCTGTCGAAAAGCCTCACGGTTCCCGGATCAAGACAGGCGTGAAAATGCGATGACTGTGATGACTGAAAAAACATTTTGAAAGGCCACATGAGCTCTGTCCACCCCCCCCCCCCCCAAACCACCCACACACAGAAACACTCCTCGGGGTTGGAGACGGGAAGCAGCTCATCTTACCTCTGCACACCACTATTATAGCAACTAGAATATTAATGCGTCGCTGTCATCCGAAGCTGATTAAACGAACCCAGCCGGGACGGTTCAGAACCTGCTGGTCTTGTTCCTCGTGTTCCACATTAATTTATTTCGTTCTTTTAATGACGAAAAAGTCGAGGAAACAGAGTTGTTTCCAACACAGACATCTACATAAAAGTGAATTGATTATGTGTTAGTAAGTGGAATTATGGGTGTAGTGGGGGTGTGTGACCCCATATTCAAACAATTTTCTATATGACTCCACACTATGGCCAATATTTTTGTCCCTAGATTTTATGCCACTGATTCGAGTTTATAGATTCTCCTAAATATCTGCATGAGTGAAATATGAATTTTGATGCAATCTGTTCTGTAATGAATCGAAAAAAATGACAGTAGGGATGACAAGTGTTTTCGCAGTTAAATGACTGAATTCAGATGAGCGTTATAATTCCAGGTTGAGTTCATGGCAGCGTAAAAGCGACGTTTTTTAAGAACCGATTCCAGTTTCTCCTTGAACCCCCAATGGTGCCCCTGGGGTAGTTCCAGCGAACCTGCAGAGCGTTGCCTCCGTGATTCCTGTGGTGCTTCGCTGAAGGTGACTCCCTGAACGCTCCCTTCACCCGAGAAGGTGCTGCTCGTTGAACCCGCCCCCAGCCGTGTTCTTGCCACGTGATCCTCGTGTCGCCTTGAGCTCGCGGTTAATGTTTGTCTGTGCGTTCTGTCAACACGATCCACTTGTGGTCGCACCTACGAAGCCTACATCACGCCTCACACCCTTAATAGACCTCACCCTTAAGCAAAGCAATAAAAATAAAGGGAGATTAAAGCGATCCTAAAAACAGCTCAGTGTGACTGCTAATTATTTCATCAGTGCATCATGTATTCTTTTCCACTTGCTGGATGTTTTAATAGTAAAATACTTGAAACACACTGGTAGTGTAACCAGGATTTTTCATATTTACATTTACATTTATTCATTTAGCAGACGCTTTTGTCCAAAGCGACGTACATCTCAGCAAAAGTACAATTTATGCATTAAATTAAGAGAAGGAGACATAGCTGCAGACATGTGACTCAAGTAAACCTAGTTTGTTACCTACCACTTGCTGCACTGAGGTTCATCGTTCAAGTAGGTGCATAAAACACAGGATAGACAACTAATACCCTCCTACCATTTTTTAAAAAAAAAATTATAAGATACACAAGCAAGCAAATACAATGCCGGAATAGTGGATGATTAAAGGCTTTGTCTGGTGATGCTGATGAAGTTACGGTGCATGAACATTTACACCGTACATGAGCTGGAGAGATCTTGGATGAAATGGGTCCGGAAAAGGTGGGTTTTCAGACCCTTCTTGAATGTAGACAGAGATTCAGCAGTTCTGAGTGAGAGGGGGAGGTCGTTCCACCACGATGGAGCCAGAACCGAGAACCTCCGTGCTTTATTTTTCGTGCGCGGGACCACCAAGCGAGCAGAAGTAGACGAGTGAAGGGGTCTAGCTGGGGTGTAGCGGTTGATCAAGACCTGTAAATAGCTGGGATAAGTTCAGTGATGCATTTGTAGACAATAACCAGGGTCTTGAATTTGATCTGGGCAGCTATAGGAAGCCAGTGCAGAGAAATGAGAAGAGGAGATACATGGGAACGCTTTAGCAAATCAAACACAACTCGTGCAGCAGCAGAATCCACATATATGTGGTGTGTATATATAGCGTGTATGTAATACACACTAATATTATATATACAGGATATATAACATATCTGTAATCATATATATATATATATATCCAGCAACCCCCCAGCACATCATATGGGTGTGGATGCCTGGTTGCTCAGGTGGGAGGGACCAACCAACATCTACAACCACTTGTCCCATACGAGGTCGTGGCGAGTCGGAACCTAACCTGGCAACACAGGGCTCAGGGCTGGAGGGGGAGGGGACACACCCAGGACAGGACGCCAGTCCATCACAAGGCACCCCAAGCAGGGCTCGAATCCTACACCCGCCATGCCACGGCAGTGGGGGGGAACCAGTGTAGGGTTTAAAACTCTCATTTTCTCTTGTGCTTCATTTATTATGCTGCTGAAACACTGCAGGGTTTTTTCCCCAAAGTTTGTACTTATAACAATTTTTTTGCACTTTGTCAATATCAGGAAAATCCAATTAATTTGTTTCTCTTCAGCTTGATATGAACTTAAGGGTACTTTCATCGCTTTTATCCAAAACACATCATATTGCATTTTTTATTGGTTTGCTCAGCAGCCTCCGGTTGTTCTCCGCTGTGCTGCCCGTGCATCTGGGTTCGAACCTGTGACCCTCACAAGTGTCCTTTACCTGGACGTCACTAGTTCCACCTTCATTGGCAAGATGGCATGAGACGCAAAGGGGAACCCTCAGTCCAGCTTTGACCTTTACCACAAAACAATTGCTTTCACTTCATATTGTACTGCCACAAATACTTTACTACGGTGCCCATGATTCAATGGCACGGCATCCGCCAGCTGCTTCACGCCGGGAAACCGTGGAACGCAGAGCTCATGGGGCCTGTGACTCGCATGAATGACCATTTTCTGGTTCGATTAGACCTTCGGCACACGATTTCTACAGTTGCTAATATTTTTGCGCCACGTACTGTGTCGATGCAGCTGGGGGTAGATGACCATTCAGGGTTACGCAACAAACTGTGTCTACATTTGCATTTATTCATTCAGCTGATGCTTTTCTGCAAAGACACTTAGTAACTTACTTGTTCATGCCGCAGGGTAATTTTTACCATATCAGTTGAGGGCAAGCATCTTGATTAAGGGAACTGCAGTAGGGGGTGGAATTCAAACCTGGGACCTCTGAATGTAAAAGGCAAGGGTTTTAACTAGAATGCCATCTACAGCTTACTGCACAACTGTGTGTTCCAGTGAGAAGACATCTCTGGAGGATGCCTTGACACTGAGAAAACTGGCTCAACGTGAGCAGCTCCAAGGCCTTCACACCTCCTGTTTACCTTAAATTACTGGACACCTTACCCTTCGTCAGCTGCAGCAAAATTAGTCCCCAAAAGCACCAGATTTATGGTATTTCCAGTAGCCCTTTAAATCCCTTTACCTTGTGCTGTTTGCCTGTCCCTAGAACTCATTGAAATCTTCATACTGCTTTGTGTAACAGTCATATTGAAATGATAACAAGGCCGGAGCATAAAACTCATAGATGTTGTGGTACAGCAGGTGGCGTAGTGGTTCGGGCCACCGTCTTACAGCGAAAGGATCCAGCCTTGAATCTCACCTCCCGCTCCAGTATCCTTGATCAAGGTTCTTTCCCTGCATTGATGCAGTTTAAATGACACGACCGTGTACGTGGGTAAATCACTGTGAGAAGTTTAGCGCGCAACCATACAGAAAAGCATCAGATGTGCAAATGATTGCATAATAAAACAAACATGCAGATTGTTTTTTGGAGTCCAAAAAGGGCAGCTGTCTGCTTTTACAGCAATGCGATCAGACGTGGTAAAGGCACCAGTGCAGCGGTTTGCAGGAGCTGCGAGCGGCTGACATGCAGGAATGCTCTCGGAAGTCCTCCTCTTCCGGAATTTTCTACAGCGCCTTGTTTGTCTTGGATCGTTCTTTGACAACTTTGCGACGGCTCCCATCAGGCCCACGCAAAGGAGGGCGATTAGTGTGCAAACAGCTCTGTTGACTGCGCACTGGGAAGCCGCTGTCAAACACACACATGAATGGACGGGGCTCTCCTGCGGCGCCAGGGAGGTGTTTTTTCTCTTTGTTTCGCTGTCATGGAATGCGCACCGAGTGCACTGTTGACATCGCTCTTGAAATCTCAGACAGGCCTGGAGAAACGGTAAACACAGAGGGTGAGGAGAATCACCAGGCAAACAAAACGCATCCGATTAAATGGAGCTTACTTCCCAGGTTCCTCTTCACATTAATCTCTTACGTTTGACGAATCTAGAATTTGCTGCATATTTACATTTCCATTTATTCATTTCGCAGACGCTTTTCTCCACAGCGACGTACATCTCATAGAAAATACAATGTGTGCATTACATTAGCAGGAAGGGACACGTAGATGCCGACACATGATTCTTAAGTGCAGTTAGTTTCTTTCCATCATATGAACCAATGTTCATCGCACAAGTAGCTGCATAAAACTTTACCCGAATATCCACGATTCCAAATCACCTTCCTAGAACATATACATATATTTTTGAGGTACGTATAAACATTTATGTTACATTGCAGGAGTAGCTGCATAAAGGTTTATCCGGGCATGATCTTAAAGTTATAGAGCATGAACATTTACACCTTACATGAACTTAAGAGATGATGGGCGAAGTGAATCTGGAAGAGATGCATTTTAAGACCCTTTTTAAATGTGGACACAGATTCAGCAGTTCTGAGTGAGAGAGGGAGGTCCTTCCACCACAATGGAGCCAGAACTGAGAACCTCCATGCTTTACCTTTCGTACGTGGGACCACCAAGCGGGCGGATGTGGAAGAGCGTAGCAGTCTGGTTGGGGTGTAGCGGATGATCAAGTCTTGTAAATGGCTAAGAGCAGTTCTACTGATACATTTGTTGGCCATAACCAGGGTCTTAAATAATAATACACACCCACAATGTCTACAACCGCTTGTCCCAAAAGGGGTCGCGGTGAGCCGGAGCCTAACCCGGCAATACCGGGCGCAAGGCTGGAGGGAACACACCCAGGACGGGACGCCAGTCCGTTGCAAGGCACCACAAGCAGGACTCGAACCCCAGACCCACCAGAGAGCAGGACCCGGTCCAACCCACTGCGCCACCACACTACATAACAATAGTAATATTTAATAAATCAATGTTCTAACTCACTTCAAAGTTCAAACTAACGCCTGTTAATTTTTATGGATTTTTATTGGTGTGACTATGAGGAAAAAGGTTTGGAAGGTATGGAAGGTTTTTGAAGCTTTTTGAAGTCAAAAAACGGCCAGTGAAATGACGTTCCTATTTACGAGATTTCTCCTGCCTCAGTCATGTGGACACTGAACATGATTACAGGCGCCTGAATCAAGTATGCTGACAAGACCTAAATATATTCAACCCTGAAAGCTTCATCCAACACAAGGCACTATCCTTCTTGGGTATATCAGCCAAGGTCAATACAAGGCTCTGAAATTATGAGATGACTATGAAATATGAATATTGTGGTTGCGATAAAATAGGAATACAAATCAGCGCATGCATTTGGCCTGGAGCGGGAGGTTTTGGCGAGGAAAGCCACTGAGGACTCGCCTGGTCTGTAGTGTTGGAAGAAGCACAGATGGAGCTCGCAGGCTTCCCAGCTTGGCTCAGGGCTCAATGGACCTTTGGAAAGGGTTGAACAAGTGCCTCTTCATGTCTTTGTGAGCCACTCAACAGGATCTCTGAGCCGGATTAAAGTCCAGCACAGACGCTGGATGGACATTTTCACCATCTAACGTTTTTTCGAGTGCTGCCCATGTCCAGTCACATCCAGGCCATGCACAAGGATCCTCGGAGATGTTTGCCGTGGCAGTTTGATACATACATTTCACATGGAACTTCTAGGTTGGCTGCTATTAACGCCAGCCCACCGTCTTACTGCAGCCTTGCAGAGAACAAAGTGTAAATGCCGCATGCTCCAGGCGTGGCGTCTTGGAGATAAACCCTCTCTGCTTAGCCCTTTTTTCCAAGCTCCATCGGCCTTTAATAAAGTCATGAATGCTTGGCCTGGGGTGAAGTTTGCGTCTCGCCGCTGCGCTGTACGTGGAACAGCTGCCGGCCCCATTGTGCACATTTGATGTGAGAGATTACCCTGAGAACTTCAGCCACGCCGAATTAGCCAGGCTTCCCTGAGAGGCGGGGCCTTTGCGGCAGAACACGCGGCTCGCACAATGGGAGCCTCTCAGTCCCCCTTCCCTCACCCCGGTAGGTACCGCGGGCCTCAAGGGAGAGCCCACCCGCTCCCAGCATGCCTGAGCAGGACACAACCCTGGCAGCTGCCCAACCTCACGTGTGCACCCTTGCTTTGGATAGATGGGGAAAATGCTTGCTTCTCATTATGCAGAAGTAGTGTTTCTAACCGGTATAGCCAAACCAAGCAGAAGTACAACGAAACATAGAACATTCTAGAAATAAGGGATCCAGAGAAGCTGAAGGTGGAGAGGTCCTCAACTGATGGAGTGGGTTAAGTAGATGATAGGACATGAATGCTTGTAAATGGTAATTCCCATGTCTGGAGCATAAATTTGGTTCTGATATCACCGAAATCAGGATTGCATTTATCTGTGGTAATGACTCCTGTCTGGACCAAATTTGGGGGTGTGGTGGTCGTTAGGGTTCAGCTGGTGCCTGCTGTGCAGTGGGTCTGGGGTTCGAGCCCTGCTTGGGGTGCCTTGCGATGGACTGGCATCCTGTCCTGGGTGTGTCCCCTCCCCCTTTGCCCTTGTGCCTTGTGCTGCTGAGTTAGGCTCCCGCTCGCTGTGACCCCGCTTGGGATGAGTGGTTGTTGACAATGGATGGACCAACTTCCAATCACATGGAAAGAATCATGTGAGAGGTCATCAGAGGCTGGAGGAAGGTCAGCACTTGTTCCAAAAAAAACGGAACGGGTGGGCTTACATTTGCAGGAGGAGCATGATCCCTTGGGGGTTTGCATTTTGTGGTATGTCATTGACGGCTGCTGCTTTGGGATGACTGCAGAAAAATTTTGCTGTGTGACGTGTAGGCTTCCCTGTGAGTGGGAATGTCATAGATCACTTAAGAAAGACTGCTGCACAAGCTGAATAACCTTTCTCGATAGACCAGCGCAGCAGATGGCGAAGTGGGAAGGGCCCTCACTTTGCACTTGAAGGTCCCTGGTCCAAATCCCACCTCCTGCTGTAGTACCCTAGACCCAGGCACTTATCTGGAATTGTTCCAGCTGTATAAAGGGGTAAATAACACTAAGTACCTTAATGTTCTGAGTAGTTTTTGGAGAAAAGCATCAGCCAAATAAATCAATAACAAAAAACGGACAGTAAATATATTCCTACTAAGTAGAAACAGGAACCAAAGACCAGCTTAATAATATTCAGAGTTTGTGTATTGCTAATATGATTAACATATTTGCATGTGTCTTCTAGGATTTAATCTCAAATGTTTTTAAGAATTCGGTTTTGTTCTGTTTGGCAAAGTAACGTAAAAAGGTCCCCTAACCCCGTTCACAGTCTGCATTAGTTTCTTGGTACTTGGGAAGATAAAGTGATTGAATTTATAGTGAACAAATTATGGACAGAGATTTTTCTTATGGGGAAAAACTTTGGACTTTTCACCCTTAAGGTTTTGTAATTTTTTCACATCGTCTCCATGATGACTCAGCGGGGCCTCCCTAAACAACGGCAAACCTTAGACTAAATGAACACCCACAAGTCATAACAGTCTGCAAGTATCGCGCTTATCGGGTGACCCACAGCTCAGACTGGAGGGCCTCTTAGCGTGGCTTTACGGTCTAATCCCAGGGGTGTTCCTCAGGTCTCTGCGCACATCACGGTTTCAGTGACTCTTCATGGAAACAAGACTGATGTAACACACAACCTTTCACTAATCCCGTCTAACCCTCGGCTTGAAAGAAACCTATAAAAGGTGGGGAAATAGCAGGTGGATCTATGTGTGTGAAGCTGTGTCTTCTAATGACAGAAATCCTTGTGTTTTCCTTTCACTGGGCCCCATGTTGCTTCATATCTTCTACCAATAAAGAGGTCTGGGAGTCAAAAAGCTTTGCCATTGAGAAATGTTGACCTTCATCCAGTGAACTGTTTACCGAAGTCAAAGTTGCTCAGTTTCTGTGGATAATCGCTTTTGTTGGTCAGGTCAGAGACTGGAGGAGTTTCACTGGCTAAAGAATAGCATGGAAATGCCATTTCCTCTAGTTTCCTTCTTTCTTTCGTAGGTAACCAAGCTTTTCTATTCTTATGTGGCCTTATATAACTATACATGTAGTGTAGAGTCCTACAAGGATTACGAAGGGTGTAAATGAGGAAGAAGGCAGCACAATAGTTAAATGGGTAAATAATGAAGTAGGTGAACATTGTGAGTCTCTTTGGAGAGTATGGATCATTGTGGTGGGAGTTTTGGGGGAAGGGAGGCCCTAGGTGCCGTGCGTCGTGATGTCAGTGCAAGGACCCTGTATCAAGTGTCCTGTCAACATTGTCCAGACAAAGGACAGTGCTCGAGGGTATGGGGACGAGGGGGGATTTTGCAGACACTTCTCATCACCAATGCTTTAGGTCGGTCTCTAATGACACCCTGTGACCATGTTTTACCCTCCACGGCAAGAGCTGTCTCTCTAGTCCCTCAGGGATTCCAGGACTCGACCGTTGCACATGAACAGTTCTCTCTGGGCACGATCACAGATCGAGCCACACAGTCCGACAGCACGTGGCCTGCTGCAAACAAACATCACGCTCTTTTTATGATCCTTCAAAACGTCCTTTAAACATGCTGTTAGTTGTCATGAGCAAAAACCACCCAAGACACGAGTTCACTTAGCGGGAAGTGCCCGTCTCTTTACCCATGAACACAAGCCCCTGACTTTACTTGGAGGGAGGCAGTCAGGGAAGAGCTGTTGGTTCCACTGAGCTCTTCCCTTTTGGGACCAGCAATCAACGAGATGGTAGACATTGTCAGCAAAGGGAGGAAGAAAGTCCATATTTTCATTTAAAATTCCTTGCAGGAGGTAGTCCTGTGCAAGATCTCATGATTTTTCTACACACACTTTGACTTTTACATTTTTAAAACATGCTTTTGTATATACAGTATGTACACGCATCCAAATAGCGTGGAGCTATAATGACTCTGGAACACTGGAAAGGAAGGGCCTGGTTTATGAAAGAACTGACAAGCGACAGATGTGATCCTGGGCTTACGACAAGCCTCAGGAAGTGAACACTTGGAACGGGTAGATTGATGGCTATTTTTACACCTTGCAGGGAGTGTCCTTCCTGGGCTGGACCGAAGGTTAGACAAACAGTGGGGTCGTGGACGGCACACGGGAACAGGCCTCTGAAATGGAAACAGAGCTCGACCGAAGCGCCGCTCCTCACCTTTTCCTGTTTGCAGTCCTTCCATTCTCTTGCCGGATGGAGCTCGAGTTAAGTTCTCTTGCATGTCAGGAGGTGTTATGTCGCGCAGCCCTCTTTACCTCCTGGAATGTGTCACTTTGTGTTGCGCTAACTCGCTGCCTGATTGAAGGGAGAGCCCCGTGGCTTTGCCACTAATTAAGACAGGAATTCGGAGGGACTGCCTTTTATTCAGGCCGATCAGGGTTCCGCAGGGCGCCAATCAGCACGCTGTAATCGTCGTCAGTAGTTCCCTTAGTCGAGATCACTCTTTAATGGGGACCGCAGGCTTGCGATGGGCCCTGTTAGCCGCATGCATCAAACGCCCAGAAACCTGGAGCTCATGTCAATAACATCCATTGCGGGTTGGTTATATAAGGGCCCAAATGAACTCTGACAGGTCTGTGATGGCCAGCTGGGGTTATACCAAGACCGTCACACTCATTAGCGCTCACCAGTAAGTGACAAACCATTCTTGCTGATGTGTCACTCGATAAGACTCCCTGTGTGACCTCTGAACCCCAGAAACTGTGTGTTACTGTACAGCAGCTTCAAATACATGGGCATTCCATGTTTTCACAACCCCCCTGCTGTGTTTCACATTATATCTTTGTGTGAATTGGTGCAATTGGTGGATAAGGGGCAACGGTAGTGTGGTGGTTAACATCTGTTCCATGCATGTTGCTCTATTACACACTACGGCTGCGTTACCCTTGACCAGGGTCCTTACCCTGACCTGATGCAGTAAAGTACTCAGTTGTACAAATGGGTCAAAAACTGATATTGGAAAGTCGGAATGGGTCGGAGGTGATCCACAGGTTTGCTGGAGAAGGGGCAGGGCTGTGTGTTGCTGGGGTTTTGTTGATAACATAACAATTGATATGTCTGTTCAGCGTTCCGTTTCGGTGGATCACATGTTTGTGTCTGCACTGCTTTTGTTAACATGAAATATTATATTACCGCGGTTACACTGTTATTTTACAGCAGGGTTACATGTGTTACCCACTTAAATTTATTGCCTGCAATGCCAAGGGTATGGGTCATACAGTTAAGGGAAAGCTTGTTTCAACATTATTTTAAACATCTGATAAAAACTCAAAAGAGGCTGGTAAAGTTTACTTTTCACCTTTCAGTGGTAGCAAAGGTACCATGTGTGTTACCGTTTGGGTCTCAGCCACTGCTCGGGTGTCTAGCAGCGACTGTGTTTTATTTAGACAACTTAATTTGGGATTTGTGATTCCTTTCAAGTTACTTTTTTATTTAAAATGATTGGCAAGTGAAGAAGTGAGTGTTCTGGTGGTGCTGAAAAGAAAAAACGGAAGACGATACATTTAGAATTGACGGTGAAAATAACAGTGCAGCATGAAAACACAAAAGCCTCTTGTATTTGTATAATTATTATTCTATATTAGTATTATTATCACATGAATCATGTGTGAAATTAAATTTGTTAAAATATAACAAAGCCCTTATGTGCAATGCAGCATTCACATATGTTTGCTCGTACTGTATATCGTTATGTTTTATTTAATATATGATGTTGACTTATGACGGTTAGAATAAAACCCCTCATAATCTGAGGACCACCTGTAGTAGGAATATCCCCTTTTCTCTTGATTATGAATAACAGAACTCATAAGGCTGGTTCGTCTTGCTGTCAGGCTCTTGCTGTACAAATGGATGAAATACTATAAATGGCTTGGAATAAGTGTCAGCTGTGCAACAAAATTAGTGATAGATGGCAGAGAATGGATTTCAGGTCGAGTTCCCCCACTTGTTGTAGAGCCTTGGCCCTCAGTTAGGACACAGTTTCTCTTATACAGATGCCTGGGTGTGCCGTGGCCCTATTCACGGTGCAGCTTCGGCCTAATTGCATCCAAGGCTTTTCAAGGCTCCTGCGGGTCCTTTATATCACTGCTTGAAACACACCAAGAGATTACTGATGCTTCGTTTCATTTTGAACCAATTAGTCGTGGAAAACTATAGGCGGGTTGTCAGATAAACATTTGCTATTTAATTGCACAAAGTCTAGACTGATTGGAAACAAACGCACAGCCGGGTGGGCAGATGGTGGCCTGCGAACCGCATTGTGAACGCAGCTCTCCAAGGCTACATTCTTCAAACTTTTGTCGAACCTCCTTTTCATCCGATCACTCGAGATGGCATTTTTCCACATTTCCCGCCCCCCTGAAAAAAATCCATCTTTCATTGGCATCATTGCTCAGTGAGGAACTAATTAAATAGGACAATTTGCTTGATCTCGATAATTAAGAACTTCACAACCTCTTACTCTGTTACAGGAACACTTGGTATCTAAAGCATAGAAGTGTTTGGGGGAAAAAAATGTTGTATGGCTTCTAATTACAACCAGTGCGCACAACTGCCTTAACTGAAAAATCGGGAGAATAATGCAGTCTTATTCTGAAATTAACAAGTCATTACTTGGGTCTGAAGAAGAGAAAGTAATGGCATCAAAGTGAATAGGAAGAGGAGGAGAGACTGCATGGAGATCATCCGTGTAACTTCGCTTCAGGGATCTGTTGAGTAAACGGCCGTCCCTGGTAACACACAACATTAATTAACATTACTGTACTGTCACAGGGACACAGTGAGAAGCTTACCTGTTTTCTGAGTTCACTCTGGTATTGTTCCTGTTATTATTATTATTATTTTTATTATTATCATCATCAAGCATTTTCCTCTAAAATAAATTACGTAAATAAGTGGTTTGTACATAAAGCTACTTACACTCATTTACGCATGTATGCAGCAAAGCCATTTTTACTGTATCAGTTCTGGGTGAGTATTTTGCTCAGCAGATGCACTGATTTAATCCCCCGTCTACATATATATATATATGTATATATATATATATGACAAGATTGTATGTTACATATTTAGCTGATGCTTCAAAAATATACCCATTTATACAGCTGGGTAGTTTTCACTGTATTAATTCCAGGCAGGTACCCTGTTCAATGCAATTATAGCAGGAGGTGGAGTTTGAACCTGCAGCCTCTGAGTCCAAAGGTAGCAGTGCTAACTGCAAGAGTTAAAGCCTCTTTTTCGTAATCTCGCATCAAATTAGCCTAATCCACCCAGTGACCCCGAGTGACCTGGCCCTCATTCAGACAATTTCCACCTCTTGACACTAATACTGCAACGGTGAGGAATGACAGGTATGTACCTGTTCGGGAACGATCCGCTCGAAGGTATTTGGTGTGCATGCAAGGACGTGCGACATGTTCTGATTGAGAGCACAGCTTCCTGAAAACCGGAAAGGAGAGCGTGATCCAAGATATACTAACTGTCCTTGAAACGCACAAACAGAACTGCTTTTGGATGCAACCAGACCAAACACACCGTCGGGCGTTTATGTTGCCTGAGGAATTTGAAAAGCTTTATTCAGCAGGCCTTTCAGTTTTAAGTGAGCTTTCAGAGACACATGATGACATTATCTTCTGGCAGGTGGCAAAATACATTGAAAAGGGCTGTTAGCTTTTCTTATGATAAAGATCGACAGTGATGTTTAAGTAATTTGTGCATGAGGCCAGCTTCACGAATTTAAGCAATACTGGCTGCAGTACAAGATCTCAGAATTTGGCGAATGCAGTTTTTTATAGACTCGCTATTCAGTGCACTTGACAACCCAGAATGCACTTTGTTTGTGTGCGGAGGAGACAATAGACAAGCCTGTCACTGCTGCCGGATTTTTTTTTTTCAGTGCAGAAATGACACGTGGGGGGGGGCTCTCTGAAGCTTTTCTTCATGCTCACGGCTCCTCGAGACATTAGCACGCAGACGGCCTTAGGCTCGGGTTCAAGGGTGCCCGCTGGTCTAGAACATGCCTAAAGCTACATTAACACACAACTCAGTGACGCTTCATTCCACTTCCCAAAGTTATGTTTTATTAACCATATTCTGCACATCAGAAGGATATTATATTTGCGGAGACTCAAAGTACTAACCCACATTCCATACTGTACATGCACACTGGCCCAAAAGAACACACTCTATGAATGTCTTTGATTTTCAGGAGAACGTTTTCTAAGAACCGCTGTAATTTTCCAAAATTAGAGATCAATTGTGTTATGAAACCAGTTATGTACTGAGAAGAAGGAACAATGTCATAAATCTGAAAGCTAATTAAACATAATATGATGTTGCATTCAAGTACAATTTGGCAAGGAATAGATCTGAGAATCTTTTATTTTTTTTTTTACTTGTTTAGTCTGTTCTCCGTTAGTGCGACCGGATGCACTTCTTTGTAGTCTGTAAATGTTAATGTTCTCGTAGAAATTTAGTCTAAATTTCAGTTAGAATTGTTTAAATCTCTTTAAAAAACATTGTGGATCATTGCTTTGTGGGACATGTCAACACCTACAGCTGGTGATCGTGCCTTTGTAATGCATGCACCTAGCTACCGAAAACAAACTTCTGGTTGCCATGACTCCCAGTTGGCTGTTTAATTGTCCAGTTCGCTGACTGATGTGTAAAGAGAGTGACCAGAGGCTCCAGGTTCAGTTTGAGTCCTTGCCTCCTGCTTTGCTTTTTCCCGCCGCACCTTCCAGTACTGTGATCTTTCAAAGAAACCCCGTCTTTGAGCTCAGCACGCACCGGAGTTCAAGCGTCCTCCTACATGAAGAATCAGAGAAGGGTCACAAGCAAAAGGTCATCTGCAAAAGAAAACAATAATTCACAATAAAGGAGTGACTGATGGAGATGCAGTAGATTGCTTCACCTGATTCCGAACACCCCACAGGAAGTTTACTGTTTGGGTGAGATGTGTAAGGCCAGGGTGGTTTCGCAAACGGGCTGTCAAAACAGTCGGCGGGGGGTGCGGCGGCAGCCCAGCCAAACGGCTCTGCGGTGCCTTGCGCTGCCCTTCCGTGTGTGGGTACGGAGGAAACATGCCTTCAAGTGGTGCGTGGCGGCTGGATGGAGCGCCGATATTGGCAGGTGATAAACAATGACTGGAACGTTCTCAACTGTTGGCTTTCTTTCTCGTCGAAAAACAGCGGGAACGCAGTCGCTCGGGCAAGCGCGGACTTGCAAGCTGCAGGTTGAGAACAACAACGGGGTGTTTTTTTTGGCCAGAGGCTCCCTTGAGATGAAATGATAGGCACAGCAAAACTGATAACACATGGCCTTCTAAGAATATAAATAAATTGCCTACACACTGCCTTGAAAGACCCTCTCCTGTTCGAGAAGTTTCACTTTGAGAAACGCTTCTTATTTTATACCTTACCACTTTATCTTTCCCTCGCCGGAGCAACATACACTGTCTGGTTTTTATAGTAAACTGGTTATAACAATAAACCCACCCATACACACACACACACACACACACACAATTTGAAACCGCTTGTCCCGTACAGGGTCGCGGGGAGCCGGAGCCCAACCCGGTAACACAGGGCGTAGGGCTGGAAGGGGAGGGAACACACCCAGGATGGGACGCCAGTCCGTCGCAAGGTACCCCAAGTGGGACTTGAACCCCAGACCCTCCAGAAAGCAGGACCTGGTCCAAAACCACTGCGCCACCGCACCCCCCTTAACAATAAACCCATTTAATGTATTTATTGCGCCAGTTCAGGGTAAGTACTTTGATGAAAGGTACTACCACAGGGGCGGGGATTCAAACCCGAGTCCTTGGGCTGCTCTGACCGCTACGTCACCTGTTGACTAATAGATTTTGCCTTGATTTTCTCAGTCTCCTGCCTGTCGTGTTTGCTTGAAGTGGAAAAAAGGGACCTTTGAGCGTTCAGATTAGTCGTGCTGAACTGCTCATTAGAGTGCAATTATCCGGAAATTTCTGCATGTTTTCCCACCTACGTCCAGCACTTTCACACTGGAAGTACAGAATATCTTTCGTCTTTGTTTCTGCACACGCTAATACTGAAGACACTGACCTCTGACCTCTGTGCTCTGCCCTTAGACCTCTAACCTTCCCACAGCCTGGTGCTAATGACTTGCGTAGCCCCAAAGGAAAATAAAGTCACTTAAAATATTTTAAACAGGCAAAAACACTTCTGTGCCCTCAATCCTGCTACAGAAAGTTTTCACAGTGTTTATATTTTAGCACAGTGGGTCTCATGCTTCACTAAACTATTGACTAAATCACGAGTTTTCATTAAACAGTGGTTTTCTTATAATTATTTCCTTTGCAGAGACTTTTGTCCAAAACCACTTTCAGACTAGAAGTATACAAGTGCTACAGGAACAGAGGCAATTGAAAAAGACCTGGTAAGTACCAACCCACACCCACACACACACACACACACACACACACACACACACACACACACACACACACACACACAGGTGTTGCTGTCAGTACTGGGATTTCATATCTATACCCACTTTAATGTAGTAAACCTTTTTCGACCTCGACTGCTTCAGAAATGAAAAATGCATTTGAGAAAATCCATCCATTCATTTTCTTTCCCGCTTGTCCTAGTAGGGTCGCGGTGGCAGTAGGGAAAGCAGAGAGGCCCAGCCATCCCTGTCCCCCACAACTTCCTCCAGCTCAGCCTGGTGATTCCCAGCCGCTCCCAGGCCAACTGTGAGATATAATCCCTCCAGCGGGTCCTGGGCCGACGTCGGGGCTTCGTCCCAGTTGGCCGTGCCTAGTATACCTCCAAAGGGAGGCGCCCGGGGGGCATCCTTATCAGATGCTCGAACCACCTCAACTGGCTCCTCTCAATGCGGAGGAGTAGCGGCTCTACTCTGAGCTCCTCCCGGATGTCCGAACTCCTCACCGTCACGGAGAGTGAGTCCCAACACCCTGCGGAGAAAACTCATTTCAGCTGCTTGTATCTGCGATCTTATTCTTTCGGTCATCACCCAAAGTTCATGACCATAGGTGAGGGTGGGGACATAGATTGACCAGTAAATGGAGAGCTTTGCCTTATGGCTCAGCTCCCCCTTCGCCACTACAGTCCGGTACGGCGACCGCATTACTGCTGCCGCTGTTCCCAGTCTGCGGCCGATCTCACGCTCCCTTCTTCCCTCACTCGTGAGCATTTGAGAAAAGCGTCAGCTAAATAAATATAGTAGGTATGGTAATGGAAATGTCCATTTATCAGGAACTTGAGTCCAGACAGTGCATGATACCATAATGGAGAACGAAATGGTGCTGTGTTCTCAACCCGCTGCTGTAATGCAAGCTGACAGGTAGGAAAGGAAAGGAAGAACATTGACAAATTTTTTTTTTATGACAAGACCAATTGGAAACTTTTGGATTATTTTATTTTTTGATTTTATACTCATAAACTCAGATATTTTATACTGATGAACTCAGATATTTCTGATGCTTTGGCATCCAGGGCTTGGTGTGTTTCTGTGTGCGGAGCAGTTCTCATGTCTGCTCTCACTGTGCCCGTCCGATGTGCTGGTCTGTTCTCGCCAATGTTCACCTTCCTCACCTTTGTGGTCGGATTCTTTTCTGTCTTTTTGCTTGTTTGCCCGAGCTAAGCCTGTTGATTTCACAGTGGGTGCGGAGGGTGACCCATGCGGGGTAGTTCCCACACCGTCCCTCACCTCGCCTCTACAGCAGGGTAACAAAGGTGGGAACCCCTCCCACCAGGATGGGGTCAGCTGATGGACACGTGTGAAATAGCCCTGGTGACAGTCCAGGGTGACAGGTCCTTTGTCTGCCTGATTCACTGCACTCTTCAGTATGTGCTGTATTTGGTGGTTAACGCACGCATCTCGAGTTTCTGTAGGAGTCACATGGCTTTCTCACGGAAAGCTTCATGCCATAAATGGAGCAGTTGAAGGCTATTTGTGCAGGGTTTTCTCCTGCTGCAGCCCAAACTGAGGAATTCTGTTCCTAAGGCTGTCGGAGACTTTCCTTCTCTAAGCATCTGGGAGGACAAAATGCTCTAGAGACACTTATTTATGTGGTGGCTGAGAATCAAGGTTGACATTGATGGTATATAACAGCAACAAGAGCAACAACAGGAGGCATCTTTAAATCCAGGCTTAAGACCTACATGTTTACAACCAAGGGGGAGTGCGGTGGCGCAGTGGGTTGGACCACAGTCCTGCTCTCCGGTGGGTCTGGGGTTCGAGTCCCACTTGGGGTGCCTTGTGACGGACTGGCGTCCCGTCCTGCGTGTGTCCCCTCCCCCTCCGGCCTTACGCCCTGTGTTGCCGGGTAGGCTCCGGTTCCCCGTGACCCTGTATAGGACAAGCGGTTCTGAAAGTGTGTGTGTGTTTACAACCACCTGCACATAACTTATCTTTCAGCTAACTTTTCCTTTCTTTCTCATAATTTGTTCTACTGTTTTCTTTTGATAATATTTTCCTGTCTGCTGTGCAATATAAGAAAATATTATTAAAAGAAAATTTACTTACGTTGTTTTTTTTTAATTGTTTTATATGTCTGTCTTTTTATTTCTAAAGCACTTTTCAGCTGCTGCTTTTAAAGGTGGCTTAGAAAATACAGTACATTTTACTAGATAAAATGGTACTTCAGCAGTTGTAGTATTTTGCATGTTCAGGCATGAGATGAAATAAACAGTAAAAAAAAAAAAGAACTCGGGTATAATAATGTAACAACAAAATGTATTTTAAAGTTAAATGTCGTTACTAAGGTATGGATTATAAACTGAAAGAAATATCACAAACTGTGACCCCCCCCCAGGACAAAGGAAACTTCAATGTCATAAATATTGTCCATGCTGAATTTTACACAGCTTACCACAAGAATGGGGGCCATGACTGGACACACACACTGTCTGAACTGCTTGTCCCAACTGGGGTCACAGGGAGCCAGAGCCTAACCCGGCAACACAGGGCGTAGGGGACACACCCAGGACGAGACACCGGTCTGTCATAAGGCACCCCAAGCAGGACTTGAACCTCAGACCTGCCAGAGAGCAGGACTCGGTCAAACCCACTGCACCACCGCATCCCCGGTTTGCTGTAAAATGTTTTAAATAACTTTAGGCCTAGGAGTTTAGCTTTCTGACTGTTGACATTGGTGATTAACAAACATTTGTGATTATTGTGATATCGGTTATTGTTCTGATATCTATCTGTACTTCATGGAATGTACTGTATCTAGTGTTTTTTTTGCTGTTTCACTCTGTAAGTGTATTGAAAGCAAAGAGGGGAGCTAAGAAGTAACAAATGTGGGCCAGTTCAATATTGAACAAGTGTAAGAGTCTGTGGGAGAGACGCCCTGTGGGAGACATACCGACGTCTCGCTATCATCTTCCCATTTGTACACTTTCCTTCCCGTCAACTCGCATTACGGCAGCGGGTTGAGAACACAGCACCGTTTCGTTCTCCGTTATGGTATCACGCGCTGTCTGGACTCAAGTTCCTCCTGATAAATGGACATTTCCCATTTCCATTCGCTGTGTCTCTGCAATCTCATCTCTGGACAATGTCATGTAGTTTGCTCCTTCACCCTCCTAAAAGAAGTTACATGTTTCTTGAAGAGAAGCTACGATGAGTTCACGGGGGTGCTGCAGATGAGAGACAGCCGGCTGGACTCACTCAGGGATGCTATTGGTCCATATTAATAATACTGAAAACAATTCAACTCAGATATACCTACAGTCTTCCGGCAGTTTCTCTTTGGCACACTGTCATGTATTACTTACTTACGCAGCTGACACTTTCAACCAAAGCTTTGACCTATTTGTACAGCTAAGTGTTGCTGCTAGAGCAGAGCAGTGTACAGCAGTCATGGCTAACACCGCATTTGAACCAACAGCCTTCACATTTAGTGAGTATTTCTTTCATTACTACACCACCTGCTGGCACTTGTTTGCACAGGGGCAAGGTCTGAAATTTTCCTCTAGGCAGACGAGGTGTTATATTTGAAAAATTAAACACTTTTTACATTTACCGGCTAAATCCTATAAAGGTACCTTTTGCACTCTCAAGGTGAGCATCAAAACAGAGGCAGAACATGGTAACAGCACCTCAAACAACCGGGTCACGGCAGTTTGGTTTTCAGGCACGTGATAAATACCCGCAGCCTTGTTACAGTAAACACACATGGCAATTCATAGAAGCCCAATGGCACGGACCCCCACGCCGTTCCCAGGAAGAGTGCCGTCATTCCGCCGACACTACATTCAATAGTTTCCCTACAGTTTGCCGTTCTTGGTGTGTAAACAAAACTCAAATGTTCTCACATCATGCTGATGCACGAACATCACAAGCCAGGAAACCAGTGTGAAAAATAGCTCCGCACAATGAAATCTCAGAACCGACTGCCAAAACCCTCCCGGCTTGCTCAAGTCATTTTGTCATGTTATCCGTTTACAGAAAAGAATGGGGACCCAGTGCTTGTGAAGGCGAGTTTGTGCATCTGGTTGTTATTCCTCAGTGAAATTATTGTCATAACGGGGAGCGAGAACCCATCATCTGGCACAATAGCGCAGTGCTGTGCTGTCGATCTGCCACAAAAGGCCTTCTGACTTCCATTCAGCTGGGATTCGTGCTTCCAGAAAACCCGGTAGATTTGTTATTACAAGATCCTCTTTGGATCGTTCTTCTTGGCTGGTTTTGTGCAGCACGTCATGATATCTGAAAGCACTGAGGTTTCAACTGACGCCATATCGAAATGGATGTGATAAGTGCAGTAAAGTAGCTATTAACCCTACATTCTTGACATCGGAATCCTGCTCCGCTACGCTGTCAGATACCATGCGTTTGATGGTTGACATTGTGGGAGGATAATACAAATGTGTTGATGTGAAAATGGGGCGATTGCACATTTTCTTGAAAGTAGAAATGACCAGCATGGTCTCATACGAGCTCGTATGCAGAGTTCTGGTGACTGACTCTGCTCTGATAAATTTGTGCGGGAAGAATTCAGTTCACTGAGTCAAGGTATATCCCTCAAGGATGTATGAAGAAGCATGTGGACTGGGGCATTCTGGCAAAATATTTCCTCCTAGAGCTTTGAAATGGAGAGAACAAAGGAAACAAGAGGGTATATTTAGGTATATTTATGTATGAGGGTGACAGTCTCCCACTGGCCACAGAGGAGTCACAGTATAGCCTCTCAGCCATCTTTGCTGTAGCTACCTGAACTCTGCTGAAGTGAATACCTTCAAAGGACCAGGAGTGTCAACTTTTCACCGCTCTTTGCTCCATTTGGAGGAGCCAATGAAGTACAGATGCTCCTCGACTTATGATTTTTCGAAGTTACGATGGTACGATAGAGGTATGCATTCGGTAGAATCCATACTTTGAATTTTGAATTTCGAGCCGTTCCCACGCTTGCGACATGCGATACGATACTCTCTCCTGGTGCTGGGCAATGGTAGGGAGCTGCAGCATCCACTCAACCACACTTGCAGTCTCTGTAGCGATCATGCCAGCAAGTGTAAACAGCGGATACTGTGTTGAAAGCTTTTTTTTTTATTTTATGTTTTTGCATCCTATCATGTTTACTAAATGCCCATGTGTGTCTCTGCTTAAATTTGTCCAGCTGTAGGCTATGATAGGTGTCATGAGCACGTTTAAGGTAGACTGGCCTAGGCTCTGATATTCGGTAGGTGTGGTACTGCATTCTTTTTCCGCTTGCGATGGGTTTATTGGAACGAAACCCCATCGTAAGTCACGGAGCATTTGTATAGTGAGGCCTGACCTTTGAGAAGCCTCACAGTGACCTGTTTACGCAGTGAGGAGAGCACACACAGTGACAAGGATATCTGAGTGCAGCTGCATGTGATTATCACACTTCAGCTATCTTGTCTACAGCTGCGGTGAAAAATGCAAGGTGTGCAAGGAAGAAGATAATGCCATGCTCTACATGGGTGGTGTGGGCAGATCCTTCACCTTTCTGAGATGCACCTTGTCTCTTGTCTGTTGATCGTTCATTGACTACAGAATTGGCTGAGATGTGTCTGAGGGTTTTGGCCCCATAGGATGCAGTGAACATCAATCTCGCTCTTGCCTTCACTCTATCATGGGCCATTTACTACATTCATGGGATCAAAGTCTTTTGTTTAACCCTCAAATACCTATGCAGCTTGCTTCTCAATTCATTTTCTACCCATGTTGTGGAAGAACCATGTCAAGGCAAATAAAATTCAAGGTAATTAAATACAGCAATGGGTTTATCAGAGCTTTAGTCAAGGGAGATAAATTAGGGTACCATTCAAAGGGCGATATTTGATTTGTGCATGGACTGTGAAGGAGGGCTTTCTCTCCAGGTAGAAGTGCCCTCAGACAATGGAAGGAGAGGTGGTGATAAATTCCCCCAGGGGCTCCACTCCTGTTAGTCCAAGGGCAGAGTGGCAGTAATCCTGTAGCAACTTGTGACTGCCATTCTTAGAGGCAGTAAGAGCAGTGCTCTTTGTTACATGTCACATACTACTTGATATGCTGCATTTCATCTCACAGGGCATGTCACCTACCTTTCAGCAATTGGAGCCTTAGCTGAAGACACACACACACACACACACACACACACACACACACACATTTTCCTTTTGTGAAGAAGGAAAATGAAAAATGAAAAAGAAAAATGGCCTTTCTTGTACCAACTGTTCTCTGAAACTTCTAAGATTTTAATTTTGGTGTTGATATTACAGTTACAATGATAATCTTTGTATGCACAGAGGGTTGAACTTACTGTTTGTGGTAGATGGTAAAACCAAACACACACATGTATACAGTATGAAAAAACACATGAACATCCCACTATAGAGAATAACACATGACTATTATCATATGGACAACATCATGAACTTATACACCAGCATCTACAACCTGCTTGCTGTTAACCATGACACCCTAGCATATACACCCAGTTACTGTTTAGAAACATCTAGTTGCCATGACTCCCCTATTGGAACCCCTGCTTGACAGTGAGAAGAGACTTCTCCTGGTGTGAGATGGTGAAGGACTAGAGGCTAAGACCATTCCCACCTCCTCGATACCTTATTCAACCTGAGGGTTCCAAAATAAAGACTACTGGGTGCAGAAGCCCTGAGTCGGTGTCAACTTGTCCCGTAAACCAGGCTTTTTGTCACGCTGGTATTGTAAACGATTACATTTTACTGATTACATTTTGAGCAAATGGTTGGATAGACAGATGTGTGAATGCATTATAAGAATTCACAAATAATTTCTATATAATTTAATAAATCATAAAAAAGTAGTCAGGGAGGTGTGGTGGTGCAGCGGGTTTGACCAGGTCCTGCTCTGTGGTGGGTTTGGGGTTCAAGTCCTGCTTGGGTGCCTTGCGGTGGACTGGTGTCCTGTTTTGGGTGTGTCCCCTCCCCCTCCAGCTTTGCGCCCCGTGTTCCTGGGTCAGGCTCTGGTTCACCACCATCCCGCTTGGGATAAGTGGTTTTAGACAGTGTGTATAAAAAAGTAGTCTGTCTCACATAAAATTGTCGAACTGGGTCACCAGACCAAAAAATGTGATGATACGGTGAACTGGGATACCTGTTCTTACACCATGAAGAAATGATGTCTACATGCTGAAACTTACATGTTTATCTCTTATGAAAAATGCCCTGAGATTGCTGTTTATTCTCCAAGTCCAACACAAGTACAGACGTTGAAGTTGCAGCTCAGAAGTTGCTCCTTACTCTTCTTTCAGCCTGAGAACTTCTGAAGATCTCAAGTGGCAGCATGTGCACCACGTCTGATCCTGAGCTTCAGGGGAGTCGGAGGAGCAACTCGTCTCCCATTAAATATGTAGGTGCTGGATCCTGATATCCGGCCTCGGGAAGACTCTGGCACTCGGCTCCGTGTTGACTTTCTCCATGGCTCTGGGCAAACGCATTAAAGCATTATGGCGTTTGTTTTAGAGCTCCTTGAGGATCAGCGCTCTTAAAGAGGAGTTTTTATAGCACATTAACCACTGCGGGGATGCAATTTGCTGTGGGGATGCGCATTATTGGCAAGGGTGCCTTTGCAGTTTAACAGCTCTGGAGCCCATGTTCCGACTGGCTAATGCCAAATAAAAGAGCAGCTGGCATTCGGATTGAACGATGACAGGAATACATTGTTGAAGGGATGTTCTGCGATCTAATGATGACAGCTCAGACTTAGCAAAGTTCTGGAAGATTCAAGGAGTCAATGGATTTAGAAGACCTGTCATAACTTTCTTCAGACCTGTTAAACATGCTCAAGCCTTTGTCATGTCTTAGTTGGATCTCAATGCAGCTCAGCTGTTCACGGTCCTTGTGTCATTCAAACGGGCCTGTAAAATCTTTAGTCATTTGTCTTAAGGATAAGCGTGTAGAATAATGGGTAGCGTCAAAACATGTGACCTGAAGGCTTCACGGACTGAGTCCTGGATAGCACTGTAATGCAACGGTTTTCATCGCCGTCTCACCTGAATTGCTGCACAATAATCTTTAGCTATAAAAGTATGAGACCCTTTGGATAAATGGTGTCACTTTTGGATAAAAGAGCAGTAAAGACAAAAAAAGATCTGAGGCTTAGCTGCCTTCCCCATCGCATCCACTCCGGTTCCTTCCTTCAAGGTGTCCTCCATCTATTGTTGTCACAGAGTGTTTTGCAGCCTCTCATGGCTTCTGAAACACAGGGTTTGACTTTAACTGAACGGCCACATTTCTTTAAGCTATAAATTTCTAACAATTTCTTCTTGTTGAGCATTGTTTCCCTACAATAAGACCCGAGAAGGTCGGCCGGCCGTTACAGAAGCACCCCATGCTGACTGAAGATGATGACCAATGGCCAGGATGGACGAGATGTACCTTTCTGAACTGTGAAATCAAGCCACCATACAGCAACAATGCTGTTATTACCTGTAATCTGATTTAGAATTGTTATTTAGTCTAGAATGCCCAGGAGGGTTGGGCAGCCACTGGCACTTGGACCCCTAGAGGATTTTTCCTCCCTCGACTTTCAATTGGGAGTTTTTGTACCTTACCTCCGTGACCAGTAGACATACTTATAGCTCTATTAAAGCACTTATAATGTATTACGCTAGTCTGTAGTAAACAGTCATTTTTGTTTCTTTGCCCTTATGCTTGTGTTCAACTGTTCTGTGTCACCGCGTGAGAAGAGCGCTCTATAAAAAGAAATTGAACTGAATTGGCGTGAGGCTTCTTTGACACAGAATGGTGAGAAGCACAGACCTATTCTTAGGGCGAGGAGTTGTGGCGAGAGGCGACCGCGCTGACTGAACGTCCCTTCAGACTCATATCATGTTTGTTTAATACAGTGTGCATCTGGGTTTGCAAACTTTGTCTGTGGGTGACTGTCAGACTTTGACTTCCTGGGCACTTACGCTCTTCGGCAAGGCAAGGAGGCTGAGGTAAGTGCCACTGTTGTATTAAGTATTAATGAAGCGCTGAGAGTTTTGTTATATGTGGCTGTGTTTGTAAAACTGTGTCAGCAGGGTGCAGGGCTTCACTTTACTCTTAAAATTCTCAGCGCTTCCTATTGCCACTTGAATAAAATATTTATTTCTTGCATAAAGTCGAGTGGAGGTGATGGTGCAGCAGGGTTGGCCGAATCCCGGTCTCTGGTGGGTCTGGGGTTCGAGTCCCACTTGGGGTGCCTTGTGATGGACTGGCGTCCCGTCCTGGGTGTGCCCCCTCCAGCCTTGTGCCCTGTGTTGCCGGGTTAAGCTCCGGTTTGCCGCAACCCTACTTGGGACAAGCGGTTTCACCCTGTGGGTGGGTGTGTGTGTATAGTGGAATGAAAGGTGTGTGTTGGAGCCATTGCACTGCAATCAAGAAGACTTGGTTTTGAATCCCTGCTCCCGATGTTATTGGCTTGATCACAATACTTATTGAGTTGATAATGTAAAAATTACTGTGCTGTATTTATGGGCAAATCAATTTAAAACATTAGATTACAAACCTTACATTGCAACTCTCCTTCGACAAAGGGATTAGTTAAATGCCTACATGTCAATATGAAGCAAGGCTTTGCTTTGTTGTTTCAGTTTTTTTCATTGAAATGAATATTTTATGCATTTACAGGTTTTTATGGCACTAACCTGTGCGTAACATTCGGAACAAAAAAATGTCTGTTAAGTGAGGAATCGTTTGGGCTTGGACATTACAGCTCCCAAGAGTGGGAGGAATCTGCGTGTGTGTGTGTGTGTGTGTGCGTGCGTGCGTGCGTGCGTGCGTGCGTGCGTGTGTGTGTGTGTGAGAGAGAGATACAGAAGGGTACTGCTCGCAGTCTTTGCAAGTGTCAATTAAATCTGATAATTATATTTGATTGACTCTGTACATCATTTAAACTTGCACAGCATGTTGAGCTGCTGCATGTCAACCTGTCAGGATAACATGCAGAGATTTAAAAAAATCATAATATTTCTTTTTTTTTTTTTAGCTCACTGTGTCTCAGGCTTAAATTAGGCCTAATCCCTAAATCTGGGGATCAGTTGGAATGGTGTGTCTGTAATAAGTTTTTTTGCACGCCTGGAATGGGGTGTGGCTGAAAGGCAGACCTGGCACATGGCCCGTGTCTGGATGCTCTATGGTAGCCACGGTTAACTCAGACACTTTGGGGGGGGCGGCTGAGCTGCTGTGACTCTGCCGACACGCGGCTGAAATTACACGCTCGCCTTTTGATGTGCGTGTCGTGCTGCGGAGCTGTCGGGGTGCTTGGCACACGTGCTCCCACAACACATTTGAGGTAAATTCACCTTGATAATTAACAATAATTGTCATTTTGATGGTTTCGTGGCACACTACAGTGGGCAACGCGGGTGGGAATGGTGGGTGTCGCCCTTATGAAAACTCATACACTTTGATGTAAATGACTACATCTGGACTGATGTCTTTACAAGTTCAAGGCCTTTCTTCTGTGTTGTAGCAGCCGCTGCATCGGAGTTATGAATCATAGAGGTGTATGCATCGGCGAGGACGGACAGTGTGGACGTATGAGTCAAATGTGAGGATGCAGCGAGTCTGGACATGAGCCCAAGATGAGGCTGAGCCCCAGTGACAGCTTGGGAGTTTACCTAAATATAGTCTCGAACAGTGATTATTGCACTGAATTGCTGAATTTAGACATGAAAATATACATTTTTTTCCATATTTCCAACAGCAGCACCAAACAAACTTTAAGTGATAACCTTCAGGCTGTTAGTCCTAGAAGGGGTCCTTCTGTTGTACCGTTGAGCAATTACTTAACATGTGCTAATTTTACTGGAAAATTAACACATGGTAAGTAATTAACAATTATAAGTAATTTTGGACTAAAAAAACACCAATTGAGCAGCGAAACAGTAATTAACAGCACTTTAACTGGTAAAAATGGCATCATTTTCTGTCCGGGGTAAATAAACGCAGTATGACTGTCCCTGGTTTAAATTAAGATTACAACCAAACTGACAATCGTGTAACCATTAGTGAAAAATTATATGCTGGTTGAGGTTTCTTTTTTCTTTTTTTTTTTTCGACTTTCCAGTTATGGTTTTAAAGACCTCTCTGATTCATGGGCTTGATATTTTAAACTACTGAAGTACCCACATCAAACACGAACAGTGCAGACTGCCAGAAACCTGCCCCCGAGGCCCCGAAAGAGCACAGTACTGAAAGCGAATGTTACTGCGATATTGTGCTCATTCTGCAAATACAATAATAATAATAATAATAATAATAATAATAATAATAATAATTCATGCCCTGTGTTGCCGGGTTAGGCTCCGGCTCATCGCGACCCCGCTCAGGACAAGCATTTTCGGACAATGTGTAAGTTTGTGTGATAATAATAATAATAATAATAATAATAATAATAAATTAACCAAACATTTACCCAGGATCATTGAGGCTCATATTACATGCAGGACACTGCCCATCCAGCACAGGGATGCACACATCTCCTCGTTTGTGTCCCATGCAGGAGGACGCACAACCAAAGCTCCTGCGGGTGCCTGTTGGAGGCAGTGCGGGTATGGCTGCCCGTCACGTGTTCCAGCAGCCTTTTCATATTTCCATTGCAGCAATATGCCGACCACATTAATATAACAGCCTGAAAGGGACCTGAAGAAAGATCAAATCAGCAGAACAGCGAAGGGTTATTTGGCCTTTGATAAAAATGCTTTCTGCATGTCTGTGCTGTGCCGTAATGCGTCTCGTTCCCTTTCATCCTGCCAACTTCTTCAGAATAACTAGCTTGATGGATAAACTGGAGGGACACCGTATCTGAGATTACTGTGTCGCCCTAAAATCGAGCAGCATCAGCATAAACTACAATGGCTTATTGAAAAAGAAATTTAAATGAGAAGAATATTGCAGATAAGATCCATATATATATAAACACGGCACTGCCAACGTTGCCTGAATCTCATCTGCAAATTTTAACTAATGGGATTTAAATGAAATCTTTAATTAATATAAATGAGATTTTATATTACGCATGAAAAAGTTTTGTTGTTCTACGTACTTGAAATACAGTATTGTTTTCGGAAGCTCAGAGACAGACTGGAACAGGCCTTCCATAAGCCGTACGAGAGCTGTCGCGGTGCTCCTCGCCACCAGCTGCGTCGTGTTCCCGCAAACCTCTTCAGCACATAAAATATGCAGCAAGCTGATAACAAACATTTCTATTTTACCGAGGTAATTTCCTGCCCCTGTGAACTTTGCCTTTGCTCTGAAACTATTAGATTTACCAGGGTATAGATATATTTTCAGCTCATTCATCGCTTTCCGAAGGCCATTTTCTTTATTCCACAACCTGCTTTGACCTCTACATGCCTGTAGACGTAAAGGCGGTGGAAGCTCTTTTATGACAAACTCAAAGTATTTGTATATTCATGCATAGCAATGAATAAAGTCATTGTGGTGACCAGCAAGCTGTTCTCGACTCCTCGGCTGGTGTGCCTGCATCCATCCGCATCAATAGCCAATCCGCGTCCAGGATCAAGTGGAAGTGCTCTTCTTGATGGAGAGTACGTTGTCCACTGCTGTGCTGGTACAGTGTGTCCGTTACAAGGGTCAATAAATGCTACAGATTTCGTTAACGTTATAATGGTGCCAACAGCATGTGTGTGTCCGGATCACAATGGAAAAGCACACTGAGCTCCCTTGCCAAGGATGCATTGCTTTGTAGCACTTACTTAAACTCTACAGTCTGGCATGCTGGTACCATGCTGGTACCATGGCATCTCAGAGTAGAAACTCCGGGTGACGGAGGTTAAATGGGACGTTTTCCCACTGCCCGATGAGAGCAGTGGATGCTGTTAGCAAAGCTGCTGAATCTGAGGTTTGCAGCAGGTTTGAGGTTTCCTTCCAGTGGGAGGGGAACGCACACAGGTAGAGAAGATTTCTTTTTGGGTTTGTTAGCTGCATGGCTGAATATGGAGCCATTGAAAACCATTCCTGTGTGTGGTGGAAAGTCTCATTCCAAATGGGTTGCCTTCATTAAGGATTAAGCAGAAGCTCCTGACCAAGCTGTAAGCCCCCTCATCCAAGCAGTGCTTTCCTGCCATTACTGATTTGCAAGGCCTCCGCACTTCAGACTGAGTGCAATGCATCATCATACCTTTCAGCTGATATTAAACAGTCTTATTTAGTTATTTACATTGGGAGAGCAATGCACTGTGTGGGACAGACCGAAGACCTAGTGCAACAGGGAGTTTACATTCATTTGTCTCCAAAGCCACTTACAATGTTGAGGTGTTCACAATTATTTTTCCATTTATACAGCTAGGTAATTTTACTGGAGCAACTTAGGCTAAGTACCTCGCTAAAGGGTACTACAGCTGGAAGTGGGGTCTGAACTTGTGATCTTGGAGTCTAAAAGCAACAGGTCTAACTACTACACTACCCACTATGCCAGGTGTACACATTACAAGGTAAAGGAGGAACTTGGGGCAAAACCAGTTCGGGGGATGAGCTCAGCGATGTGGTGAGATGATAGGCAATGGTTGTTCCCACAATGATGGCAAAGAATTGCACCTCTTTTTAAGGTAGATACCAACAATTGCATCAAATGCATTGAAAACACTGTTAAAGACACAATTAGATATTTCTGGAAGGTTCTGTTACAACCATGTTTAGCTGCTCTGTTCTTTAGCAAACAACTGCATCAATAGTAACTTCGTTCCATAGAAATTTCATGTTGTGTCATGCTTAATGCTACAACATCAGTGGTCATTCTTTGAACTCAACCCCAAAGTCATGATTACAGGGCTTCAACCATCTCTCTACCTGGTATCATTTCCCATCCTGCAGTCATATGCACACATCAAGTTGGAAGTAGTGGGGGCAGCTAGTAATGTAGTGGTTAGAGCTACTGTCTTGGCACCCAAAGGTTACAGGTTTGAGCCTCACCTCCAGCTATAGTACCCCTGAGCAAGGTACTTACTGTAACTTGCTCCAGTAAAGTTACCCTGCTGTATAAACGGGTAAATAATTCTAAAGTCTACATTGTAAGTTCCTTTAGAGCAAAGCATCAGCTACATGAACAAATCTAAGTATTTCACTGCTTATTTTAGTAATATAAAGACTAATAACTCTCAGAGAAATGGCCTCATTTAAACCAAATCAAAACTGATGGATTTTCCTCTACGTCCGCTGCCAAGCCCTCTGCTCCAGTATGGGATTTAGGCTTAGCATATTAGCAAGACTTAATCTCTTGGGTAATTTAATCTTTCACATGCTGGAGACAGGCCAGGCACTGTATATGTTTTGTGAAGGACGAAGGTTCAATGGAGACTTTAGTGACCTGGATGGGGGTGCTCACAGGTGATGCTCAGCTCAGTACCCCAAGGGCACGATGCTGGGGGAGATGGTTGCTTTGGGTGAAACAAGGACAAAATCAGAATTTTAACATTGGCTTTTCAGCAGTTGCATTAAAATAAGTGTTTCCAGCAGATAACATGCTTTTTTGACCAAGCGGACAGGACTGGAAGAGACATTCCCTCCCCACATTTGTCAAATGGTGGCACATGGAGCCAGCCACATGGTGAGTAGTTATGGAGTGTTAGTCAGGTCCTACAGTGATGTTTTAACCTCACGATTCCTGAATGCTGGAGATCCTGGTGGTGATGTCCCTCTAATGTTCAGCTGTTGACGGCTGGAAGTTTAATATAATTGTGATTAGTAATTAGCCAGTAGTGTGAAGATCAAGTTCACAAAGACAGAGGTGGACTTCTGCAGGGATGCCATAGTGTTGCTCCCGGTGTGAAATGCATGCGCTGCCAATTACAACAAAGCTGACGGTTTACGGACGGGACTGAGATGTGTGCACACTCGTGCAAGGAGAACCAGGGCGGAAGACCTCAACACGCCCGCAGGAAAAAACCCACAGCGGGGCGTGCTCAAGCAGGCTGGGCCCCCACACCTGTGGACAATTTTACAGATGGTTGCCGGTGACATATGTGATGGATAGGTGCATGCAAGGCCAAATCAATAATTACCAGCGCTTTGGTTTACCTTTGGATTAAGTCCTAATTGCAACCTTGGGAACTAAGTCGAGTATGTTGTTGATCCCCCACACCCCACACGGTCTGTGAGGCATAGTGGGAATGGTTGCAAAGACCACACAGATAAATGGGGTTCGGGTTACTTTCAGACCGAAGCCCAAAACAGTCGAACATACCCCTTTATGTACACAAATGAAAGGGAAGCTATGGCAGGAAAGCTAATTCCACTTAATTCCCTAATACAGTACAGTTATCATACATCTTCTAAGATCTGGAGAAGAATGCAGGGTTCTGTTCTTCCTCCGCAAAAGTGGGGAGTTACAACATGCAAAGCATTACACCCACATTTTTCTGTCCTCCACATTTTTGCAAGGGATTTGTAACAATGGAAGATCGATGTGTTCAGTTACGCTTGCAAGATACGATCATGATGTGTGATTAATTTTTGGGTGGTTTTAAAATCTCATAAGCACCAGTAAATGATGAGTCAGAGGGTAAGTTAAGCCCCTTTGCACTGCAGCCCTGACAGTCACTGTTGGAGACTCTGCCCAACATCATACACTGGTGCTGCTAAACTGAGGTGTGCATTTAGTCAGCACGTGTGTGTACTACATTCGTGTACATTTACATTCACACACACACACATTGACTGAAACCGCCTGTCCCAAGTGGGGTCGCGGGGAACCGGAGCCTAACCCGGCAACACAGGGCAAAGGGCTGGAGGGGGAGGGGACACACCCAGGACGGGACGCCAGTCCATTGCAAGGCACCCCAAGCGGGACTTGAACCTCAGACACACCAGAGAGCAGGACCCGACCAAGCCTGCTGTGCCCCTCCACCCCCCTGTTACATTTATCTTTACATTTATTCATTTAGCAGATGCTTTTCTTCAAAGCGATGTACATCTCAGAGAAAATACAATGTGTGCATTACATTAACATGTACGATCGAGCTGCTTCTTTCACTGGTTGCCATTTCATTGTCTGCCTGCCTTTAGCACTTTGAATACTTCCACTAACTGTCCAAGTTCTCGTAACAGCTTTCTTCCAGCATGTCAAATTTGCCGGAAAAGAGTACATGTTAATCATTCACGCTGAGATTGACTGACACGCGGCCAATTCACTGCACAGAGAAAAGTCTAAAAAGCACTTCGTGTAGTGAACGCAATTTATTTTGCAGGCTGAACTTTGAATTGCAATCATAACTTCCAAAATGAGTGACATTCAACACAGAAAAATAAACAACTCTTGGCAAGCTCATTAGAGTTTCCGAGGTTTTGTCAAAGGAATTGCATAAAAAAGCTGTTTACCGTTGACGTTTAAAGCAAAAGTTGTTTAGTCCTTAGTCTTCTCAAGGAGTTCAAAATGAAGCCGCAAAATATATCTTCTGCATTTGAGTAGCATGCAGCCGGTTTAAAATAAAATGGTTCTCTCCAAACTCAATACATATTCAAGCTTATTCATTTTCAGTGACCTGATTTGCATCCCAAATAAATAATGCAAAGCTAAGTTTTGAGGAGAACTTTACGTTCAGAGGAGATGTTTGGGAAAACGGGCTGCTTGTTCCTTCTTTTAGCGCATTCAAGTCGTGACTGTCTCTCACTTTCTTCTCCGAGAATATGTTTGTTTTGCATGTTTTTCATGTTTTTCCTTTTAACAAAACAAGGTGAACTCTAATTCAAATGGTGCAGAGCCCACAGTAGGAGCATCCTGAGAGAAATCTTCGAAAAGTCATTCAGAATCATTTTCTGTGAGATTGACCCTGCCTCCCTTGAGGGAAACTTATGGGGGGGATGGAGGGTATTATCCATCCATCCATCCATCTTCCTCCACTTATCCGGGACCGGGTCGCGGGGACAGTAGTCTAAGCAGAGCCCCCCAGACTTCCCTCTCCTCGCAAACCTCCTCCAGCTCCTCTGGGGGAACCCCAAGGCGTTCCCAGGCCAGCCGGGAGACGTAGTCTCTCCAACGTGTCCTGGGTCTGCCCCGAGGCCTCCTCCCAGTGGGACATGCCCGGAACACCTCCCCAGGGAGGCGTCCAGGAGGCATCCGGAACAGATGCCCGAGCCACCTCAACTGGCTCCTCTCGATGCGGAGGAGCAACGGCTCTACTCCGAGCTCCTCCCGGGTGACTGAGCTCCTCACCCTATCTCTAAGGGTGTGCCCAGCCACCCTGCAGAGGAAACTCATTTCTGCCGCTTGTATCCGCGATCTCATTCTTTCGGTCATGATCCAGAGTTCATGACCATAGGTGAGGGTAGGAACGTAGATTTACCGGTAAATTGAGAGCTTCACCTTACGACTCAGCTCCTTTTTCACCACAACAGACCGGTACAACGACCGCATGACGCCGCACCGAACCGTCTGTCAACCTGCCGCTTCATTTTTCCCTCATTCGTGAACAAGACCCCAAGATACTTAAACTCCTCCACTTGAGGGAGGAGCTCCCCCTAACCCGGAGGGGGCAATCCACCTTTTTCCGACTGAGGACCATGGTCTCGGATTTGGAGGTGCTGATTCTCATCCCCGCCGCTTCGCACTCGGCTGCAAACCTCTCCAGTGCACGCTGTAAGTCTTGATTCGATGAAGCCAACAGGACCACATCGTCCGCAAAAAGCAGAGACGAGATTCTGCGGCCACCAAAACAGACACCCTCCGTTCCCTGGCTGCGCCTAGAAATTCTGTCCATGAAGATAATGAACAGAATCGGTGACAAAGGGCAGCCCTGGTGGAGTCCAACATGCACCGGGAACAGGTCTGACTTACTGCCAGCAATGCGAACCAAGCTCCTGCTCCGGTCATACAGGGAACGAACAGCCCGTAGCAACGAGCCCCGAACCCCATAATCCCGAAGTACCCCCCACAGGATGCCACGAGGGACACGGTCGAATGCCTTCTCCAGGTCCACAAAACACAGATGGACTGGTTGGGCAAACTCCCATGAACCCTCCAACACCCTAGTGAGGGTATAGAGCTGGTCCAGTGTTCCACGGCCAGGGTGAAAACCGTATTGCTCCTTCTGGATCCGAGGTTCGACTATCGGTCGGATTCTCCTCTCCAGTACCCCGGCATAGACTTTCCCAGGGAGGCTAAGGAGTGTGATCCCCCTATAGTTGGAACACAATCTCCGGTCCCCCTTCTTAAAAAGAGGGACCACCAGCCCGGTCTGCCAGTCCAGAGGCACCGTCCCCGAACTCCACGCGATGCTGCAGAGGCGTGTCAGCCAAGATAGCCCCACAACATCCAGAGACTTGAGAAACTCGGGGCGGATCTCATCCACCCCCGGAGCCTTGCCACCGAGGAGTTTTTTGACTACCTCAGCAACTTCAGCCAGGGTAATGGACAAGTCCCCCTCCGAGTCCCCGGCCTCAGCTTCCTCTACGGAAGGCGTGTCGGAGGGATTGAGGAGATCCTCAAAGTACTCCTTCCACCGCCCGAGGACATCCTCAGTTGAGGTCAGCAGCGCACCACTTCCACTGTAAACAGTGTTGGCAGAACACTGTTTCCCCCTTCTGAGTCGCTGGACGGTTTGCCAGAATCTCTTTGAGGCCGACCGAAAGTCTTCCTCCATGGCCTCACCGAACTCCTCCCAGGCCCGAGTTTTTGCCGTGGCGACTGCCAGAGCCGCGCTCCGACTGGCCCGCCGGTACCCGTCAGCTACTTCAGGAGTCCTATGAGCCAGCCAGGCCCGATAGAACTCCTTCTTCAGCTTGACGGCATCCCTTACCTCCGGTGTCCACCACCGTGTTCGGAGATTGCCGCCGCGACAGGCACCAGAGACTTTATGGCTGCAGCTCCGAACTGCTGCCCCGACAATGGAGGTGTGGAACATAGTCCATTCGTTCTCAATGTCCCCAGTCTCCCTCGGGACCTGGTTGAAGCTCTGTCGGAGGTGGGAGTTGAAGACCTCTCTGACAGGGGCCTCCGCGAAACGTTCCCAACAGACCCTCACTATGCGTTTGGGCCTGCCAGGTCTGTCCAGCTTTTTCCCCTGCCATCGAATCCAACTCACCACCAGGTGGTGATCAGTTGACAGCTCAGCCCCTCTCTTCACCCGAGTGTCCGAGACATATGGCTGAAGATCAGAAAAAACGACTACAAAGTCGATCATCGACCTCCGACCTAGGGTGTCCTGGTGCCAAGTGCACTGATGGACACCCTTATGCATGAACATGGTGTTCGTTATGGACAAACCGTGACTAGCACAGAAATCCAATAACAACTCACCGCTCGGGTTCAGATCAGGGAGGCCGTTTCTCCCAATCACGCCCCTCCAGGTGTCACTGTCGCTGCCCACGTGGGCGTTAAAGTCCCCAGTAGACGACAGAGTCCCCAGTGGGAGCGCTTTCCAGCACGCCCCCCAAGGACTCTAAAAAGGCCGGGTACTCTACACTGCCGCTAGGCGCATAGGCACAAACGACAGTGAGAGACCGTTCCCTGACCAGAAGGCGTAGGGAGACGACCCTCTCATTCACCGGGGTAGACTCCAACACATGGCGGCTGAACTGGGGGCTATTAATAAGCCCAAACCCGCCCGCCGCCTCTCACCCTGGGCAACGCCAGAATAGTGGAGAGTCCACCCTTGGTCGAGAAGAGTGGTTCCAGAACACAAGCTGTGAGTGGAAGTGAGCCTGACTATATCTAGACGGTATCTCTCAACCTCCTGCACTAGCTCAGGCTCCTTCCCCGCCAGTGAGGTGACATTCCAAGTCCCAAAAGCCAGAGTTGGCGCCCGAGGTTTGGGTCGACCATGCACTCGGCCCCGACCACCGCCTAAATCACAACGCACCGGCCCCTTATGTCCTCTCCAGCAGGTGGTGAGCCCACCGAAGAGCGGCTCCATGTCTTGGCTTCGGGCTAAGCCAGGCCCCGTGGGCATAGACCTGGCCACCGGGCGCTCGCATGCGAGCCCCCCCCCGCAGGCCTGGCTCCAGGGTGGGGCCCCGGTGACCCCAAACCAGGCGGGGTGAACGAGATCCTTGATTTAATAGTCATAAGGGGATTTTTGAACCGCGCTTTGTCTCGTCTGTCACCCAGGACCGGTTTGCCTTGGGATACCCTACCAGGGGCATGTAGCCCCAGGCAACATAGCTCCTGAGATCATTCAGGCACTCAAACCCCTCCACCTTGGTAAGGTGGCGGTTCGCGGAGGGGTGGAGGGTATTAGTAAATGCAAAATTTCCTTGTGTTATTGAAGGTAGAGTACCAGTGTAAAGTGTACATCCACTTGCTGGACACTAGTTTTTTCCCCAAGGCACCGAATCAGTTTTGATGAGGAAATGAGGCACCACGTCTTCCCAGCTTTTCTGCAGCTTTTCCTAGAGATGTAGGACACTTATAGGGCTCTTTGCTTTCTGTCCTCACTCCAGTTTGTCCCGTAACCCTAACCTGAACGGTTACCCTAACCCTAACCCTAACCCTAACCCTAATCCCTAACCCTGACCCGAACAGTTACCCTAACCCTAACCCTAACCCTAATCCTAAAACACAGGTGTACCCAAACTTTTGAGCAGAACTGTGGGTTTTTCATTTATGAATAATAGACCCATCAGCAAGCTCATTAAGGTTTCAGGAGCCTCCTTAAAACCAGCCCGTAACTATTGTTTACATTCCGGGTGAGTTGCGTTTCCAGCTACTTGCTCTGAAAGATGAAAGCGCACAGAGCTCGGGCTTAATGAATAATTGGTAGCCTCGGTCACTTCCGTTTTTCCCTGTTCCTTCCCTTCCCTGCAACTTTTCAGCTGCAAGCAGCAGAGCCTGAATCTCAGGCCTCCTCTCACCACCGTGAGCTGCAGTGCCCCGTGCCAGAGGGGCCTGGAGGCACAATGGAGCCGCTGACTCATCCATCAGCGACGGCCTCCTTTGTTTGCCAGCCCCTATTTATCAGCCAGGTGTCCTCTTCTGGATCACAGAGCCGATCGGTGGCCTTCCTGGAGCTGGGTTTCAGGGTTTCCACCTGCTTGGACCACATTGCTGCAAGGATGTGGTCGAATCCCCAGGAGCTTAAATCCTACTTGGCCTGCTAACCTGCAGCATTTTCCAGACCTATTTGTAAAGCTGGGCCTATTTTCCATCTCCCTTGCAACTTGCTTACTCATCTGAGAATGAGCAGTGAAAGGGATTTTCTACGAACCCACTCTACCGTGGGACACTCTACTGGGTACAGGGCAATTGGTCACAAAGCAAGGATTATGAACTGGAATATCACAGTGGCCAGAGACCTGACCTCAAGTGACAGAACATCTCTGGGATGAACTCCACTGTGGATTTAGGCCGGGGCAAGGATTGCTTTTTTCGGCAACGGAGGGTATAGGGGCTTAAAAGAAGGAATGGCGAACAAGAGCAGCATGTTTTCATGCAATAACTTAGTGGGAAATTTTTTTGCAAGAGGTTTCTTCCAATAAAGACACAAAATAAAATTTGTTAATCTGTTAAAATGCCCCATAGCATGGCATACACGCACAATGGTTGAAACCACTTGCCCTGAGCGGGGTCGTGGCGAGCCAGAGCCTAACCCGGCAACACAGGGCACAAGGCTGGAGGGGGAGGGGACACACCCAGGACGGGACACCAGTCCATCACAAGGCACCCCAAGTGAGGCTTGAGCCCCAGACTCGCCAGAGAGCAGGACCCGACCAAACCCGCTGCACCACCGTGTCCCCGCGTCCCTATGCATGGCATATATTGTATGTATGTAGTATTTATGTATGTACTTTTTCCATTACTTCACTATTTATAACTATTTATCCAGTGGAGGGTTATGATCATGTGAGGTGTATCCTGTAAGCACAGGGTCTAAAATGGATGCTGGCTCCATTACAGGGCAATCATGCACCCTTGTTCACTCGCTCATGCTCACACTAAGGGCAATTCTGAGATGCCAAATCACCTCAAGCACAGGTCTTTGCACATCTGTGAGTGGAAACCAGAGCACCTGCAGGAAACCCACATGAACATGGGGAGAACATGCAAACTCCACACAGACTAATCTCGATTTGAACCCGTGTACAAACACGTTGTTCAGAAGTGGTGAGGCACCAATTCCTCTATGTATACTAACAAAAAGCACTTCATGTTATTCTTAAGGTGGTTCTTCCGCTTGATCAGATGTTATCCAGGGCATGTTGATGCAAATGTCTGGCTCTGAGAACAAGTAATATGTGGGCGATGTTTATAAACATCTAAAGCTATCCTGCAGGAGGTTTGCACCTGCCAGCTCTTTATAAATAAACTTCATCATATGTTTTCAGCGAGCGAGCTCACATTTCAGTCGATTAAACCACTTCAGTCCCTTTCATGAGGTTTAGCGAGGCGTATTGCAGCTTTTGCGGTCCTTTGTCATGTTACGTAAATTGAGTCGCCACATTAATAAAAACTTCTTTTGCTGGCACACGCTCTTGAGAGCTGCGGCTATTATGGTTGCAGAAGAACTCGCCATTAATTATTGCACATTTACATCATACGGAGCACTTAAAGAGGGAGTACTATGTCTCCCTCAGGTAGAACGTTGAAACATTTATTATATTATTCAAGATGTTGGGATTCATCCGGACACCTACATCTGGTTTTGATTTTACAAGGTCTTCCTTTTAGTTACACCTTTGACAAAAAATGCTGAATAAGAACATGAAATATGTATTCTCTTTTACTGAACTGATGCCTTTTCAAAGCAATTTGCCATGGTAGGCTTGTATAGTAATTCACTTACAGTTATTTATACAGCTGGGCTTTTTTTTTCACTGGCGAATTATCATAAGGTGTGCTCAACTCAGAGACAGAATTAAATTAATGAGGTTGGGTGCTCAAATTCCACTAATATGTAGTAAATTAAAGAGAAAAGATGAGAGACCATATTTGAGCTTAATACTTAATCTGTAGGAAGCAGATGCATTTCAGCAAGTTACGTTCATCAGCATGAATGTATATTCAGTAAGGAGTGACATGTATACAATGCAAAGACCACATGACAGGTTCAGATGTTCTTGGATCAACAGCTGCGGCAAATAATAAGATGATGACCTGAGCATAAAGATAATGCGGGTAATAGGAGGATTATGAGTACGGTGATAACAATTGTCAAAATAACAGAAAAACAAGGTAGAGACAATGATTTAAAAAAGGCAATAATCAAAAAATAAAAAGTAGTCCAAAGATTTAACCTAACTCTAACCATAATCATAAAACTTAGAAATATTGATGATACTTACTGGAACAACTCAGAGTATCTACCTTTATCAAGGGTCAAACACTGGGAGTTCAGACCTTCCATTTGCAAGGTGACTGTTCCAAGTACTACGCTACCTGCTGTCAACATAAGCTGTAAACATGTTAATTAAACTCTCAGGGGAGGGATTTATATGAGTCAGAGAGTTCTTTTCATTCAGAATCTGCTGTCACAGTTCTTCTGCTTACAGTTAAAAAGGAGCTCAAAAGTCTCCTCTTGGCAATCTTGGGGATAACGGTAACAGGTTATTAGTGCCGTGAAACAACAAGCTCTTGGTTAGCAAAGTCCCTGCAGAGCACGGGACGGTGTCTCCGCCTGGCCAAGCCCACCTCCAGAGTAATGAACTCCTTGAGAGCCTGTGAGAAAGCGGTAATTTGAGAACGGATTGGAGCGCACAATGGCAGTGACCAGTTGCCTGCGAGTCTTAGGGTACGTTCCCACACTACACAAAGTCCGGACATCTACCTGGGATTTGAAAGCACTGCTACAATAGTGGATTGTGTCCACCATGTGGAAATGGTAAACCCTGACCATCTAACGCTAAGACTTGTGTGCAAAAAGTAAGCAAAGGAGACAAGATAGGGCTTCAGAGAGACTAAGTTCGACATTCGGACTGCCTTCAATAGTACAGATTCAGAGATAGTGCTTGTCATATCTGAGCACTGGAATAAATGTTTCCAGGAAGGGCAAAGGTCCACCGAACACCTTGTTCCTCTCCTATAGTTTAATTGCCTGGTGGATTTTCGATCTACGTAGCTGAGGTCAGTGTTAGCACTGAGAGGGCCATGTCGTCTCAATGTATTAACTTGCTGGACCTTCCTTCAGGGCCCTTCCTCTCATTGTGCTTGTCAACTCTTCCCAGTACTACCTGGGCTTCAGCATTCATGAGGGTCAACTCCCAGAACCAAAGGAGTGGTCAGGTCTAATTCAAATACAGGTATATTCATTTGAATATGGAAAAAATTTAGTTTCCATTATTATTCGTCACGGAGAGGGGCGCGGTGGCGCAGTGGGTTGGACCCGCAGTCCTGCTCTCCGGTGGGTCTGGGGTTCGAGTCCCGCTTGGGGTGCCTTGCGACGGACTGGCGTCCCGTCCTGGGTGTGTCCCCTCCCTCTCTCCAGCCTTACGCCCTGTGTTGCCGGGTAGGCTCCGGTTCCCCGTGACCCCGTATGGGACAAGCGGGTTCTGAAATGTTGTGTGTGTGTGTGTATTATTCGTCATCACTTATGGGTATCGCGATCACTGTTGCTGTCGAGTCTACTGCAACAGCCAATCATGCACTCGTCCTCTAATTTTCTCATATGGCTATTGTAATTTTATCAATGTTCTGATGACAGTGTGAAATAAGCCTCTGTAATTAAAAGGACTGAAAACGCAGTGAGAGGCCTGCGGGAACACGTTGAGGGGAATGATGGGAGGATCTGGTAGCCTCTGGTGATGGAGGAGATGGAGGATAGGTGCCAGCCTGGTTGTTGACCAGTAAGAGGTACTGACCAGGAGCCCAAGAGCAGTTTGCTGTGAATAAAAGCCATTGTTGAATCCCGCTCAGGATGGAATGTGGACTTTTCACTTTGGTGCCTTATGGGCATGTGTGGGTGTAAACGCCAAGGATTTTCAATGGCTTGTCGTTTGTCAGTTGCTGTGCCCTAGATGTGAAATGTAAGACTCATAAGGACTGTGATTTGATGGTGAGCTTGCACTTGGACCACCAGTCCTTCAATGCATTCGACACAATGGCAGCGGCAGAACAACTTGAATGAGATGGTGACCTATGCTCCTTGAAGCAATTGCTCGTAAAGGTCAACTCTTTGCTCCATACTTCCATCCCACCTGTGTTTTCCGGATTAAAAATTTGATATACAGGCATACCCTGCTATGTCCCTAGTATCAGAGCTTTTGTTATAATGCCTCTTGAAAATTAATGCCATTTTTTGCTATCTGCCTAGATCCTTCCTGCTATAACACCTTTTTGTCGAAGCGGCAATGAAAAAAACGTGAAAATTACCCTGTAAGAACGCATTTTTATATTTTCTTACTCAAACTGACAATAAAGCTACAAAACATATTGTAGTGCTGGCAACTGGAGCAGTAGCTCTCCCGTAATGACGCTCCCATAATGCAGCCCTGCTGCCGTGGATGTAAATTGTTGTTGGGCAACCATTGTACAGCGTTATAGGGGAATGATGACTCCCACGTTGTTCTGCTGTGAGAGAGTTTTTGGCCGACCATACGTGCGCTCTATGAGTGCTGCTGTCGAATGAGTGGGAGGCGCGGTAAAGCTTGTGTTCCGACTCTTCTGTCTGCAGAGCTGTCTTTCTGTAATACTACTGACGGCACGGTCGGAGTGGGTTTTTCTAATATTTCTATGCAATTTAATTTCATTAGTGTACTCTTGTACTTTCTTCTTCCTATTATTATTATTATTATTTGAGTGAGTGTTTTACATAATTTTTAGAGACATTTGTCAAAGCTTTGTGGCTAAGGTTTTCAGAAAGGGCTGAGAACTGACTACAGGTGGTCCCCGACTTACGATTTTTCGACTTCGCTTTGGCGAACTGGCGACAGACATTAGTAGAAGCCGTATTTCGAATTTTTATTTTTGATTTTTTTTTCCTGGGCAAGCGATATGGGAGCGATACCTTTGCGATGCTAGGCAGGGGCAGTGATCCGCATCTCCAGTCTGTCACACAGAGGTGTGTATTACGTATATTAAATGCATTTTCGACTTATGATGGGTATCGTAGAACGTAAACCCATTGTAAATCGGGGACCACCTGTATAAGTTTCTCACTATCGGCCCTTTTCGTTATCCACCCCATTTTCGGGAATGCATTAAGGGCGGAGAGCGGGTTCCCCTGCATGCTATTCAGGTGTGTGTAACGTGACGATAGTTGGTTATCGCAGGATGGTGAAAACGGAAGCCCGAAGACGTCAGTGAAGCAGCGAAGAGAGTGAGACTCCTTCATTGGCTTTGTGGCCTCATGCAGGGATACAAACGGTGCTCTATGAATGCTGCCACAACAGAATGGTTTATGAAAAAACGTGCACATGAGTTATAAAGCAGGACTATCAGTGCTCTTGCTGGAGATATAGGTATGACAAAGGGGCTACTGACAAAATGGTCTGCAGAGTTAAACTTATCTTTTATGATTCATTTACTTGTGTTCAGTTGTCTGACACTTTTATGACCACACACACTGAAGCTGCTTGTCCTGAGCAGGGGTGGTGGTGAGCTGGAGCCTAACTCAGGCAACGCATGGTACAGGGGTGGAGGGGACACACCCCAGACAGGACGCCAGTCTGGCACAAGGCCCCCCATGTGGGACTTGAACCCTAGATCCACCAGAGAGCAGGCACAGGACAAGCCCACTGCACCACCTCATCCCCACAACCCCTTTCTTTCATGACTAATTTACATTTACTCATGTAGCTCATACTTTTCTCCAAAGCAACTTCCCCTGTTAAGACACTTGTAATGATTTATCTCTTTATACAGCTATACATGTTTACTCTGTCAGTTGAGGCTGAGTACATTGCTGATGGTACTACAGGAAGGGTGGTATTCAAACACCAACTCCTTTGGATCTAAGGTTGGGATCTTCGATCAAACTCTATAAACTGTTCCTTTTTGCCACATCAGATCATGTGACCATTCATGCTAATGAACTAGTAGTACATGTCATGCGTATGCACAGAATGTCCCATGCATGTGTCCCCTAAATGTGACCAAAAAGTTGTCAACTGTTGACGAACCCATCAGAAGCGAAAGCTTCTGGAAGTCTTGTAAACAGGGCTTTTATGTGCTCGGAATTACTCTCCTGCCTGAAGTTTTGGTGAGCTGCCTTGAGGAAGAGTGTGTTCTTCTTGGGTTAATGAAGCCAGAGCCCCTTCGCAAACAAATTTAATAATGAGGTCTGGATAGGGCTTAGTTGGGTTAAGAGGTGAAATTCCATTTCATTCATTCGAGGACGTAAGCATTCCCACATGCTGGTTGGAAGCCACTTTTGGCCATCAAAGAACGCTTGACAATCCTACAAGACCCCCCCCCACCCCTTCCACCCCAACCTGTTATTAATGCAATCGGGCGAAGTGGTAACCTCACATGAAGTGGCTGGTGTTGGCAGGAGTATGGGAGCTGCATATTCCTTCCTGCTTTTAAATTAGCTGCAGTCTCAGATGCCTGACCTGATTTCATATTTTACATGGTTGTTGTCTTCCCTCGGCTGCTTGTGCTGCGACCACGACAGGATGCGAAACCACATTGGAGGCGATTAAATATTAACCTGCATTAACGCAAACAAATTGTATGCCTCTGTGACGTTGTCTTACCTCCCAGAGGACCTGAAGACAGCTTACGCAGCTGAAACTCAAGAAACTTTGAATAAGTTTGTCTACCTTGGTGTCCTTGTCAAAACTGGAAGAAATATAGGACAACATCAGCTATACCGCTTCCTGTTATAGCTTGTTTGTACATTACTTGCATTTCAGATATACATATATATAATGCATGTGTCCTCCAACTAGGAGTGATGTTGCTCAAGTAATTCTACACTTTTTCTTTCGCGATAAATCCTCTTTGGGGTTGTCAACGCCCCTCAAGTTAGGACTCACAAAACACGTATCGGTTGATTTTGATCGAGTGTCATGTTTTTCTGTTTTGCTGCAATAAAAAGACCAGACATGGTGGTGCAACTATCTTGTAAACCAATGTGGTGGGGAGGTTCAGAAGTTCATTTTGCAACCGCTGTAATCAGTGGTGTAAAGCAGGTAACGCTGGCTCCTTTATCGGAAGGAAGAAATTATGGTTCACCTGTACAGTTTCTGACATGTGTTTATGGCGGATACATCCATTAAAACTCTGCCACAGAGGAGGTTTCATATGTCAGGGTTCTTTGGTAATGGCACCTTGCTAAAAGGGAATCTGGATCTTAGCAGCACGTCATCGGTGCTGAAGTATCACTTTGCTTCATTGCTGGGTTTAGACATTTTAGTGCGTGTACGTCATTGTTATTTTCACCCCATGAGGTCATTTTTTCTCACACCCCTTCTTCCTATAAAGCCCTTCAAAGGCACCACTAATGCCTATAAAAAAAGCACCTGTGCTATGGCTTCACAGAACGTTCTTGTGGACGTCTCAGCTGTGCCTTACATGTATGTCCAGTCCTGCTACCTCAATACTGATGAGTGATTTGTTATTTTGCGTTATTATCATTATTATTTACTGTTTACTATTTACAATTATTTCCTTCATCTGTGTTCTTTATTTTTATTCTTCATTATGTCGTTTATGGCATTATTCTTTTTTTGTATTCTTTATATTTTACTTGTGGAACACATTACTATGAACTGCAGGCTGTAGAATGTTCTAGAAATGAAGCATCGTATACCATATTTACATTTACATTTATAAATTTAGCAAAATAAATAAAGAGACTGACAATGATTACTAAGTAGTACTTAACAGACTTAGAATACCAGAAACATTGCACAAAACACTCTACAGACTCTACAGTCATTCACCCATTTGTACAGCAGTGCAGTATGACACACATGCACATATACACATGTAGAGAGGGCAGTTTAGAGTAATCAATAGCCTGAAACACATCTTTGGACTGTGGGAGGAAACCCATGTGAGCACAAGGTCTGAATAGGGGTGCAGAGAGGAAACTCCTCTCGGACTGAGTACAACTGAAACCCATGTCCAATGAATTTGGTTCTTTTTCATACTTTTTACACCCTTAGTCCCTGGGTAATTTCTGAACTTTTCAACATGTGGCAATGGAACAAGATCCCGACCAACACAGCTTGTGTTCCACAGTTGCAGGAATGCAAAACAGAGCCAACAGTCCATCGGCCAACACCCGACTTCTTGTAGTGGGATTCAAAGTTAGCTGCTGTTAAAGAGCAAGCAAGCAAGGAGGGGTAGAGATGAGGCAGGGCAGGAGGTGACAGTGGCAGGATGCCGAATGAAGCTCACTCTTTAATAGTCCCTGAAAACAGAGTAAAACCATCGGAACAGGAGAAGACATGAATTCATAACTTATTCAGGCCAACGTATCCTTTCACCCAGACACTTGGAAGCGAGCGGCGCTGCGATGGGCTCTCTATCCCACTCGCTGTCAACTCTGTGCTCCATGCTGCTGGCGGAAGGGTGAGAACAAATGACCATGGCATGAGCTCCATTGGAGGCTGGCAGAGCAAGGAAGTCATGTGTTTACCCGTCCGCCTCCTAGCGGGAAAGTAACGGGGAGTGCGGCACAAGAAATAAAGACTCCCTGAATGGGTACAATACGACTATTCAGATGGGAGACTCAAACCCGCTCTGCCGGAACGGTTCATTTGGATCGAAGACTGATGAGGAAGTCTTTTGAGATGCATATGTTGCCGGTCTGCATCGAGTGTGACACTTAGAAAAGCGGGAGCTCATGTATGTAATGTGGGATGATTAAAGAGTGACATCCGCTGCAGAAATACTGAAATCACATCTTCCTTTACAGTACAATATGAGGTCATACTCAGTGGGTGGCTAGATAATTCTAGTCTTTAATAGTCGCCAGATTCCTGGAAGATGCCTGGTTACACCGAGGGGCTCACAGAAGTGTACTCATTTTCAGGACTATTAAAAAAGAGCTCTGTGATTGTATATACATTGTTATGGTTTAAGCACTCAGGCTTTTCTGAATTTCATGGCTTGTTTTTGGAAGAGCAGCTTGTCGCAGTGGTTTGAGCTTTTACCTTGCAATCAAAAACTCTGGTTCCCATCCCTGTTCTGCTGTACAGCCCTTGACCGAGGTACTTATTCTGAACTGCTCCAGTAAGAATACCCTGTTGCAAAAATAGGTAAATCATAGTAAGCATGTGACAAATATCCTGGTTCGGTGGACAAGAGGACACTCAGGCTCTCTGGATTCAATAACCTTTTTCTGGAACCTTAGACTGGAAGAGATGCCCGGGAGACAGTCTTGGTCCCTCTCCTTCTCTATCTCTTGCTCCAGGGCAAATCACTTCTCAGTGTCAAACAGGGCACTGGGGAGTCAGGGCAACTAGGTGTACTGTGTTAATCCAAATTTGATGTATGAGCTATGGAGGCATGGTTACCAGCATGGTAAATAGGTGTAGGTGTTAGTACATGTGTGCATGATTTTCCATATACAGTAATAATCGCAATAATACATTTTTCTCCACGGTGGGATGTTCATGTGTTGTGTACATGTGTGCATGTACCACAAAGCAGCATAGTGTATAAACCTCACTTTGAAAGTCAACCGGGATAAAGGTGTTGGGTAATTAAAGGTTAATAATAATAGTAGTATGTTGAGTCAATGAATTAGGGAGCTCCATATCCATCAGCTCCCCTTGCATCCCTCAGCTGTCCCAGTCCGAAGGGGTGGGGTGTGGTAAATTCACAAACCTCTGTTTAGATGAGTCAGAAACGGTGGGGCAGGTGACAGTGTCACCTGCGCTTCCTCTCACTGATCAGCCACGCTGGGCCGTCACAACCAAAAGACCATTTCCATCCGCACTCCGCTTTCTCGCGCTGGGACTTGCTGGATGACTCACTCTGTGGGGAGAGAGGAGACGAGTGAACTTGCGTCTGCGGCTTTCGTTGGGCCATGACTCAGCCCCTTTTAGACAGACCCCAGGCGCACAGCCCTGCTAGAGGCACGCACAGGGCCTTCCGGGACCTTCCGGCTCCATGGCAAGCAGCTCAAGCGCGTGTTGTGTCTCTTGGATGGATTAACCTACAATGGCAGGGATTTACCCATATCGGAGGTGGGCGGGGAGGGGGGGGTGTTTGGTTTGGTGTTTGCAAGTCATCCGAGAAATATTTTCCCATGTGTGGGGTACCCTCCTAACCTGTTTATTTTGAGGGAAAGTCCCAGTTGTGTGTCACTTTGAAACTCTACCCCATTTACTGTTCGGCATGAGATGTGTCAGCAGAAATGAGAACTTCTCTGAGCAACAGACGTTGGGATCATTTACTGTGTTTGTGCCGGTAAAATTAAATGAAATACAGCTGTGTACGCCCCTGCAGAGTTCAATCAAAAGGAAGCTTCTTCATTGTCATCTGTCTGAGGCTTGTACTGTGGATGCTTTGGGATGTCCTTAGACTGCAAGTTCTCACTTTATTACATATCGGGTGGTGATGGTATCTGTGCCGACCCGGCTACAGAGACCCGGGGTGGATGAATGGCGGTATTGTGTGGACCCGCTGCCTCAGAGCAGGTGAACACCAGAGCTGCTGAAATGTGATGCTTCCTTCCAGAGCACCTGGGGGTTGGATCTATTGACTGACTGCATGTCCACATCTTACCCAACAACATGTCCCCTAATTTCCATGGGCTGCGCAGGCGGCGTTGATGTGCATGGGGGCCGAGGAGCCGCATGGGAAACATGACGGATGCCTTGTAAGGCAACGTTTCGTTACCCTGTCTTATGTGTGAGGACACCGTCCGACACCTCCCTGCGCTGAGGGGTCTTCTAAGTCATTCTTTAATGGGATAACACATAATGGTAAGAAGTGCTGTTGTTGAACTCGGGGGGGTCACAGGTTTAAATCCACCCTCCTATGTAGTACCCTTGGGCAAGGTATTTAACCTGAATTGCTCCAGTAAAAATGACCCTGCTGTATAAATGAGTATGTTGTTGCAATTGGCCTAATATAGTAAACTGCTTTGGAGAAAAGCATCCGTTAAATGAATATAATGCAACAAATGCTTCCTAATTTCGCACTGGTGAAACTCGGAAGTATGGAAATCAATCAGCAAGTTTTTGCAAAAAAACGCAGATTTTTTTTTTTTTTTTTTTAAAAAAAAAAACATTTTGCTGGTCCATCCCAAAAGTCTGGTTTTCAGGGCTTTAATTGCCTTCGTGTGGGTTATTGAAAATCCGTGGATGGATAGTTATACTGATCGTGTTCATTTGAATTTTGGCATGGCCACACGCATCAGAAACATGCACAGCCGATTAGCGGAGAATCGGCTTCTCCGGGTGACTTTGTGCGAGTGTCGGATTGCGCTTCTTTCCATTGTTCCCAGGACCGGCGCCATACAAATTCTCCCACAGAGGTGGTTCTATGGTGCCCTCCCTGGGGGCTATGCAAATTACCTCTGACATTTCACTGCGCAACAGGAGGCCCCTGAAACGTGGCTGAAGCCGCTGAATGCATCGCTTGTCACCAGAGACCCCCGGTAAGGTACGGCCACCAGGGGCCCGACCGCCGCTGGCGACCAGGTGTTGGGTTTCGCATGTCGGACTTTTACACTTAACCTTCAGTTCTGCGACAGCGTCTCCCGTTACGCACAGTGCTCCTGCTGCTGAGCGTGTATTCTGCACCGTGTGGACATGGGAAAAGATGTCACTGCTGAGGACCAGCTTTGGTTACGGTCTACGCTCCCTTTACCGAAACACAAGAAACCTGCTCTTTCCTCAGGGCCTTCTTCTTACATGGGACATGTTCATGTTTAGAGTCACAGCATCATGCCATACTGCCTCTCCCCACTCATTTAGGGAGTAACAGGCTCACTGTAAGTGAATTTAAATATAAATAATGCAGATTTTTCTATTTTTTATAAAGCTACCTGGAATTTAGTGTTAAGCACAGGGTTGGGGGGGGGGGGGTGCGTGGGGGCGCAGCGGGTTTGGCCAGGGCCTGCTCTCTGGTGGGTCTAGAGTTTGAGTTCTGCTTGGGGTGCCTTGCTGTGGACTTGCGTCCCGTCCTGGATGTGTCCCCTCCCCCTCCAGCTTTGTGGCCTGTGTTGCTGGGTTAGGCTCCGGTTCACCGTGACCCTGCTTGGGATGAGTGGTTTCAGACAATGTGTGTGTGCGTGTGTGTGTGTGTGTGTGTGTGTGCGCACGTGTAGGGTTAGGGCCTATTGTGTTACAGATTGTGTAGTAAAGTACATTCTTGGTGTGTTCCGATCAGACAGCACGGTGGCACAGCAGGTGGTCCTCGTGATTACCATCTCCTCGGCAGCGAGTTTGGTTGGGTGTTCAAACCTGGCTCCATCTGTGTGGGGTTTGCATTCTCTTCAACTAGTCAAGTCTATCCACACATTATCAATAACTGCTTGTCCAGTGCAGGGTCCTGGTGATCTGCAGCCTATCCTAGAAGCATATGGTACAAGGCAGGGTGCATCCTAGATAGGACCTCACACTCCTTCATTGACAAATATACACATGCTAACAGCAATTTTGGAGTTACCAGTTCACCTGAAACAAATGTCTTTTGACTGCGGCAGGAAACCAGAGCAGCTGGGGAAAACCCATGTGAACACAGAGAGAACGTTCAACCTCCACGCAGACTGAGCCGGACTGAAACCCACATCCGCACCCAGTGCCCAGGAGCTGTGAAGCACCAGTGCTACTTGCCCATGTACCTACTAAATACACACACACACACACACACACACACACACACACACATTTTCAGAACCGCTTGTCCCATACGGGGTCACGGGGAACCGGAGCCAACCCGGTAACACAGGGCGGAAGGCCAGAGGGGGAGGGGACACACCCAGGACGGGACGCCAGTCCGTCGCAAGGCACCCCAAGTGGGACTCGAACCCCAGACCCACCCCAGAGCAGGACTGTGGTCCAACCCACTGCACCACCGCACCCCCTCTACCTACTAAATATTTATATAAAATATTTAACTTTTTAAAAGGATATACCACATGCACACACAGGATCTGAAACCGCTTGTCCCAAGTGTCGTCGCAGTGAACTGGAGCCTAACCCGGCAACACAGGGTGCAAGGCTAGAGGGGGAGGGGACACACCCCGGACAGGACGCCAGTCTGCGGCAAGGCACCCCAAGCAGGACTCGAACCCCAGACCCACCACACAGCAGGACCCGGCCAAGCCCACGCCCCCCTATATTGGGACATATATTGGGACTTTAATTACAAGCTCATATATTTTTTTTATTGGCTGTGACACAACTGAAGATTTTGACCACAGTATAAAGAAAAACCTTTCCTATATCCCATGAAACCATTTTGTTTTTAATAAGGCATGTATCAGATGCTGGAAATGACAACCAGATCCTTTTTCTCAGAACCAAACCACCCCCACCGTGCGTCGCGTCCCACCCAGCCAACAAGTAGGTTCATAAAGAAGAAGCTCCATTTTCAATAGCGAATCCAGTCCCTGAAGACGGGCCTAATAATGGTGGCTTACGAAAGTGAAAGGGTGCATTGTGACCCCAGCGCTCTCTGCGTGCCCATTCAGACGAACCCCGGCTCATTCAGCACTGCCTTGCACGAGGTGAGCCCTCCACCCCGATGGTGAAAAAGGGAAGAAAGGAGGCGGAGGATGGTTGCAGGAGATTAGACCCCCCTGCTTCTCCTGGCATGTCCAATGGTGGCACTTGAGGCAAAGAATCCCTTTGTGGTTTTGATTGACTTGTTTTGTACACCATACCCCCCATCTAACACGCACTCACACACACAAACACACACAAACACACACACGCATTCAGCCCCTGAGCAAGCTTTGTAATATCAGATGACTCAATGAATAAGAGACTCATTTGGTGCAACAGTGGAAGCATTAACTGTAGCTTTAACACAACTGAGCCACATTTAAGAAAAATATTGTAATTACATTAATTTTATTCAAATGGTCATGATTGTTCTGGTTATAGACCTGGGCATGTTCTTATGCAATTCATTTTCTCTGCATTCTCAAAGGTACAGCAGTGGGGTCATATATATAGTATATATGTATATGTATATGTATAGAAATTATGACCCAGCTGTGAAAATGGGTAAATAATCATACATTCATAGATAGCTTAACATTATATGTTGCTTTGGAGCACAGCTAAATTAATAATGTAAATGTGACACTTTTGTTCAAACCTGTTTACAGTGTACAAGATTTATGTACTTACCATTTGTTATTACTTACCCATTTATATAGTTGTGCCATTCTTACCATGTCAATTCAGAGTAAGTGCCTAAAGAGTAGGCGGCAGCTCTAAACCTGCTGCACCTAATCACAGTCTGTTGTTAATGAAAAGACCTCAAAACATATAAATATCCAACTGTTTAATTTTTTTTTGTAGACTAAATCTCAGCGTCTTAATAACATGTATAACTTTGAATTTCAAAACTTCTATACACAGATTAACAGAAGAGTGGATTCTGACCAAGGTTACAGTGCTATTCAACCACAGGCGTCTCAGCAATATCTTTTAGAAGATGCTGGTATTTGAGTCATAACTTCGCGCGCATTCTTCACGGGCTCACAGAAGTGGCCTTGAGAGTGAAGCGGCTGTGGAACACCAGGCCGAAACAGTTGGAGTCGCTCGCGGCCTCCGCCAGGGCCCCCAATTACAGGTCAGCGCCGTGGCGTGTTAGCTTAGCTACAATTACAGGCCCGTGACATCTGGAGAAAGGATCACACAAGTCAGAAGCACTTTTGAAGTGTCCTTTCGGTCTGAATGGAAGCTGTAAACCTTCAAGGTTATCATTAGTGCCAAAACCGTGAAAAGATAACAGATTTGGCGGGCCGAACCACACGACCTGTAGGCTACCTGGTCCCTTAGCATTAGCACGAAAACCGTCGCCGCAGTTGCCACAATTGCCTTTGTGTGACGTTTTTTCCCGCTCGCAATTGCCCGTGTCATCGGGACTTGTCTAACTGAAGTGAATCAGTGGCTTTGGGTCACATGAAAATGTCTTCCAGATGTCCTCATTTGCTCCTACCTAATTGATAGCTTTGATGGCGTGTTTTCCGTCCGCTGTGGGAAACGCTGGAGCAAATACTTTCCCTTAAATGGCGCCATTGTGGTTCCTGCCTTTGGAAAACGTTGTCCCGGTTTTCTGAAAACGGGGGCTGCTGAGCTGTGACCTTGGCGATGCTGTCAAGACGCCAATCGGGACACGGGCCTTTGGCTTTACAAGCCCTTTGTGCTCCTACTGGGCCCGCAGTCCGAGTGGTAAAATAATCATCCCCCACAGCTATGTAATAAACCAAACACTTTGAAGATGGAACCCGTTATTTCCCGTCAATCTCGTTTAAAAACGTGTCCGCCAATCTGCCTTAGGCTTTCATAAGCACTAGTAAAACGTAACCCAAGCTTTTCATCCAATTTCATTTTTGAAAAGTGGATTTCCCAGAAGCCCAATTTACCAGTTAACCTTACAGGAATGACATCTGGTCAGGTTCCAGAAAAAAAAGCACACGGCCCGTTTCACATTCAAAGCATTATTTTAAAGATATTCATGTGCACTGATTTTTTCGGAGGTATTAGCAATGCGAGAGTAATTTCTCTCACGGAAGACAGGGTGACTCACCAGCTTGCCCGGATGGTAATCTCCCGAGGTACTGGTACGATCTGGCCCCCAGCCTGCTGAGATAACACCAGGCTCTGCAAACGGTGATTAAAGCTCAGATGGGGAAAGAGCAAATGGAATATACTCACTTAACATTTCAAAGTAATCCTAGTCACTGAGTTCTGGGCCCTCTGTCACAAGAGTGTGTGTATTTCTTTTGCTGTACCTTCACAGGACGGTGTTGATAGAATATAGTAAGAAAAGTAAGTAGACATTTTTCTCCCAGTTCTCTAATCTGGGAGTTTTTTGTTTTCCATTCCTCAGTCACCAGATGCATTTCTTCAGTATGTTTGTCCAAACTATATGTACAATGTATAGTACAACAAATACTTCTTGAAACATTGAACTGATAAATGATAAAATAATTGAATAATTGTAATTGATTAAATAATTGCATGTTTCTGTGCAACATTGATTATGTTCCAAAACTATTTTGTCCAGAGATGTTGACACAGGGTTATTACCTTGTGACACTGTTTTGGCTTATAATAATAATAAAAAAAACAAATAATAATTATTTATTTATACTATCCTTTATTAATCATTATAATAAAAAAAAACAAGGAAGGAGAAAAAAACAGAAAATCTTTAGCTTCTACCTAAACAACACTTATAAATCTCAGTAAATAATATTAATGATACAGCAGATAGATAGATAGATAGATAGATAGATAGATAGATAGATAGATAGATGTGGAAATATTAGTGCACGTGTGTTTTTCTATTCGGGGGGAGGTTCACAAGTCAGGTCGGACTCATCATCCCAGTAGCAGTTGTAATTTGGACAGACTGACGATTTATGGAAGAAGTAACGTTCTTTAATTCCTGGGCTGTGAAGTCATATGGAGCTGCTAAGTGGAGCAGAAAGGTGAACAGGGTGCAAGCTGTGAAAGCCAAAGGCCTACTCACATTTGCCCTTATAAGTGATCTGGGGGCACGGGCCACAGATGGATAGCATCGCGCCGCTGCCATGGCAACTCCCCCAGCCAATAATCCGAACCCACCCAATTAGAAAGGACTCTTCAGCTCAGACAAAAGGGAGTGACTTTGACATGTGAATGCAAGGCATGTTTTATGTCAGTCTCACAATAATTGAAGGCTGCTTTTCACAGCAGTGAAAAACTGTTATGTGGTAATTGCCAGTGGCAATTTCTCAACACAAAGACTGTAAAACATTAATTACTGCAAGAACTGTGGACATTTAAAGATGAACTAATGTGATGCTTCCTCTCCATCAATTCCTCTCCAGTCGACTGTTTAATTTAAACTGAGAGTATAGAGTTCATGTTTTGAGTACTGCATACATGCCATGTTAATGATGAAAAAATCCTTTAACTAAATATCTTAACTCTTTGAATATATGCATTTATGCTCTTGTTCATATATAATTGTGCATAAACGCATTGAAAACGTTCTGTTCATTCCGCTGGATCAGCATTTACCAGCCACCGTATCTCATTATAAAAACAGAGTCACTTTTACTTTTAAGGTTAGTCTATTCAGACTGAATTGGATTATTTTCCAAGGTATCTGTACATAATAATATATTGTATATTCCAAATAATATATGATCCTCCTGAATTGTAATCTTTACAGAGTTTTGAAGTTTAGTGAATTGAATTGACTTTTACTCATCAAATATGCAGCATCTTTGCAGTAAAACCATATAAATAATATTTATATGGGTATATAGGTGCTTGATATAGCAATAGAGAAGTTGTGGGTTCCATTGTGCCTTCTTCAGGCATAAATGCAATACTAACTTTAAGGCATGGTTTAATATGGTACATTCCTTTGTCTGAGACATGGCGACTTGTTATACATTTTCAGAATTGACCATTGAAGAGCTGCAATCTCAGACCACAGAAATAAGTGGTGTTGCAGTGTTGGCCAGAGGTTAACTGGCAGCTCAGTGTGCAAACAGCCACAGAGGTTCTCAGTGTTAGTTTGGGGCATTTTGTGGCTCTTTTAAAATGTATGCATCAGAAATATTGAGATAACCTCACTCATGGAAGAAACAACAATTTATCTTTAGCCCTGGTTGTATATTCAGCCCTAAGCAAGTTTTTTAGCCCTCTCTAACATAATAATGTGTGATGTTGCCAAAAGGAACTCTTATGCAGTTATCATCCAAAATGAGCCTGTGTGACATTACCTTGAGCACTTTCAGCCTTTAATTAATATTTATGATTCTAATTCTGGACCCATTAATATTTTCCATTCATAGCCTTGGTGTACCTTTGAAAGGGGAAGGCAGATTCATTTTAAAATTAAGGCTGTGCTCTGATCATAATGATAACAGTAATAAAAGATAATATACTGTCTATCTAGCTTCTTTCGCTTTCTTTACAAAAGAGTAACATGCATAACTATACATATCTATTATACTGTACATACATTTCTGTCAAAGTGATGTGTTTCTAATAAATTGCATTTTACACCAGACACTACGCTGTACATTTGCAATAACTCCCTTTTATGACCTCTAGATATGCTAGGTAAGTCAACATGAATATGGCCCCCTTGAGTCCATGCCAGAAAACTTTATTTTCTTTTGTTTATGCCATAGCCTTGCCATATTCATCACTTTCGCATTCTAAGGCCTTGCTTGTTTGCTGAAACCCAGATGTGGATTGTTGGACAGCAGTGAGACACTGGGGACATGAGGAAAAAGACCCGTTGTTCAGAATAATGGACAAAGGGTTTTGTGATGAGATGCAGGAAGCTACACCCTCAGACATGGGCAAAAAGAGTTCTAGAACATTCCATGAAATGTGGTTTTTGTTAACATTATATGCTACATTACAAGCAAAACGAGCTCTTGTAAATAACACAGGAATATATAAATAATATTTGACACAATCATTCCGGATGCCCGTGTACTTTTGTGGTGTTGTCTGAGAGAAATATTTTAGAGAGGGTTTAAAACTGGCCCCATTTCTATTGTTTTACTTTTCCCCATCCTTCTAATTAGATCTCTGTGGCTGTACTGTTAACCCAGGAAGTCAATGTCTTTAACAGGACCCCTTCACCTTGACATTTCCCAGATAAATGTCTTTGTGGGGGTGTAGTGAATTATGGGGGTCTTGGAGCTGAGGAGCCTGCGCTCACACTCAAACTCAACTAAAGCCAGAGAAGTGGCACTTACTGGACCTGCAGGACAAACCTTCTCTTGGACCGATGACTTTTGTTCTGGTTTATTCTACAGAGTGAGGACTCGAGGTTATTTGACGCGTATGAAATTTTTCTCCTGCTTCAATCCAGGCTGAATTACCAATTCAGACACACAGACACTGGTGGAACGACCAGAGAGGAACATTTAAGTGCAGAGTCTCTCCAATGAGTTTCGAGTAGAGTTTCATGAACATTACTCGTAGTGAGAATCACGAGCAGTCACTGAAGTGTTTCCCCCCCGTATGATCGGCTGCTACACCAAGGAAACAGTTCCTCTCTCTGCTCTACGAAAACTTACTCTACAATAAATCTCGTGGGCAATCAAAATTAATTCTCCATAGCAGTGGAGCAGTGTTGGGCCTGATCTTCTTTTAGACAGTTCCAGGTTCTTTGGAGTCTTGGTAATGAAGCACGACGAGACTCGGTGTTATTACTGTTCCGCAGAATTTCGCTAGGTGTTATCCATCACTGACGTACACACACACTTCTGGAAGGAGGTGTGACTGCAATGACGTTAATGCCTTCATGTGACTCGTGTGTGTCCTGCGTGCTCAGTACTGCCCTCTCAGTACCTCTCTGTTATGTCTTTAATACAGCCTGAACCTGCTTATTATCAGTAAGTTCTCAAAGTAAGAGCTATTCAAGGCCTTTCAGGTTCCTGTCCCAGGTCTTTGGAAAATTACCAGCCTTCATAGACACTTTGTGTTCTAGAACTCTCTGGAGCATCTGATTCACACCAATATGTGAAGGAAAAGAATACAAAAGAGGTGATGAATAATATAATAGAGACTTGAAAATAACAGAAAGAAAGTACATTTCAATAATGGAAATATTTACTTACAGAGGAAGGCGTGATGTTCTCTATGATTTAATCCCCATCCAACTTTGTCCTGTAATACAGTGAACATGAGTGTCTTAATGAATGTCTTAAAACTTTTCAATGTACAGTTCTGAAGTGGTTCTCATGTTTTTATTCAACATGTTATTTTTATTGCAACGACAAGTCACGAATGACTCTACAGTGCAGTATAATTGTCTTGGTTTTAAAGGCTGTAGACTCTCAGTTTTGGTTCTGATGTGGTAGAATAAACTCCCTCTGTCCCTCAGAGCTGCTGAATCCCTTCTAGCATCCAAGAAAGGTCTTAAAGCCCATCTCTTTCCAACTCAGTTTTCTCTTGAAAAATATATTTCTCTATATGTCTCTCTATATATTTGACTTATGTCTCTAAAAGAGATTTCAATTTGCATCACATCCTCTATCACAATCGCCATTGTATCTTCGGACTCAACTCTAATGTAAGCTACTCATGAGTACTAGGAAAAACAGTGGTATCGCATGCACTACAGTCACGTAATTATATGTCTGTATCTGCCTCTCTTTGTCTTGCCGATGCTCATTTTACTCATGTGCAAACTTTAGATCATTCTGGAAAAACGTGTCTCTTAATTTAATAAATGTAAATGTAAATTACTCAATTTAGAGGCAATTTAAAGGACCAGAAGACGTCACCAAAAGGTTGCCAACTCAAATCCCCGTACTGTACCCTCAAGCCAGGTTCATAAACTGAATTATGCAAATGAAAATTAACCAGCTGTATAAATGTAAATGAGAATGATAAAATGTATCTGCTAAGCAACTATGAGAAAAAGTAAGTTTTTAAAGTTAAAAAAGGTGAAGTTAAAGTCTGTGCCCTTTCGACAGTGACTGAGCAATGAATCGGGATGCAGATGTGCCTGCCCCCCAGCTGAGCGTGGACTTCTCCTAACCCTGCTGCTTGGCTGCGTTTTTATCCTATCCCTCTCCCCAACTTCCCCCTCATGCCCCGATTTGCTCTGTGCTTCATTAAATTCACAACACAACCCCACCCCAGCCGTCTCATCCATCCCCGGCGTGACCACCGCCAGCATCACGGAGTGCGAGCGCCCTGCCTGACCTGCTGCTCCTCTCAGATGGTCCGGCGGTGCTGTCTGGAGCATCTGCAACCTGCCACACTGGAGCCCATTTACACACTGTGGTAACACACTGACAGCTGTGCACTCAGACGCTGCTGACAGCTCTACCTGGGAAAGGAGAAAGTTACCCAATGTGTGTATGCATTGCACATTTTCTGTGCGTGCTTTTAAATCTCACTGAGAGGAAACAGAAGATGCTGGTTATGTGCATCAATTAAATGCAAATGAGCAATAATAATTGTGCGAATTTATATAATGGAAATTAATTTGTGACAAATGGGGTAAAAACTTGTAAGGATATCTTGAAACAGAGCACAATACAATGTCTTTAGAAGTTTTTACCCCATTTGATTTCCTTGCAATCAGAGCATTGGGGTTCTAATCCCTTCTCAGACTGCTTTAGAGCAAGCTGTTTAACTTGAGGGGGGATGTGGTGGTGCAGTGGTGCAGTGGGTTGGACTGCAGTCCTGCTCTCTGGTGTGTCTGGGGTTCGAGTCCTGCTTGGGGTGCCTTGCGACGGACTGGCGTTCTGTCTTGGGTGTGTCCCCTCCCCCTACGCCCTGCATTACCGGGTTGGCTCCGGTTCCTCACGACCCTGTATGGGACAAGTGGTTCTGAAAGTGTGTGTGTTTAACTTGAATTGATACACTAAAAAATTACCCTACTATAGAAGAGGCTTAATGTACAGAATTAATGTTTGAAAGTGCTTTGAAGAATGGTATCAGCTAAATGAATAAATAATAAATGGTTGTCACATGAAGTCTGTGGAGGGCCATGGCCTGGGAGGAGGGGTGAGGAACCAGGGCACACCATGGACAGAATGTGGGGATGAGTGTCTGGGGGGACTCTGTGGCTGGAGTCCACAGCGGAAAGATCAGGAGACAGAGAGGTGACAGTGAGTCTTTTGCATCCTGTGCCCTCTATTCAGGACCATCCCATCTCTCATCACCCCCCCCCCCCCTTTAGATTCATGTTATATTTGTTCTACTCCCTCAACTCCCTAATGTATAAATTATTCATCCACAGTCGGCTGTTTTTTCATCGACTCCCCAGTGTGGATATTACGCACTCGCCATCTTCATTTCTGTTATTATTATTTCCAGGAAGCATCTTTTTAGATGGGCTTTGGCGAGTGTGGCGGGACAGCAGCTGGGAGGCTGTGAGAAAGCCTCAGCTCTGCTCCGCTGCGGGGCAGGAGATGACAGGGCCCCAGATGATGGTCGGAGGGGTGGGGGGTGGGGGGGCAGATGAGGTAAGCAGTATGAGGCAGAGCAGGGCTCGGGGGCGAGCTGGGACACTTTTCATGCCGCTGCCTCTCCGCGTGCCAGTGCTCAGGTGCAGCTCCACTAGTTTCCTGCGTGCATTTGAGACGCTCCGCATTACTGCGTCAAGCATGGGGCAGCAGACAGCATATGAGCGTACCAAACGGCAACCAGACTGCCCTGTACTGGTTACTCCTAATGTAATTTTATCTAATGAGTCAGATGGGCACAGCGCTGGAATTTCATTTTTCCCCAAAAAAAGTGTATTTCCCTTTAAAAGAGTCAGGCGACTCGCTTGATACATTTATTGTGTTTATGTACAAGCAGAATAATACGAACGGTGCATTTCATTTCTCTGAGTGACTTTTGTTAACATTGTTAAGGTGAAATCCAGCACTTTCCTGACATGCGGTTCTGCATATGAATGACTTGACAATGTTTTGGATTATTGCAAGGTATTTATTCTATTTCTGTACAACCAACCGATTCCTTGTGGCATTTCGGAATTAAAAGTGTCTAAACAATCGACGGCAAATCTGCCTGGTTGACCTGGTTTGGCTGAATCCAGTTAGAGGGAAGGGAAAGAATGCTCTCCTCTGTTCAGGTAGAGAACCAGGGTTCAGGGTGGAGGTACCTGTGCAGAAATGAGCTCAACATCTCAGCCACATGGCCACGGAAAGAGGGAGAGCGAAGGGTGACGTGACTCATAAAACTTGCTCCAGTCTTCATATCTGAGAGTGAAACTCAAGCTGGTATCATTGCGCTCTGCCTGCAAGGTGTGTGCATGTGTGCGTAAGATAGTTGCGATGGATTTTGGATCGGATTCTGCGGTTCCGTGACCGCCCTCGAGCACTAAAGAACCATGAGCCGCTGAAGGTTCTCTGGCCACAGTGCCGCGGTTTGCTCAACTTGACACTGGGATGTTTGAAACGTTCAGAAATCGTAGATGGTGATGTCTGTCACGCGGAACACAGGGAGCCGGGACGGCTGAACCTAAGCGCAGCATTGTTCGTCAGAAGTTCAGGGAAGAGGCAAGTTCTCAAAACCAGGGATCGATCGGCGAACAGGACAGGAACGAGGATCCGTGGACGTGGTCGGAGAACGAAGCAAGGAGTCAAAAAACCGGAGATCGTGAATAGAGTAAGAGTGTGTGTGGTAACATGAGGAAGGGCGGTTGTCCCAAACGAGATTCCGCAATGGTACAGGAGCTGAAGATGGTCTTTATAGGGTAAGCGATTACTCAGGAGCTAGTGTAGAGTCAGGTGTTGTCGCTTGTGTTGTGGGTGTGGACTTGACAATGTCAGCAACAACTGCAAGTGGGAGCAATGGCATACTGTGTGTTTTTTTTTTAAATATTCCTAATTTAAGAGAAGCATCGATGTATTAAACCTAGACCAAAACTGTAAGCAGGCGGTACTTTTACGTCCCAGTTTGACCACATTTGCTCACTGACTGTGACGTTCATCCCTCCATGTCATCAAGTGTTCCAACTTTAATTTATGACCATTTACTGCTTAGGTCGCGTACTATTTATCCAAAGTGCATTTCTGTTCTGGCATTCGGATCAGAAACCCATATTTTTACCCACGTAAATCTGCGTTTAATACAAGCGCTGAATTTGATGATTCAGACCAAATAGAAAAAAACGCACTTTACCCGTAGACCAAGATAGAGTCAATAAAGCAGACATTGTACCCCAGAATATTTTGTGAGTGGTGTGGAAATGCTGTGGAATCAAAGGTCTGAGCTGCCCGTGCTTCCTACATAATGATAATTCCCCCAAGGCTGTGCCGTGCTGTGCCACACTAATATGTTCACAGTAAAGGCACTCGGAAAACACCAAAACGTATAAAAATGAATCAATTTACAGAATCAGAAACATGCGACAGTGGGCATTTGACTCTGAAAACACTTGGGAGTTCAAATCTTTATACTTATTACCCAACAGATGAAATTATAGATCTTGGCTGGAATCTTCTCTTCTATCCGACATAAAAAGATCTCAATGTGGTCTAAGGGTAATCCCGTCGAATTCTCTTGCAGATTCATCTGTTCAGGCTAAATGCTTCATATTGTAGCTGGAATGTTTTTTTTTTTCTCCGCTAAATATTTTTAAATTTAGTGAGCATCACTTGCATTGTCACTTTTAATTATTTTGGTTATTTATTGTTATTGGCATTATTTATTGCTTCTTTTGTAGTACTATCTTTTGTGTTGTCTATAGTCTGTGGAGAAGCATTCAAGCAAGATTTTCATAGTAGTTTGTACACCATTCTTGTACTTATGATAATAAACCTTGAACTTGTACTGTACTCATGGGGTGGCATGGTGAGACAGTGGGTAGCACTGGTGCCTCACAGCTCACTTGTGTCTCCTTCAGGTGCTCTGGTTTTGTCCCACAGTCAAAAACCATGTATTTCTGGTAGAGTTACATTATCTTTATTTAGCAGATGCTCTTCTCTGAAGTGACTTCCATTGAACACTCTGTAGTGTTATCAGCCCACACACATTATTCACCACAGTGACTTACACTGTTAGATACACTACTTACACTGGGTCACTCATCCAACATCAGTGGAACACATACACTCTCTTTGTCACTCACACACTATGGGTGGACCTGAACAGCATGTCTTTGGACTGTGGAAGGCAACCAGAGCACCCAGAGAAAACCCACACAGACAGGGGGAGAACATGCAAACTCCACAGAGACCGAGGAGGGATTGAACCCCCGTCCTCTCATACTACCCAAGTACTGCGAGACAGCAGCGCTACTCACTGTGCCATCACACCACTCAGATTGGTGAATCTAAATTGTCCTTTGTGTGTGTGTGAGAGAGAGTGAATGAATATTTGCCATTGTCCTGCTATGGACTGGTGTCCTGTCCACAGTGTACCCTGCCTCATACACTATGATTCCAGCATAGGCTCCAGTCTACAACAACCCTGCACTGGACATGTGGATTATGTGACTGGGAGACGAGAAAACGGTGCTATACACAGTTTTCCTCTTTCATTTAATAAGATCAGGGGTGTAACAACTTGACAAATTGCAAGTCTAGCAGTAGCACTCAGAGGACTTATACATAAATACTTTGGGCTGAACTACAGTTACTGTACTTGAATGTTGGGGGTGGAGGTTTACCCTCCCCACCAGCTCTGTGTTACACCCATGGATAAGACTCAAATCAACACAATTAATGGCACTTCAACCCATAAAGTTATGAACTATTTTGAGGGTGTGTGGTGGTTGAACCGCCCTGACAGATTTGCAGTGTTTGGGTTGTTCTGCCAGAGTAACCAGGGCAAACAAAGCCGGATTTAAATTCTGCAAGAATCCATTGTAGTAGACTATATAACGCAAATATCTACCATAAAACATATATTATAAATATAAAGGATTAAAGGAATTAACAGTAAAGAGATTTAAAAAAAAAAAAACATTATTTCATTTAAGGGCCATTTAGTGCCAGCATAAATGAGAGAAAAATCCAACTGCATCTCACAGAGGTGCAGCTTGTAAAGTGTGGGCTCTGCTGCCCACATGTGGTGTCTGCTTTGCATTTTTTATTTTGTATTTTTAATTTCTTGAGCTTGGGTTCTAGTAACGGGTGCGGTGGTGCAGTGGGTTGGTCCGCAGTCCTGCTCTCCGCTGGGTCTGGGGTTCGAGTCTCGCTTGGGGTGCCTTGTGACGGACTGGCGTCCCGTCCTGGGTGTGTCCCCTCCCCCTCCGGCCTTACGCCCTGTGTTACCGGGTAGGCTCCGGTTCCCCGTGACCCCGTATGGGACAAGCGGTTCTGAAAATGTGTGTGTGGGTTCTAGTAACATCAACACCATTTGACGTTAACAAGGATTTTGTAAACCCAGGGGACAGTTTATGGAAACAAAGCAGCAAAGTATAGTGTAATTGGGTGGCACAGCGCTACAGCGAGTAGCACTGCTGTCTCACACCCCCTGGGTGGTGCAAGAGAACATGAGTTCGATCCCTCCTCAGTCTCTGTGGAGTTTGCATGTTCTCCCTGTGTCTATGTGGGCTTCCTCTGGGTACTCTGGTTTCCTCCCACACTCCAAAGCCATGCTGTTGAGGTTCACCCAGAGTGTGTGAGTGACAGAAATAGTGTGTGTGTTCCACTGATGTATGGATGAGTGACCCAGTGTACGTAGTGTATCTAGGAGTGTAAGTCACTGTGGTGAATAAGGTGTGTGGGCTGGTAACACTACATAGAGTTCATTGGAAGTTGCTTTGGAAAAAAGTGTCTGCTAAGTGAATGAATGTAAATTGTTATTATGACTCAATCACATATGTAGAGTTTGTAGCTGCTGAAGTTTGGACTGGGTGCATGAAATAAAACTATATTTTGTGGCTGTGTTGTATCTCCGCCCTGAACTTCCCCTTTGTTAGCTTCAGTCTCTGGTTGTGTGACACCGGTTTGTTCAGTGTTTTATCTGAGTTTCCATATTAACACCAGTCTAAAAAACTCTCTAATGATTCTAAAAAACATTCCATAAAATGTATGAAAACATACACTTTTCATGCACGCATACAGTTGTTATAGTTGTATATTTTCTGATTGAATAATGATAGTAGTGTACATTTGGGACAAAAATTTTGAGTTAATTAATTGCTTAACTTTGCAATCAGCATACTGGGGGGGTGCGGTGGTGCAGCAGGTTTGGCCTGTGCCTGCTCTCAGGCGGATTGGGGGTTCGAGTTCCGGTTGGGGTGCCTTGCAATGGACTTGCGTCCCACCCTGAGTGTGTCCCCTCCCTTTCCAGCCCCACGCCCTGTGTTGCTGGGTTAGGCTCCAGCTTGTCGTGACCCCACTTGGGACAAGCAGTCTCAGCCAGTGAGTGTGTATGTGTGTGCCTTCAGCATTATTGTTATTAAATATTATGTTTCCACAATTTTTATACAGAGGAAATCTATGTGTGTGGATGTGTGTTTGTCTGTGTTTGTGGGTGTGTAATAAGATGACTTCTGGAAATGTTTTTTAGAATTTATACAATGATGCCAAAGCATCTAGAAATTCAGACGATGACTTGATGCTGATCACTTCCTGATGATGACATACAGTGGCTCCCAGCTGTACCATGGTAATGACAACTTAAAAGTGTTGCCTATACCAAAATGACATGCATGTGGTGTAGTGGTTAAAGGGACTGCCTTTGGATTTTGAAGATACAGGACTGAATCTCACCTGCTGCTGTAACACACACACACACACACAGACACACACACACAGTCTGAAACTGCTTATCCCAAGCAGGGTCACGGCGAGCCAGAGCCTAACCCAGCTACACAGGGCACAAGGCTGGAAGGGGAGGGGACACACCCAGGATGGGACACCAGTCCACCACAAGGCACTCCAAGTGAGACTTGAACACCAGGCCCACAAGAGAGCATGACCTGGCCAAACCCGGTGTGCCGCCGCACCCCCGCGTCCCCCTGGCTGCTGTAAGACCCTTGTGAAAAGTAGCTACCCAGACTTGCTGAAGTAAAAATTACCCAGCTGTAAAAATGGGTAAATCATTGTAAGTAACTTAATATTGAGTTACTTTGGTAGAAAAGCATCAGGAAAACAAATAAATATAGATATAATATATGTTGCCCTAAGGAATAATAGAAAATGTTGTTAATGTGGGCTGATAAGACATTATTAAAAGTATCTAGACCTAATAAAAATTTAGTAAAATTAATTGAATCTAATAATCTAATAAGAATGTCTCCTTTTTCCTGGGGGTACTTTAGATTCTTTTTTTACACGTTTTTAAGGATGCCTGGGATAAATGAACAGAGCATGTAAAAATAGTTGGGTCGTGTTGTATAAATCCACACTTTGAGCAAAAAAACAAAGAGTGAAGTTATGCTCCGTGGAGGCGGACAATGTGGGATGGCAGAAGTGTAAGAAATGCTTCATCAACTGCATTTTATGCTTTTATCTAATCATTAGTGCATTTGATAACTTCTTATCCTTTTAATCCATTCTTTGTTTTATTGTTGTAATAAGAAGTAAAAAATCACAGTCTAGGTAATTTTGAAGATGTTGTATGCACAAGACAGTTATAAATAACAGGATGCTACAAAAACATAGAGTACCCAGAAAGAGTATGCAGCTCTAACCTCCACCTAATTTCAATATTTGTGGAACATGGGGATGGTGTATTTTGATGGATTATTAATTTTTTCCCTCACTACAATTCATATAAATGGTGTACTGTCACTTTAAGAGCATGTCCATTGTAGGCGGCAATCATGCTGTATACCAACATTTTTTTCCAAGAAACCTTCTGCATTTATATAAATAAAAGTTTAATTGTATACATAAAACATATTTTTTAGCTTTTGATGTCAAACTAAAAACTTATATGGAACAAAGCGTGCTTTAAGGTATTTTAATGAATAATAACGAAAAGTGTGTGTATAACAAAAACCTACCAACCAGACAGCAGGTAAAATCTGTACTGTACTATTGGTGATCACTTACTAATAATTGCTTATTGGGAATGACTTAGGACCCGAGTCGGTACATGACATGATCACTTACTAATAATTGCTTACTTGCAATTATTAGTAAGTGATCATTGTACCGACTCTGCCACACAAGCTTCGGCCTGAAGGAAATAAATCGGTAAAGTGCACTAAAGTGAACTGTGAAGCACTGTAAGTTACGTGAACCGCACGCCGCACTGTACGCCGTACTGTACCGGGTTCAGTTAGATAAACACGGGGCGTGTCCCCAGTCAAGGTTCACAGCGAAACGATTCGTGCGCTGCGCCGCTTATTCGCACGCACAGCTCGGGGGGCCCTTCCCACTTTGCTCTTGTCTTCACTCCTATTGGCCGAGCCTCTTCCCTCTTCGCTACACGTGACTTCTTTCATTGGCCCGCTGCTCCGCTCGTCAGAGGTTCATTGGTCAGGTGCTTTCCTGTCTGCCGTTTTATTGGCCAGAAGACCAGCACTTGGCGTTCTCCTGCTCCGATTGGTGGAAAAAGTAGGTTAGTGGCGCGGCTGTCATCCCCGAACGGAGAAAGTAGGTCATACATTACGGAGGTTGGGCTGCATTAGCGTCGGACTGTTCGCACACGTGATTTATATCATTTAGAAGTAAGTGCTCTATTTTTAAACTTGATATTCACCATTAGGTGGTAATCGATGAAAGGGAAATCGTAATACAGTCTTTAGCGGTGTCTGTCGGCGCTGTTTCTTGCTGTCGCGCTCCTCGGGATGACTGGACTGCATGATAAGTTTGAAGGAACAGGCGGCGATTCGGTCAGTGTTACGAAAGAAGAGATGCGTCGCGTGCGCTCGAACCCGGACTTGCGAACGTGGGGTGCATGATAGGCTCTGGCTACGGTAGTAATGTTCTTTCAACAGTTTGCTGAAGAGCCTCGGCGGCTTTCTCGCCCGTTCGGGGGTTGGGTTTGTTCCTCTCTCGCTTCTTTTTCTCTCTACTGCGGCGTTTTGACAGCTGTCAGCGGCGCTGCGCGCGCCGCCGCGATCATCACGTCGTTCTACCCGTAACCCGCCTCGCAAAGCAAAGTTCTTTTTCCAAGACTCGTCAAATGCGAGTGTACCTGCCTCGTGTCGAGATCATATCGACCTCGATTGCGGAGGCGTCAACTGGCAGCGAGACATGTCAATCAATCAGTGGTGTGGACATCTTGTTGAGTGGTGTGTGGATGCCCCATTGAGTCTTTACATGTCCCTAGTGTGGACGTCCTGTTGGGTGTTACATGTCACTCAACCGGACGTCCTGTTGGATGTTGTGTCAATAACCTGGATGTCCCATGACAGTGACTGTGGGTGTTGCATGGAGTGTTGTGTCAGTAACCTGGAGGTCTCAGGGTGTTACGTTAGTGACCCAGACGTTCTGTTAGGTCTAAGAGGTTGATAATCTGGACATCCTGTTGGGTTTTTGGTGCCAGTATGACTTATGTGTCCCATTGGAAGTTATGCGTCAATGACTTTGACGTCCTGTTGGTTTGTACGTGTCCGTAATTGTGACATCCCTTTGCGTGTTGCAGGTGAATGACCAGAACGTCCCATCGGGTGTTACGTGTCAGTGATGGGATTGTCCAGTGGGTGTCACATGTCATTGATGGGGGCATCCAGTTGGGTGTCATGTCAATGACTAAAGAGTCCCAATGGGTGTTACATGTCACTGATGGGGATGTCCCTTTGGATGTTACGTGTCAATGACCAGAACATCCCTTTGGGTGTTGCATTCCATTGATGGGGACGTCTCTAGAGTGTTACATGTCAGTAATGGGGAAGTCCTTTTGGGTGTTACTTGTCATTGATGGGGGCGTCCAGTTGGGTGTCACATGTCAGTGATCAAAGCGTCCTTGGGTATTACATGCCAATGATGGGGGCGTCCCTTGGGCGTGACCGTCCTGGCTCTTCAGTTGTGTGCTGCGTACACTACATGAGATAATGGCTTGTTTCTTTACCTAAGTGCACACCTCACACCAGTAGGGTAAGGGTAAACAGAATCTCGACCTGTATTCTGCTGCACAGCTTTACAAAAAGCATTTTTATCACTCTGTAAGTATATTTGTCTAGCGCTTGTAATAATGCTTCCTATTGGCTGTAGACTGATTGGCAGCGGAAATATCATCACCATTTATGAGAGCGGTTTTTATGAAGCTTGGAAAAATCAAGGGACAGACGAGCACAGCACGGTCACTGGATGTCGATAACGTTCCCCTCCATTTTTTTTTTTAAATTTTTTATTTTTTTAAAATATTACTCGTAAACTGCTGAGAATCACTAGCAAACCAGTGCTGAAAGTCCAAAGAAGCTCTGCCAGTCTTACTGAAGGTCAGTCCACAGTGCTGGATTTGTGAGGGTTCGCCGAGAAAACACTGTTAGACGCCCAACGGTGGCGGGAATACGATTCCGTATGTGCATCGTTCGACGTCCAAAGGGGCTCTGCCGTTTCACGTGCGTCTCGGTGGGAGCGAAACCAGAGCCAACCCAGCGTGGGGCAGTGTGACGCACGCTTTCGGCCAGGGCCAGCTCCCTGTTCAGCGGCAGCCTGTGTGCCGTTAGTCACGGGCCGAGCTGAGTTCCGTAGCGTGTGTCCATCCTCAGCCCGGCCTGGTGTTGGCATCGGAGATCGCCGGAGCAGCGTGGCTTCGCAAGCTTAATTATTTAATATTATTTCCCAGGCTTAATATGACTTCTCAGTTAAATTAATATAAATATAGTTCATCTTTACAAAAATTTTGTAAATTTGGCCAATTTATTTATATTAATGTATCTAAAATGATCAAGTGATGAAGGAGCAAGGTGGAGCTGTCGGCAGCAGATTCCCTTGCCGGCCCGTGGCGTTACGTTACAAATGCACCGTGTTGGTGATGCAGAGCGAGCGAAACGGCCCCTGAGGCCCAAGGGTTCGACGCCGGGGTCTCATCCGGTCCTTAATGTACACGGCTATGCGCTGCTCCCGTGAAGAAGCGGCGAGGGGTTCGAGTGCTCTTCCTTCCTCGCCGTTGTAGGACCAAATACAGCAAGATCCGCGATAACGTCTCCCGGCCGCATATTTGTTCTTGTTTGGGTCTCGTTCAGCGTTTGGGTGTCTGTCATCATATTTTAGCGTGGATAGTATGTGAAATTAATGAAAACATATAGAAAAGCCTTGTTATACAACATAGTATTCATGCATGTTTATTGTTTCTGTCCTCAAGGTTCATGTAATACAGTATAAGGGGGTTTGTGACTTGGTCCACTTGGGAGTAGGTTGTTGGAACGAAGCCCCAACATTTTCTTTTTTTTTTTTTTTTTTTTTTTTTCCCCCCCCCCCCCCCCAGCCTTTCTGCCTCTCTTCATCTTGGAAATCGAAAATATTTCTTCAGATCACCTGCTTGGTGAAGCAGCACCATTGCAGCACCGTGTGGCCTTTGCATCCATGTTGTGATATGTTCATCACCGATATTGTCATACCTATTTATGAGTATAGTAGGAGGTTACCGGAGTCTTCTTATTGTCTCCCTGAGCACTGAATTTATCTTATATTACAGAGATTTTTTTTTTTTTTTTCTTTCTCCAGATGGTCCAACAAGTCGTTTTTTTTTTTTTTTTTTTCTTTCTAATTTTTCTTTTCTTTTCAAATGATTTTCACAGTTATTAATGCGATTGGTTGAATTGGTCAGTTTTTTTTTTTTCTTTCTTTTCTCCCATAGCAGCAGTGGAGGAGGAGAGTTTCTTTATTCTGGCACTGACACCATCCAGCTCATCCAGGTTTGCGAACTGAGCTTCTGTTCCGCTCATTCGGTGGAGCACGTCTTCCGTAGCGCTCATACGGTTCGCTCAGTCGCTCTCCACATTCCGAATCTCCTCCATCCGTGTTACCGAAAGCGAACCATACGCCTGGCAACGGGACAGGTGCCGAGAGCCTTCGTCTCCTCTTCTTCGTCCGAAGGCTCAAATGCATCCGTGACGACCTTCTTCGGTTCTGTGATCTTTGTCAGCCTTTGCTCTGCAGCCTCTCTTTTAGTGCCTTTCCCTTCTGAGAGTGTTGAGGGGGGAAAAAAAACTGGTCGTCTCTGGAACAAGACGTGTCGAGTTCTTCCAGTTGTAGGAACTGAAAAACAACAGAGCTGTGGATCTCCTGAGCAGAGCCGACATTCAGGTGGTCATGTAACCATCCAGCTCACGTTACTATTATTCCTTTATTTAACTCGCGACTTTCAGTGTTGGGTTTGTCCTCTAAGCTATGTACAGTGATTTATCCGTTTACGCAGCTCGGTAATCTTTTTACAGTATCAATTCGGGGTAAATGCCTTCACCAAGGCCAGTACCGCAGGAGGTGGGATTTAAACCCAGTTCCATTGATTGCAAGGTAATGGCTGTAAGCTCTGTGCCTCCTGTTCTTGGGGGTTATAATGCCTTTTCAGCCTCTGCTTGGTTATTTATGGCTGTGGAATTGAGCATCAGGGTTGGAATTTAACCTGGAAAAGTGAACCAGGCTGTGTCTTAACCGACTTTTTAAAATTAAATAGTAATCAATGTTCTGTACTCTTGTGAAAAGGTGTGGGTTTTAAATTAATTTCCTCAGTAAAAGTAACATACTGGAAAACAGACTTAACCGTGATCTAATTTTGTGAGGCTTGGTCTGCTGCTCAGTGCAATGGCATCTCCAGGGAGACCGTGGTCACGAAAAGATCGGCCGAGTGGGGGTGAAACGCCAGTCGCATGAGAAACTGGCCCTTATGTTGCAGAGCAGCTCTCTGCCTGGAGAAAGTTGGCACCACGGAGGCACTTGTTGTTAATCCTACGCTCGGGACCTGCCCGGGGTGGGAATCGCAGCGCCGTCATTAATCAGTCATTAATCTGAGCAGCGGGATTATGGGCCTTCTCTAAGCAGCTTGCCACCGTGAGGTGACCTCGCAGGAGCAGAGGTCCACCTTGATTCCCCCGACACCTGTTCTGTCGCGACCTTCTGTTGCTCGACTCCTTTCTCATCCTCAATCCCCATCACCCAACGGCTCACCGCCGTGTCACAAACTGCTTATTCAACGGTGCTGTCATATGTTACCCATGATTCACGAGTCAAAGACATCTTTAATGGCTCAGATTGGTTGGGTGCTAACAGACATTACATCTGTCACCAGGGATGCTCAGCATTGGTCATGGAGGGTTGGAGATGGTGCTGCTGTGGCTGTTTTATGTTCTGCTCAGCACATTGTTTCCTTTGTTGGATCAGCTGTCCAACGGATGGTCCACCAGCACGACTCTTTTAAACCCTACGGGGGGCATAGTGACCTGATAGATCCAAATGTCACTGGGTCGGAATCACCTGCTGCAGTAGTGCCCTCAGTGAAGGTATTTACCCAGAAATTACTCCAGTAGAGATATATTGTATGTGTTGTAAGCTACTCTGGAGATATTGTTTCTGGAGAATCTTCTGTCATGATGAAGCCCACTAAGGGGCATTGAACTGATGCAGTAAGACAGACTTCTTGAGAAGTTACTTTTTTTTTTTTTTTTTTCTGCTGGCTCACAGTTGTCATGGGATTTGCTCTGCTTTGTATTGTACAGCTGTCAATTATAAGGTCTTGAGTCACAGGTTTTGCAAATTATAAAAATTTTTCATCTTTTGTACGGCATTTTATAAAATGCTTCTTGGCAATCCAGGGAAGGTGACCTGTGTTTACCTGTCGAACCAATAGGTGAGAGTAAAGCACACAGGCGGAATTAGACCTGGGCACCACCCTAGCTCACATTGCTTCCACAGTGTTTACTACAGCTTGTGTCCGATCTTTACGAGGGATCATGATTCCAATAGTAATGAGAAGAACAGGCATACTGTTGCCATGGAGACCAGACTGAATAATAAAGTTTTTAAAGTGATAAGAATACGATGAGTGTTACAAATGTTTACGGGATGAATCAGTCAACAGTCAGGACTGAAAAGGAGTTTATTAAGACTTTTTTTTTTTTTTTTTTTTTTTTTTTTCCTAGTCATTTAAAATTGTTTAATGTAGCTCAAGGTTAATAAAAATATTAGGACTTAAGTATTTTATTTATTACAGATATATTGGAAGTTTATACACAATTAACTCAGAAATCAAGACATCTGTTTTACTGCATTTGCGTTTACTTGTATTAATCTTTTATTGATCATGACTTGGGTGAGAGTGATTTGAGTTTAAATGAAAGGAATTCCAAATAGACATCTAGTCCAAGTTTTGTTTGCACGTCTAGCAGCTGCTGTGTTCCAGTCCTGAAGCAGTGATTCTTGTTCTCCTGCCATTGCTGTGTGAGTGGGAGGCCCACATGATTCCGTGTAGTATGTTTAGTATGAAAAAATCCATTTTTGTAAATTTACCCCAGGCTATATTGTCTTCACTTTATCCGCTGAAGACATACTTAGCATTTTTGAAGATATCTTGACAGAAATGGAATAATATTTACAGTATCCGTTTACTTTCACATGAACGATATTACTGCTCTGTGGTGTTCTCAGTACCAATATCTACAGCAAGCTTGGGCAGCGCGGTGGCACAGCGGGTAGCACTGGTGCCTCACAGCTTCTGGGCTGTGGGTTTGGATGCGGGTTGAAACCCTGCCCAGCCTGTGTGGCGTTGGCATGTTCTCCACGCGTTTGTGTGGGTTTTGTCTGGGTGCTCTGGTTTCCTCCCACAGTCTAAAGACGTGTATTTCTGGTGAATTGGTCACTCTAAATTGCCCTGTGTGTGTGATTACCCTGTGATGGACTGATACCTTGTCCTGGCCATATCTTGTCTCATGCTCTATGCTTCCAGGATACGCTGTGGACCAGCATAACACTGCACTGGGAAAGGATGTATGGTTAAAACATAGTAAAAATTTCAAGCGCAGTCTACCTTTTCATCTTTTTTAGAGCTGTAGGAGCCCCTTCAGTTTGGTCTTACTCATCATCCACCCGACAGACTGCCTGCACGTTGACTGCATGACTACTGTTGAAGGCTCGGAGGACAGTCCACAATATTTATAGAGCGTGACATTTTCTTTTCGGGATGGAAA